>NC_136495.1:57756575-57771575 GCF_053919585.1 Euprymna scolopes | reverse complement strand
GCTGATATTCCAAATAATTCCACTCATTTGATGGCCTTGTGTCTACTTGATGAATAAAATGTTTTGTTAAATTTATTTATTGCGGACTATTATCCTCATCTTTTCTTAGTTTTTCCACGACGTTTCAGCCAACTATTCATCTGGCCTTCGTGATTTATATCGGTTTTGAAAGAAAAATCCACTGATGTCGGCCCACTGCTACAAATTCGGCATAGTGGTACTTGTGAGAGAGAAACAGTTATAAGATGTTACGATTTTAAAAAAATAAAGTGATTTACGTAAGTAACGTTGATGCATGTAATAGAAACCTGGTCTTTAAATAAACTTTTAGCTAAATCAACGGCTGATAAAGAAATTTGAAACAAAAAAAAATGTTTTTATTTAATTAATCGCCGAAAAAATGACTGAGTAATACAAATTACAAAACAAAATATTTTAACCTCGTTTAAATGCAAAAGCTTACGCAAATAAACGTTTTAAAAATATGTTTTTTAAAAAATTCCAGCGTAAGATACGAACGTAAAAACAAACAGTTACGAAACAACCCTCTAACCTATTGGTCTACGGCGACCATAAGCAGAATTAATTTACTTATCGTAGCCGGGAAGTGTAGGTTCACGCATGCGCAGTGTTGAAATTGTTTAGGAGACGATTTCACCTGACATCATATTCTGCAGTTTTTAAGGTATAAAAAGATGGATATACTGTTCTAAATGTTACATATTCCGTGCCCGACCACTTCCCCTTAAAGATTGTACGAGAATCATTTTTATCGGCATTGTATTGTGAAAGTTCTAGCGCGACACCTAAACACACGTACATGCATACATTCACACTAACGGACCTTTGGCTTTTATATATATACTAGCCTGGGGGCCCGGCGTTGCCTAGGTGTTTGTAGGTGTGTGTTGAGACAAAAAAAAAACTGTAGTAGGCAGGCAGACTCGAACCCGTGACGCAAAGACGGAAAAATAAGTGGAGGTGTGCAAAAAAAAAAAAAAAAAAAAAAAAAAAAAAGAAATTGCGAAATGGTAATAGGCAGGCAGGCCGTACCGCGACAAAGGAAAAGCAAGTGAAAAAAAAACATGACACGTTAGCTATTGCACTTATCGCCAAACCGGTAGTGACATTAAATTAAGGTAACACAATCGAAAAAGGCGATGCTTTTCGAAAATATAGGCGGAAAAAGCGACATCTCCCTGTAGAAAAACCCCCAGTTGAGGGCGAAGTAGTTAATGTTTTTGGCTAATTTTCCATATTTGTCGTCCGAAGGGTCGAGCTTCAAAATGATACCAATCTCATAAAAATCCCTCGCCTCTGTAGAAAGTTTTTGCGAAACATACATACATACATACATACATACATACATTAAACCAGACAGGTGAGATTTATAGTATAGAAGATATATCTATCTATCTATCTATATATATATATATATATATATATATATATATATATATATATATATATATATATATATAAAAGTGAAAGTGTCTGTGTGTCTATCGGTCTGTGTGTCTGTGTACATTTCCCTACGCAATACCTCTGTCAATTTTTACTCTACAGACTCGAAATTTGATGTACAGGTTACTGAGATTTGGGAAAATCGATGTGACCGGTGTTTGGCCAGAAATTTGGCCAGAAATTTGGCGATTAAAGGGTTCAAAGTCAAACGATTTAACCTTTGAGAACTCTACCAAACTCCTCCGACAATGTTGGGTCTACGCACTATAAATTTTAGATATAGGTTCCTTGGAAATGGATCTAACTTAATAACTAGATTTAAGCCCAAAACAGTAAATTTTAAGGGGTCATAATAGGGATCAAAGTTTTAAAAAACTTGACTTCTGTGGTCTCTTCAAAATTACTCAGACAATTTCTGGTCTAAATATTTGAAATATTACATAAAGGGTATTCAGAGATAGGGTAAGCTTTTTCATTAGTTGGGTGGAAAATTTTTAATTACCAATATATAAATGTATGTATGTCTGTTTGCATGTCTACCTTCAACTAGGCACTTTTCTACAGGGCGGGGGGTAGACTTTTTTCGGCGTTATTTTTGAAAATTATCCTCTCCTTTAGATTGTCCAGCCTTAATTTTAAAAAAAATGTCACTTCCGGTTTGGCGGTGGTCGTAATAGCATAAACGTTTGGTTTTACCCCGTTCTTTTCCTCTTTTGCGGTACGGGTTCGAGCCTGCCTTCCTACTACCACCTTTTTTTTTTTTTGCTTAACATACACATCCAAGCACCCGGGCAACGCCGGGCTCCTATGCTAGTATATATATATATATATATATATATATATATATATATATATATATATATATATATATATATATATATATATATAAAAGTGAATTTAGTTTACAAACAAATGGCTACACATAAGCATACATGTTTCAGCGAAAACCCAGTAAGGGAATCGCTTCGTCAGGCCAAGGACAACTCTGACTGTTTCAACTCAAACATTGCCTATTTATAACTAGGACTACACCATATTTAAGTGTAAAAGGGGGAGACAGGACCTAAAGAGAAAGTATATACATTAAAATGTGATCATCCATTATGTTAATTATATTAATTAATTTATTTTTTTATTATTTTCTTTAATTTATAGTGCGTCAAGAGTTTCAAGTAGAGTTTCAATATTATCAGTAAATTCCTAGTTCCGTAGGTAAGTTGTGTATATTGAAACTCTACTTGAAACTCTTTTACAGTGGTTGCTGGCAGACCTGAAAGCAGCTTTAATCTCAGTGCATCTATTACGTTGGTAGCTATGGAAAAAGTGATTTCTGTGCGCGATAGCAGCAGCACATTCTGGGGAGAACCATGGCTGGCTGTTAGGTTTTTGTTGGAATTTTTTAGATGGTATGAATCGGTCTATGCCTAGAGGTAAATCAGATATGAATGTACGGAAGCTATCCCAGTCAGCCATAGAGTATCGGTATACAGTACGGTGGAGGGGTACGTCTGGGGGCTTCTTACATTTCGTTTTTATCTTAACTGATACGACGGAGTGGTCGTAGGATCCTAGAGGAGAATGAACGGAACATGAACATAGCTCAGGGGAACTTGAGAGAAAAAGGTCTAAGAGGCTTGCATATTGACCGGGTGTATCGGGCACACGGGTGGGTTCGCAAACAATCTGACTGAGGTCATAAGCAATGGCAAAATCATGACAAAACCGCCCCTCATAATCTGTCTTAGTTGAATGGGTCAGCCATTCCACGTTATGGACGTTGAAGTCACCACAGATCAGTATTTCAACATTCAATATTATATATATATTTTGCTTAGTTATTTCCTTTTACTTTTATCTTATGTATTAAAGTTTGCTTGCTAATTTTGGATTGTCTTATGTTTCTATATTTCTATATTATGCATTTATTTGTTAATATACCATACTCCTAAGAATTACTTCGCTCTATTTGGGGAAAGAAGTGTACTGTAATAGTTGTAAACGTTCGTAGTTATTAACCCATCCTTTAGCGGTTGTGTGATGTATTTCCATCGTTCATGGAACAATCTTTCCAGCCATTATCTCTTTTATTTCTGTAGTGGTAGTATCTGTTATATTATTATCAATCTATTCTACCAAGCATTAGCTTCTTCTTTTATGCAGTTTAGGGTGATATATGTTAATTGGTCATGGTACTAAATTTCTGAGCATGGCATCGTTCTTTGAATTTTTTTTTCGGGAAGCGAGTACTTGTATACCTGTTCCATTTCTACTGAAACCATCATGTCTAACTTACCTCCTCCTTTATGGATGGGGTTTCACATATCAACATGAAATTGTCAAAAGCGG
This sequence comes from Euprymna scolopes, assembly GCF_053919585.1. Taxonomy (NCBI): domain Eukaryota; kingdom Metazoa; phylum Mollusca; class Cephalopoda; order Sepiida; family Sepiolidae; genus Euprymna; species Euprymna scolopes. The sequence continues at coordinate 57,767,765 of NC_136495.1, read as the reverse complement.
TTGATTATTAGCGAACCTTTCGCTTACATTATTTATGTACTAGCAGACATCTGCGACCGGAAGGAACATGCCATTTTAATTATAATAATAAAGTTACAAAATTTTCTCATTAATGAATCTATATTAAAAAGAAGAAATTGTAACGTTAACACTTTCTGATATAATCTTTTTTATTCTCACGTAGGAAAGTGCCTTATTTAGCCTGTAAAGAGATATTCCTAAGAGTCTGCATCTTAGCGACAACGAATAGAAGATAATTTTATAATCGGTATTAGAAAATGACCAGCGGCAAAATCTCGATAATCGTCGACTCAAAGCTGTCGACGATCTTCCCTCGCCTTCTCGACTCGGTGTGTGCCTCTATTAGGGTGGGGTGGGGTTGGTGGGTAGAGAAAGATGAGTTGCTGTGTGCGTGTGTACACGTACAGCTGCGGACATTATATAAATAAGTACACCTTCATATCAACGTTACCATATTTATATAAACGCATGAAGCCCTTGTTTCCATGATATATGACCCCGCTTATAGCATGGAAGTGAGACAGAGAAAAGAAAGAGAAAAATACCATAAATAAAATTGAAGATATGCATTAATCTCTCTCTCTCTCTCTCTCTCTCTCTCTCTCTCTCTCTCTCTCTCTCTCTCTGTATATATATATATATATATATATATATATATATATATATATATAAAAATATATTTATATGTATGTCTAAACACACACACACACGCATCCCCCTATATATATATATATATATATATATATATATATATATATATATATATATATATATATATATATACAATAACATTTTTCTTTACCATATTCCCTCTGCTTCACTTTTTTGTTTTCAAGTAAGATCTTTGACTAACTTGTTGTTTCATCAAATACTTCTGCATGCAAAATCCGATCCCGCATTTTGCTAATTCCTACTCTCTGATTAGAAGGAAAGTATTTCTTCGAAACTCCGCGGATTAAGGACTATCCATTAATCTAGTGTTTCCTTTTCAGATTAAATATGTTTTTAACACATTTCAAAGTGTTTTTTTTAACATATTTTATTAACTATTTGCTCATATATATATATATATATATATATATATATATATATATATATATATATATATATATATATATATAAACCTCACTATGTCTGTGTGTATGCCTGCCAGTCTCCATTTTTTCAAACTGCGTCCACCCCGAGACGCAATGTCATAGTTTTATCTGTATGACGATAGCTTAAACGATATGACCAAGGCGTGAGCGTTAAATGTTTTAATTTGGATTCTAAATGATATTATATATCATATACCGTATTATATATTTTTGTCACTTTTATAATCACAAATATATATATGGTACAATATAATAATCAATTAGGAATTGGATCTATAATAATAAATACAAAATCTACATGAATTAAAATATCATATTTAAGCGTATTTTACGACCGGGAAATGTTGGGTGCCCTGCTAGTCTCTCTCTCTCTCTCTCTCTCTCTCTCTCTCTCTCTCTATATATATATATATATATATATATATATATATATATATATATATATATATAGAACTAAGTTGTCACTTATGTATATTTGTTTTCAGGCTCTATGTGACTTACACATGATTAGCTTCAAATTGTTTGTATTCAATTTTCCTTTTTTACTGAAATTGAATACGCAATCCTGTAAAAGAATTAAAGAAAATCTAAATAAAATTTATAGCAAAATTTGAATCCCTAATTTCGGTTCTTCGTAAACATGTTCGCCATTTTAATATTTTTAATAGATTGAAAATAAACAAGACTTACTTTCTAATTCTCCAAAATTTCTTAGGTACTTAAAACATTTAAACTGTCGGACAGTAATTGAGAAGACAACGCATACTGATTTACAGGTTTCCGAAGCAGCCCTGTCGGCATTTTTTTGTAGGAGGCACTTAAGCCTTTATTTATTTATTTTTTATTATTATCATTCCATTTTCACACCAAACAAGCCACTTTGATGTAAGATACTACTATCGGGGGCATAATTTGCAGGGATACCATGCAGGGAGTTGAGCAGCAAGATGTCCTTTTACATTACGCTTGAACTTCTGCATGTCAGTACAGTCGGAGGAACAGGAATCCAGAAGGGAGTTCAAGAGTCTAGCAGTTTTGGGGAAGAAACTATTAGAGGAGGAGGAGGAGGAGGAGGAGGCGTTCTTACATCTAAGGATCTCTACTGTGTAGGGGTACATCAAGCAAAAACGATGTCAGATTGATTAGTCTTATAACTCTACGATACATAGGCCAAAATGCTGACAGGAATATTATTTCTAGTAATATTCGCGGACTTTTCAAGGAGTGGGCATACCCTGTGTTAAAGCGTAATTTATAATTTAAAATTATTATTACTTAAAAAAAAACTTTTATAAAAAAAAGCAAGTATATTTTTAGAGAAAAAAACTAAAAAAAGAAAAACTTTTATTTTATTTGAAATCAGAGGATGAAAAGTCCAATTTAACTGAAACAAAGCAATCTCCTGGTCATGGTGTCTTCATCGGTGTTAAATGTTTAAAATGCAAAAAATTGTAAAAATCGCAATAGAAAAATTTTATTTGATAGATGTTTAGCCATTTTACGAGCGAATTGAGCAAAAATACACATATTTAAAAGTGAACATGGTGCGTTCGCATACGTGATACGGCAGAAATATGTTGACACACAAGTTCTTATTAGATGACTGAAGTTAAGCAACGATGGCAACAGACCAAAGGCCTTAAATGACAAAGTTCTCTCTAATTCTCTCTCCTCTGATCTTGAGCGCGTGGTACAATGGGGAAAAAGGTGGCTGGTCACTTTTAATGCATCCAAAACAAAGCTTCTATCTTTACATCATCAACGTTCTGATCCCCATTTGGCATCAATTGAAATGGATGGCTCTCGTCTTGGGGAGGCTCTATGTTTTGACAAGCTTCTGGGTTTGACATTTACTCCTGATCTGAAATAGAACACGTACATCAAATCTGTTGCCAAGGACGCTGGGAAAATGGTGGGATCTTTCTACCGCTCCAGAAGAGTTCTCACTACTGATGCAATTCTCTATCTGTATAAAAGCCAAGTACGTCCAAGGATGGAGTACTGCTGGCACATCTGGGCAGGAGCTGCTAAAAACAGCCTATCCTGCCTTGACAGAGTACAAAATAGGCTTCGTGGTTTAGTGGGGAATGCCATTTTCTCTTCCCTGCAACCTCTTTCCCACAGAAGAGACGTTGCGAGCCTGCCTTTGTTTTATCGTTATTTCCATGACAGGTGCTAGTCTGAGCTCCAATCCCTCGCCCCCCCACCCTCGCCAATCTTTCACGAGAAACACCCGTCTGGCTGAAACTACTGTCAATAATTTTCCCCACTCTTTATCTGTGCCTAAATCCAAACGTAGCTTCTTTCTTAGAACTGCACGCCAGTGGAACTCTCTGCCGCTTGCCTGTTTCCCACCTGACTACAACTTAGACGTCTTCAAGTCCAACATAAACAAACTCCTGAAAAACCGCCCCCTTAAGTAAGACACTCTATGAAAACCCCTAATACTAATGATTACTACAATACTATCTCATTGACGCAATAACCCTTATCCCTGGATGGCCTTCGGGCCTTGATAAGTGGTGACCCCCATGTAAAAAAAAAAAAAAAAACGATGAGCCTGGTCAGTACTAAATGGGTGACCATTTGCAAAAACCAGGCACCATATATAGGAGCACGTTTACACCTCCCTGCAAGAACACATAAAAGCTAACGTCGTCATCTCTCTACACGAAAAAATTTTATGCGGTCATATTATTAAACGTTTGTAATGAAAATATTATTTTACTTTTTACTTCAACTTTAATTTTTTGTTTTAACTCTTATTTTACCTAACGCGCCATAAAACAAACGAATTACAATTTCAGTAATTTACAAAACTAACATAGAAAATACATTTCATTCGCTACTGCTCTTAAATAACAAAGATGAATTTATATTAAATGTTTCCAGTTCACGTGGCCATGCAAACACAAGACAAGGTCTCAGGTGTATTCCCCATTGGGAAATGCACGCGTATGTGCAAATAAACAAAAAACAAATTTCGCAATTCAATTAGTTAGGATACTTTTCTATCTCCTCAGGCAACGCTGAGAAACGGGTCCTGCTAGTTTCGGAATATTTCTGTCCTTTTCTCCAATTAAATCCTAACACCAACCTACGCACGCGTAAATTATGGCGAATTCTACTGTGTATTCGTTTATTTGAACTCTTAACTTTTATTAGTTTGCTCACCGAGGTTGGCATTGGTATTCTCTTTGCAAACTGACCCTCATTATCCTCCAATCAACCTCCATTTTCTTTTTTCGAGGTTACAAACAAATAAGAGCTCGCGTATAATTTTAAACAGACTCGCTTCTACGCACGCGGGTGTGTATAAACATCAGTTTTTAATCTTACAGTCCAACCGATACTAACCTTATTTTCACCACAGTGACCTTACAATAAAAACAGGTATTAGAAAAAAGAACTCTTGGCCATTGTGCCAAGATCAAAGTGTAGTATCTGTCTCATGCTGCACTTCACTTTTCTTCACTTTACTTTTTTGGTCTTGGTTACTGGAGAAGAAATCCTTCATGACTGATAATTTTTATTTTTATTTTTGTTCCTTGTGTCTAACTCGGCCCTCGTAGAGAGCTCAAAGTTATATATTTATATTTCCGAGTTTTTTGTGTGTGTAGCTATGTCTTGTTTTGACCAAGACTCATTTCTGTTATACCAGTGTCTCAATTAGACTGACAGATGGAAAAGAACAAGTTCCACATGACCCTGGATATGACGTCACTAAAATACCAAAATGTAATGAACACAAACGAAACACGTATGATTTAAAACTGGGTTGGGCTGTGAATTCTAAAACAAGGAAAAAGTAAAGATAACGAAAAGCAAACGATTTTAGTATCTCCGAATATATTTGCATTATAAATCATACATTAATTTATATATACTGTTCAGACAAGGTACTGTACAGTTGAGATCCCTAGATGTAAGAAAGCCTTTTACTCTAATAGCTTCTTCCCCAGAACTGCAGGACTTTGGAATTCTCTTCCGGTTTCCTGCTTCCCCAACTGTACTGACATGCAGAAGTTCAAATGTAATGTAAACAGACATCTTGCTACTAAACTCCCTACATAGTACCCCTGCAACTTAGGTCCCTGATAGTATCCCCCTACATGCAAGTGGCAACGTACCTTGTTTGGGGTGAAAGTGTCATAAAAAAGAAAAGAAAAACAATGTACTCTCTTTATATAAAAGTTAGATATGTATATGTGTTTATATATTTGTATGGACAGGATTCTCTCCAAAACCAATCAACTCATCATTATGAATTTTGAAACACAAGTGCTAGCCGTCAAAATGATGTATGCGTGCTATATTTAGTTTAATTTTGTCTACTGAAAAGGTCATAATAAGGAGTAGAGGCTCTTTCTCGTAATAAATCAATGTTCTATTTCTCGGTATGATTCTCTGTCTACTTATACCCAGACTTACTAAACTTCGCCCGTATTTCTAGCATTATAATAACAGCTGAATAAAAAAAAAACGGGTTTTGCATAACGCTGCATAATACGTAACTCAACAATGTAAACACGTTTAAACGGAAAAATAATGCACGTATACTTTCAAACAGGTTTTGTCTTAGTATAATTTTTCTGCATTATAAATTATTAATTTATTAATATTTCTGAGGTTTTTCTTCGATGAGGATTAATAATCTGGATTATTTGAATTATTCGGAATGCTGTTCTCATTTTGAGTGTTATTCTCATATGTGCCGATGTAACGTCCGATCTTTTCGAACTCTGGACTCTTGCTGTTGAACTTCAAAACCAGTACAGAATTTCGAATGGAGCACTTTATTTGATCTACGGGTTTACAAATTTTCGATCCATCAGCCATGGACGCGTACTAGTCTTAAATAATTCGCAATTGAGTCTTAAACCTCCAGAAGAACGTTACGTAGAATTGAATTTTATCTAGTACTTTATCAGTGGCCACGGGTCAGTACAAAATATTCCAAATGATACAATATGGTTTATATCTACACTTAAAACTTATAATATATTCTGATATAGTTCTTCCTCGTTGTTGTAACTTAAAAATGAAATCCTGTATTTCAAATAACTTCATATACGCATGAATCAAGTAAGAATTGATCATTTTAGTTGGTTTAATCTAGATTACAAAAGTATTCACGTTAAATTTATATTTTCGTTGTAGTGTAAGAAACTTCTTAACATACGAAGTAAACAACAATACATCTATTAATTATTTACCACACAGTAATTAAAAAAATAACTTATTTTATGAATTGCTGCCCTTTGGAATTCACTGCCAGCCTACTTTTTTCCTGACTATACCGACATGCATAAATTTAAATGTGATGTGAACAAACATCTTGCCGCATAATTTCTTACTTAAAATGGCTCTTAAGTGTCAGAGACAGTACGTTCCCGTTCAAATAACCTCATATTTATTTGCTATGCTAGTTCCGTTTCTTCTCCGCAAATTTTATTCTTCCACTTGGCAAGAGTGATCATGTAGTTTTAAGCTTCTGCATGCACACCTCATCTCCAACATCTCCTATTTTAGATCAACTGAAAAGGAAATTTGCTACTCTGACTTCTGATTTAATTTACGCGGCTTTCGACGAGTTAGATTGGCATAGTCTTATTACGTATTAGACTGTTGAAACAATGTGGGCAGGAATAAAAAAAATCTGTTGCACCTTTCGGATATATCAGTACCTTTGAAAACACCAAAACACAAGAAGCCTAAATCCTGGATTACTAGGAAGATGTTTCGTGGGCGCAAATTGAGAAACGGTGCACGAGAGATATATCAAGAGAATATTCTAGGACGAATTTAAGGTCCACAAAAAACAGCAGTAATCATGTTGAACACATTTCCAGCATGAGTAGACAAAACTTCGAAATACATCTTGTTCTTGATGTTGGTGATAACCCGGAGCGTTTTTTTTTTATGTTCACGTGCAAAGAAATAAAAGACAATTAACAACGAAATCTGAAGGAGAAAAAAAAGCCAGCACTCCAATCAACAAGCATTTCTCTTTGCTGATATTTTTGCAAATAAATTCGAAACTGAGGCCGACAGAAAATCTGCAACACTACACTATGATGGCACCACAAATGCCGTCAATCGGCATCACTCAGAATGAGGTAAAGAAGTAGCTTTTATCCTTGGATTTAAATAAGGGCAAAGGTTCAGATAGACTGCACCCAATAATTTTACGAGCTGCTGCAACTCAACAAACTGAACCTTTAATAGCGCTGTTCAACCTTTTCACTGAGTATTGGAGTTTTTCCTACTGGTTCGCGGGTGACTACGATCTGCCTTAATCTTTAAAAACGTGAAAAAGAAGACCAAATCAATTAAAAACTAGTGAGCCACACGCCCATCGTCTCGAAATCAACGGAAGTACTACTCAAGCGAGCAATCATGACTAATCTCTCCATCTCAACATGGTTTCGTTCCGAAAGGTTCATGTCTCAGATTTACTTGTGATAGAAGAATGAGTTACGAGCGTAACGAGCGATAGAAATACCGCTGACATGATCATTTTTAATTTTGCCAAAGCATTTGACAAAACAGTCATTAATTATCAAATCCTGAAAGCCGCTCAAGGATAAGGGTTAATGAGTGTTAGGTGATCAGCGAGACAGCAGCACAATTATCGGTAGAAATTGGGTAGAATTTGATTATTTGACACGACTTGAAAGTACCATGGTGTAATTAGTTGGAAATCGGAGCCACATTATAAAGTTCCACAGGCGGTAAATTCTCTGAGAAATATTTGTTCGTGAAATTTGCGTTTTAAGAAAGGCACAAATAGAGAGTGGGGAATAATTGTTGATAGTGATTGCAGCTAGACGAGTGTTTGTTTAGAATGTTTTGAAGGCAGCTCATAGATTGAAGCTCATTTGATCATTTGCCATGAAAATGATGATACAACAGAGATGGGTTCATAACATATCTTCTGTAAGAAAGAGGTTTCAAAGAAGAGAAAAATACACCACTTTCTAGGTTTCGAAACCAGTCGTGGCGGAAAAGGTGGCTTCGCGCAACCTCTTTACAAATTTTGCAATAGTACTACATTTTAAGACATATTCAGCTCTTATACACGTAGAGGATTACGTGGGGGTGATAACTTCTCGGGCGGTAGAATGGTCTGACCATTTTCCAGATTTTTATACGTAAGATGGCATTTGAGAATATCTTAATATTTTTTTTGAATGCTGATGGAGCAGCCACATAGAGAGCTACTCATGAGTTCATTATCTCGTACTATCATGCAAGAAAGTGCCGACCAGAAAAAACAGTATGATCTCACCCTCACCAAAAATACTTGACTATCATCATTATCTACCAAACCAAATATAAGACCCCACCACCAGTGTTCAATCCCCTCGACTCCAAACAGGCTGGCCAAAAAGTAAAGAATTCAACAGCCAAATAGGAAAAGAAGAGACTGCAAGGTTTTCTGACAAGCAAGTTTACATCTTTTTTAGCGCAGTACTTGGATAGGTAAATTTGTATCTTTACCTTGGGTTTATAAGTAATACGTTGACAATCTATCTAGAAAGACAAGATAAAAATTACAATTGTAGAACGTGTCATACTATAATAAGTGCAACATTGACATCAATAAGAAATTATTTCGTCAGTGAAACGATCGTACACGAAATACCGAAACGTGTGAGACATTACGTAATGGAAAAAATGGGATAGTTATATATTTAGATAATGTTTACATTCTTTCAATTAATCTAATCTATTGCTATTGTCAGAATTTTCCTGACAATTGACGTTAAACGCTAAACGGTCCAGTACGGCGAGCCAATGTAAACGCAACGTCACTTAAGAAAACATTTATGTGATGAGTTGGTTTATTAAAAAATGAACTTTGTGTGAGAGTTCTCTATGGACTCGAAAACGGCTGGGCCGATTTTTATGAAATTTCACGCGAATGTACTTTATGTGCTTTTGATAAACTTTGCATCGGAATGTCTTCGAAATATCGATAATCGATGATTGATCAGAGTTGTAACAGCACTACTCAGATTTACGTAGTCTTATTTGATATATATTGATACCATGTAATTATTTGTTGTAGAGTTATTTCTCATTTGTGTGAGGCTGCTTCTTTGTCTCTATTAATATGCTGAAGCTAAAATATAACGTAAAATAACATCTTGCTAATCTTCCCTAAGAATGATCCCGAATAGAAGTCCCTTACATCTTGTGGGGATGTGCATTGTTTGACGTGAACGCAAGAAAAAATATATGTATATATATTTACATGTATATGTATATATATATATATGTATATATATACATATGGCAATAACTTATTACCTAGCTCTACATTAAATGAAGTAGTCATATATATATATGCATACATATATATATGTGTATATATATATACATAATATATATATATATATACGTAATGTTGTTTTATATATAAATGTGTAGTTGTGTATATGTTAAAATATCATTATATTACTACTTCAATGTGATTGTTTTTAAGTTTGTAAATCTATGTCGATATATATGCCTATTAATCTTGAAACGATTGACGCGGAATCCATATAGCTATGTACTGCTAGATATGTATTGAATCATTTGTTGGCATTAAGGGTGTATTCGTTCACCATATGTAGCTTAAATTTCAGTAGTATTTCTTTTTATTTTACATTTTATTTCAGTTATTTACACTATATTTTATGTATAATATTTAGCCATACTATTTTCATAATAAGTTTATTTAATGTACATTGAGTATATTTATTACAGTCTTTTTGACTCTCGAGTATATATCCGAGACAGTTAGACTCAGCTAATCAACCGAGAACCACATCAGTTTATATAAAATAAACATATAAAATATTTACGGATATATACTCAAGAGTAAACATAATGAAAAGAATATTCTGTTGTCACTGCCCTATTTATTATTTTGTAAATTTTTCATTCTTAAATTTTCTAACTTTTATATATTATGATTTTAGTTTTACTTTGCGAATGTACCATGTAAGTGTTCTATTAAAATATGTCTTATTTTTTTTTGATAAATAATGGATTTAACTATTACTTATCTTATCCATTGTAAACAGTCATATATTTGTCTAATTTACTTTTAGAATTTATTTTCAGATTGTGTAAATTTTGCTGTTTCTATTGATGTGTACTTTTTATAGATATACGCTTACATTGATTTTAATTATCATATTCATATCCCCTTTTATCCAATTAACTGTATATCAGAAAGTAAATTATACTACATAAGTTTGTGTATGTGCCTGGTGCTGACAATGAGAATTAACATCAGAAAGAGTTCATGCCATATCAGAAATGATCGTACAGAAAATGTCGAAACGTGTGAGACATGTACTTAATAACAAAGTTGTATAATAATGTAATGTTTTCTTCATCAAATTAACATAATATATCAGAATGCTGTATGTAAAACCTTTTTTTTTGTACTTATTAAAGAATAAAGACTGTTTTTACCTGAATTTTCCTGGCCATTTACGTAAAACGCTGAAAAGCGCCGAAATGGTGAACCAGTAAATGTGTTTATTTGTTTACCTTTGATACGATAACCTAGATTATACAAGTCGATACTATATATATATATATATATATATATATATATATATATATATGTATATATATATATATATATACAGAAGTACCCATCGTTGACTGGGTTCAAAAACAGCCAATAGAAAATGGATTGTGATTGATGAAAGTATGATAGGTTATGAAAAGGAGGGGGTTGTAAAGAGATCGGTTTTGATACTCAAAAATTGCACCCTTAGCAAAATATGATGAAAGTAAAGATGATTTTCGCGAAAATACATTTTTTTATGTCAACTTTGTTTCCATTCGTAGCAAAGAGTTACAAACAAAATAATGTTACCTTGCAAAGAGAAATATCTATATATATAATAATATAAATATATAAGAAATAAATGTTACCATAGTCAATAAAAGTTACTTTTATGGTAGAAAAGTTCATTGGTTTGTATTTTTAAGTAGCTTGTAAAACATTTTTTTTGATTCACGAAACGGTTAAAAAAAATAAAAATAGCAGCAACTTTGAAAT
>NC_136495.1:57709075-57751575 GCF_053919585.1 Euprymna scolopes | reverse complement strand
TATATATATATATATATATATATAAACTAGTGGATACTCATATGCAAATATGTTTCAGTGACCATCTGCCGGACCAGATACTACACTTTGATGTATTTATTTGATCCCCCACTGAGCAAATTAGGCACAAGGCCGATTTTTAATGTGAGGAGTGAAGGGGAAATGGGGACCAACTCCCCGGGGAGTAGGGGAGCTATATAGTGACAATTGGTATGAAGGGTTGCCCCTACATTAACCAAGGTCTTATATGTGGGGTTGCCCCCACATATGGTCTTTGCTTGCAGTATCTGCCGGAACAGATCCAAAAGGCCAAGAAAAACTTAAAAAGCTAAGAACAGCATCTATTAACAACAGACCTTTGATCTTAACCAAAAAGGCCAAGCACAAAAGTGTTACGGACAGACCGACAGACCGACCGACCGACGGAGTGACTCATAGACTCGATTGCATGCGACTAAAAATTGGTTCATTTCTGTTTTCGGTAAATTTAAAAATACGCAACATTGCATGGATTTATTTTTGACTAGCAGGGCGACCAATAAAAATGCAAGAGTTTTTTTTAAAGTGAAAGCTTCTATCCCTCCACCATTCTCAATCCATTGTTCTATTTTTTCTCCTTTCGTCTTATCTGGTTTTACTTCCCCACTTTTTTTTTTTTTACTTCCGATGAGCCAAGTAAGGTATTGAAAATAAAAATTCATTTCTATATAATAGATAATATTGTAAAGACTGAAAAACTGACGCCTACCATTACGAAATCTGGTCCAGTTTAGCCCCAAAGAATGAATATATATCTCATTATTACTCTACACTGATGATGGCATAAGTATTGAAACAGAAGTATCTGTAAGTACGTTGGTACATAGAGACCTCATGATTTGGTCACCTAATAAACTAGACTTCAGACTGGATAATATCAGGGACATTTTTTATTGATATCGGTTATCCTGAAAACCTTATCGATTATTGTATTAATAAAAAGGTTGCAAATTTTAAATCCCGTAAAATATTTGGCCTTTTCAAATGCGCTGTTTATTAAAATTTCCTTAGATAGGAGATAATGGTATAAAATTACCTAAACATATAAGTGTTATTAATTTTTTTCTACTCTGTTTTCGTTGCGTTTGGTATATACTACTAGACCTGCATTTTCTTCTTTTTGCAAGGATAGTTAGCCTTACATCCAAAATAGTAATATTATTTATCAAGTTAAATGCCAGTGAGATGCTGGTTATATGTGAGGGGGGAATGTTTTGCATTTAGAAACTTGCATAAACGTCTCATTCAAAATTAAGCAGGATAGCGACGGATCCCGTAGTCACATTTCCTCTGCAAATTTAGACTTTGGTTGGAGAAACCTTTTAATGCCAAGCAGTATAAAATAGAGGGGTTTATGTATTTCATAGAACTGATTCTAGAATTCATTTAAACATGGGAATTTGCTTTTATCGCGATTCGAAAACCTTCTTTGTGTCGGCAGAAGGAATCGTTAAAAACGTTAAATCTCTTTGAGAAAATTTGACCAGCTCTCATCGACGTGCCATTTTAATCGCCTTATACTTGCTTTAATGAATTAAATTGTTCGTTTAAATCGTCTTTTAGCAATTTGACCCTCCACTTCTCTGTATTTCCCCATTAATATTATTTTTCTCCTCGTTAAATGATAGCTGAAGGAGCTCTAAAAAGATATCGATTAATGTTTAAAAGTGTTTATAAATTTTGTATCTTCAAACACACATATATATATATATATATATATATATATATTATACATATATTTATATAATGTATATATATATTTATATTATATATATATTTATATTATATATATATATAGATATTTATATATATATATGATATTTATATTATATATATATATATATTTATATTATAAAATATAAATAGTATTCCGAAAAAATAGAGAAATAAAAAGGAACACAACGAGTTATGTGTTTATCCACATTTCGTCTATATTTAATCCAGAGAAAGTCTCAAATAAAGACGAAACGTTGATGAACATATAAAAACTCGGTTTGTTCATCTATATATATATATATATATATATATATATATATACAGTAGTAAGTTATATGGCGCCATATATATTTTATAACTTACTACCTAGCTCTACCTACGTATTGAGCACTGTTTAAGTAAATACTTAAAGTTTACGCATAAATTTATACTTTCGTATATTATGTGATTAAATGAAGTAGTTATATATATATATATATATATATATATATATATATATATATATTTCACCAGACAAACAACGTCGCACCTCACAAGAGCTATGACAGCCCACAAATCGAGAGCCCAAGATACACACACACACACACACACACACACTCACACACACATATATATATATGTATATTATATATATATATATATATATATATATATATATAGAGAGAGAGAGAGAGAGAGAGAGATAGAGAAAGAGAGAGAGAGAAAGAGAAAGAGAGAAAAAGAGATATAGTTTAAATATTACTCCAAGACAATACTGATCTGTAATATATTACTGTGTTTTTTGTTATTTTAGAAACTTTAGCTGAACATACAAACATACACACGGACACATACGTCGTAGATAATTAATAGCGAAAAGATCTCTTTTTACATAAAAGGGAAACGCACACAAAACTTTCGTACAACATCCCGGAGAGTTCGTCATGGGAACGAAAAAGGGGGAATTAAAAAGTTCGAAACCGAATCCAATTCAAGCAGGAGAGAATAACTTGTTTATACAAATGATCATAAATTGCATAGTTCATATCCTTTATTTTAAGCATCTATTTCTCTCTTTTTCACAACTTTTCTAACTTTCTCTCCTCTTTCTCCTTCCATGAAATTATATCAAGACTAAGAATAATAAGAAAAGTGGATATTTTTACATGTTTTTCATCCAAATCTATGCTGTCGAGTATCTTTAAGACTTTGGTGACATGATTTATGTCATGGTAATTTTAACCTCTTTTTCTGAGTTACATATCGATAGACACTGCATGGAAATAACATTGACCAAGTGTTGATTGAGTTACATTTCAGGCGCTCGATTTCTACGAGAATGCAAATGTTAATCTTAAAACTCTTTCAGAGGTTTGTAATTTTGTTAAGCCATATACGACATATTTATTTCTATATTCTTTAGACGAATCAACGTCGTTTCTGTATGGCGGACAAAGCTATTTGCTTGAGTCGTCAAATTAATATTTTACGTAGTGACATTTATATATATATATATATATATATATATATTATAAAACTCAAATGATCTTTTAACGGGTGCTGTAACCCAACATCCGGATTGTGACTTCCGGTTGCGCATGTGTACATAAACATAAACCGATAACAGCGTAAACAAATAAACACAAATCGCTACTTTTGCAGAATTTGACCTGCGCACTGAAATATTAACGAAATTTAGAAATTATTATTCAACATGGGAAGGGTGGGGATGTTTTGCAACTATTCTGTATTACAACTATATTGTCGCAATTTTCTTACAAATAAATCAACTTTGACTCGTTGACAACTATTAGAGCATTTTACAACGGCGATTTCGCCACCACCTTCCTATTTTTTTAATTTATTCTCTATTTTTTAATACACATTTCTTAAAAAAATGCATACATTTTCTTCTACACTACTAACATGAATAAATAACCCCCAAAATATGTTTTTTTTAATCTGCGTAACAAATAAATAATCAACGCGACAATAAAACGTATTGTTTTACTGTGTACCTTTTCAGCATCCCAATTTTTCTCCCGTTTAAATCATCCAAATTAACAATAATTAATACTTTCTGCTTTTTTTTACATCGTTCATTTTCGTATTACGTTTAAGTTATTTTAACGCAATTTTCTTACAAATAAATCTACTTTAACCCGTTGACAAACATACCAGCATTTTACAACGGCGATTTACCCACCGCCGTCCTTTTTTAATACACCTTTCTTATAAAACATTACTGGATTTTAATCCACACCACCAACATAAATAAATAACCCCGAAAATATATATTTTTAATTTGCGTTGCAAATAAATAATCAACGCGACAATAAAACGTATTGTTTTACTGTGTACATTTTCAGGTCAGTAATTGATTTTTTTCGCGTTTAAATTAAAAGATATATAAAAATTTGAATTCAACTTTAAGTAATATGGTATCTGTTCAGTGCACATTTGCCTATAAGTATGACAAACCAATTATAATTCAATGGCTGTAAGTTTTTTTCAAAAATAAACAATTATAAACAGAACAACTCATAGAAATCTATCTATATTCTTTTTTCATTTTAATATACTTCATAGAAATGTTTCTGTTATGTCACAAAAAACAATTTTCTTTACGTCACAAGTGTCACGCGCATACATTAATTCCACAGCTAATATAACATACTGACCCAACAGATCACGGGTAGTCTAGTCTAGTATATATATATATATATATATATATTGCTATGTAAAATATTAATTTCTTGACTTAAAGTGGATATCTATCTAACTATCTATCTATTTATATGTATATATATATATGTGTGCGTGTGTGTGCACGTTCTGTTGGGTACAGTTTATCCATTAACCATATAATACATATACAAATACAGTGAGCAGTTGAGAGCAAATGTTGGTGGGGAAGTGCTCCATCCTGCTGGAAATGCCATTCTTTATTCCTAAACATCTCTTGGGAACGAGGCATAGCGTATTCATGTAGCAAGTTCAGATAATTCAAAGAGTGTATACATTTTATTTGGAGCCCCTGTATATGCATGTCTCCATTAAAAACATTTTCACCATGATGACATCATTTTGGCATACAATCTTTTCCTATCTTGCTATGTATAATAAAGAAATATATTTAATATATTCATTCCCTCTCTCTCTTTATATATATATATATATATATATATATATATATATATATATATATATATATATATATTTGTAGTCACCGACATACACATGTTTCGTTGTATCACAACTCATCAGTGCCGCTAGACTAGCATCTCTCCCAAGCCAAGGATTGAACCTAGAACCGTCGTGTTGACAGTCGGTAGTTCTCCCACTCGACCACGGCAGCGAGTCTCGCAAATAACCCGTCGGAATGTCTATATAAATAGACATCCGCCATTAGTCTTACAGTGTTCAAACCGCCTGTTTTTAAACAAACAAACAACGAGCTTCGCATTTTTCAGCCAATTAAGTAGCGGGTGAGATTATTTACGACAGTGCTCTACCCAAAGACTGGAAGGGGGGGGCTTATATGGGGGTGTATAATAACTTTATTGAAGAGTAAAAGAGTTTCTTTAATGGAATATTTTGTACATGTATATATATACACACACACACATATATGCAGAGAGAGAGAGAGAGAGAGAGAGAGAGAGAGAGAGAGAGAGAAAGAGGGAGAGAGATACCGGAGGCAGAAAGACAGAAAGGCAATGAGAGAGACAATAAGAGAGCGGGAAATGGGAGTGACTACAGAATGTATATCTACTGGAGAAAAAGACAAGACAAAATTATATGGTTATACAGCATGACTCAGTACTACACTGCTATAGGAGAGATGTAATATATATATATATATATATGTGTGTGTGTGTGTGTGTGTGTGTGTGTGTGTGTGTGTGTGTGTGTGTGTGTGTGTGTGTGTGTGTGTGTGTGTAAATTGTATCTCTCCTGTACGTAGTGTAGAACTGATAACATTTGGACAATTTTATTTCATCTTATCAGATTTGCATTCTTAAAGCTTTTTGCCTTCTGTCTTCCGAGCTCAACATTCGCCACGGAAAAGTGAATTTTCGGAAAAACCTTGTTACCTTATTACCTGCCCTTTTCTATCCTACTCGCCACGGGATGCTTGTTTCTTTCACACTTCCTTTCTTTTCGTATTCAGCCTTTCTTCGTCTCCATTGTGTTCCCTTTTATTCGCTACTCTTACGCGCTTCTAATCGGTTTGTTCTGTGTTTGTTGCATACTACTTGGCAGTAAAAGCTTTTTTTTTTTTAGATTAAATGCAGACGTGGTATACTAGGTTACAAAAAAAGGAAGAAAAATAATAACGTTATATCACTGATACCCTTCGTACTGATATGAGGATATAGGTAATTGATTGCTTTCAAGGTGTGATAAAAATAGGATTAAAAGTTTGTTTTTTGTTTTTTACATAGGAGTCACCACTTATCAAGGCCCGGAGGCCACTCGAGGATAAAGGTGAATGAGCGTACAGTAGTCAATGAGATAATATTGTAGTAATCGTTAGCAACGGAAATTTGGTAAATTGAGTTACTTAAGGGAGGGGTTCATCAATAATTTGTTTATGTTGCACTTGAAGATTTGTAGTAAGCTGGGAAGTAGGAAATGGAAGAAAGTTCCACAGACGTGCAGTTCTAAGAAAGAAGCTTTGTTCATGGAATCTACGCAGACGATACTGACGGAAGACAAGTAACGTGCAAGGAATTATGAGCGTTTCAAATTTTACGATCTTTTTCATGTAAGGAGAGATTTTGTTAGATAAATACTTTATCGATTACAAAGACTAACCAACAAAGCAAAATAGGTGCAACTTACGCGACGTAAGTATACATATATATATATATATATATATATATATATATATATATATATATATATATATATATATGTATGTATGTATGTATAAATATATGTATAAATATATATTTATATACTAGCAGGGGTACCCGGCGTTGCTCGGATGTTTCGAGGTGTTTGCGGTTTTGAGTAAATCAAAACAAAAGAATTAAAAAAATCGTTGCCCGGGTGTTTGTTTCCGGGGTGGGGATTGTTTAATAAATTAAAAGTGATGTTAGGTAAGTAGGAAGGATCAAACCCGGAGTATTGGGGCGAAGTTGGAAAATTAAGTGTGAAAAAAAAAACATGCAATGTTAACAACTCGGCCACCAAGAAAATCCATTTTAGGTGTTTATGAAAAAAAAAAAGACTACGGTAGGTCAGCGCGAATGTGAAAATATAATGTGAATTGTCCGGCATGCTAACCACTATGCCACGGAGCAACTGAGTTTAGTGATTTTAAGTAACTTAACATGAAAGAAGTGAACGGTTGTATTAAATTAAATTTTGAATAGAAAAAGGTACACATTCTATAATGAAAAAGATTAGAAACTTCCCATAAGAATTTCCTATCAGAGTTTTAAAACATTGACCTGACAGGAATATGGGTGGAGTGTGGACAATACTTATGAGACTGTCATGCTGATAATTCACAGCAAAAAATAACTATAAATAATAGAAGTGAGAATTGGCTTTCCTATTTGTATAAAGCTCTTGGATACACAATGTTTGATGTTCTACCCTCTGGTGCTAATATATATAGATTGTGTGGGGAACCTACCCGTGAACATCCTACATAAAACTGTCCATGACTAAAGCAAGAAGAAGCTAAGTTCAGACCAACCACTGCCAAGGTTTGTCCTTGCGACTTATTTATTGTCATGGCAAAACATAATTTTATTGGGAACTGAAGCCTTTTAAATGGAATTGTTGAATCTGATGGAATAATTGGTATTCTAGGAAGAAATGTCAATTCGCCTGTAGCTACACCAGTCAATATGACTGCTTCTATCACATGAGGTTGCATTCGTGTTACACATAATCTTGTTCCATTGCATAGTCGTGGAACATCAAGGTTTCTGAGTAACACAATTGGACATCCAGATTTTAGTTTTAATTTGTGTGGTGGCATACCAGGTAATTGCAAGGAATTTAAAAATTCTGTAGGGTACTGTACAGCATGGTCATTATCTACAGTAGAATCTAGATAAGTGTAAATTTGTTCCTCACCTGGAATTTCATCAAGCAGTTGGTCATTGATGATGTGTACCATATCATTTTTTGGAGCTAAAATTGCTCTTTCTGTTAGCCATTGAGGATTAGTATAATTTGCAGCTATATTTGGGTAAACTTTGTTACAAAGTTCTGCGAGTGAGGAAACAATTGATCCAATACTTGAAGTAATTACAATTTTACCATGTTTGTCTGTTGGAATTTTGCCATCTCCAATTTGTAGAAGTATGGAAGCAAATTTATCAGCCAATGGGTCACTATTAAGATGGACACGCATGTTTGTAGATAAGGTTACAGTCTTGATGTACTTCCACAAATATGACAATTTAATGCAAGCATCGAGCTCATCAGCAGGACTTCCACGTGGAACAATAGGAAGCGTTTGTCGGAAGTCACCAGATAATAAAAGTGTGATGCTACCCATGACAACATCACATGACTTGAGATCACGCAATGTTTTATCTAGAGCTTCAAATGCTTTTTTATGTGCCATTGTACATTCATCCCATATGATCAAGAGAACAATTCTGTAAAATTTTAGCTGAATCTAATCCTCGTTCTATATGGCAAATTGGAATAGAATCTTTTATTAATGATAATGGCAATTTGAATGTGGAGTGAGCTGTTCTACCACCAGGAAGAAGGGTTGCTGCAATACCTGATGATGCCACAGCTACAGCTATTTTTCCTTCTGACCTTACTTTTGCAAGAATTAACTTGGTAACAAATGTCTTTTCTGTTCCTCCTGGTGCATCAAGGAATATAAGGCCACCTTGCTGATCTTCAACAGTATTAACTACAGTTCGAAAAACATGAATTTGCTTACTATTTCATTTTGCAATACCGTCCCGAACAATTGATGCTTGCTCATGTGGTTGATAGCTAATTTCACATGTCCAAGCAGTAACAATAGGATGTGTATTAGATCTATCAGGTGAGGTAAGACCCAAATCTGTCAGTGTTTTACCATTCATCTTATATGTAATATCTTCAATATGAACCAGAGCAGTATTGAAGATTTTGTCTGTAAAAGTTATACCAGCCCCAGGATGTTGATTGCGTTCCCTAAGGAAATCTTCACTTAATGCTTCTTTGTGTGTATGCCAAAGTCGTGTTGGATAAGATACTGCACAGGTAGTTAACATGATAGCAAACAAATGTCTCAAATTATGTGCCAAGGCAGATGTAGATGCTTCCTGTAATGTAGCATCCCAGTGGTTATCATCATCAAGCAGTCCATGTGCAGCACATGCATCTCTGAATGTATTCATAATTTGACCATTAATATTTTTTAGATCATTAAAGTTCTGTGGACCTCTAACATGATGTAGAAGCAGTCTCAAACAGAAGCATTCAAAATGATTTGGATGCACGGTGTATACCCTTCCCAAAACTTCAGTTTTTTTAACACACGGGTAGCCTTGAACTGACCTACCCTGTAAGCGTCGCTTGAATATTTTATTATGAGTGTCCCATGTATAATAAGCGGGAATTTCAGCATACAGAAGTGTACGTGCGAAAGCGTCTGTTTTACACAAATTGAAAAACGCTGTTAAAGTAGTTGGAGGTAGATGTGCAACTCTATCAGCTGCGTTATTTTCAGTGAAGTAAACCCGCTGTCCATTTTCTAGATGCACTGCGAGGTGAATAACTGTGGGATGATGCGCATGTATGTGGAAGTTAAGTATTCTCCAAATGGCTTCATTAGTGGAAATATAACGGCCGGTTTCATATCTCTTAACTTCATCATGAGCATTATTTTCCAATGTGAAGACAGCTTGATCACTGCCTTTAATTACATATTTACAAATGTACTTAATTAATTTTACACTATTACAATATTCGACATTGATATGTGCATTAAAAATCTTACAAAGGGGTTTATTGTATGGTACAACCCATCGGTTGTCTACATGAAACGTTGCATTCCCAGGGAGGGTAACTGTTGTTTCAAAGCCTCCAGCATCAGTAGGCAATCGTCGATATAATGGGTAACCATTTTGATCTGACCGAGTTTCATTTAAAAATTTCTTTGGATATCTCTTAGAGCATTTTCCTTCTTTGAGACATGGTGCAGAACTGTTTAATGTTCCACATGGTCCATGAATCATGTTGTGTCTAATGATATCATGTAAAACTTGATCTGTTACAGGATCAGGAATTTCTGCACTGATAACAGAGTCTATGTCAGAGGATCTCAATTTTTGCTGAAGCCAAACCAGACAATGAGCATGTGGCAATCCTCTTTTCTGCCACTCAACAGTGTACATATATGCTACAACCACTCCGAAAATGTTTCCTTTTGTAAGTAAATCCATAAGGATACGTAGCTTTAGATGAAAAACTCTTGCTATGAGGTCATGCCGATCATGTGGTTGTTGATATGGAAGGAGTTCATTCACAATCTCTGGCCATTTGGGATTGCAGGTAAAAGTTATAAATAAATCAGCAGTTCCATGTTTTCTCACATAGACCAATGCATCTTGTGTGCGTTCATGCATATATTGTGGTCCTCCAGTAAATGTTGCTGGTAGTATGGTCAAACGGCCCACATTTTCAATGTTGCCGTCAATATTTACAGAATCTCTTAAGTGAATGTAATCAGCAACTCTTAGCTCCCTCTGATGAGTTTTAATGTAGATAAGCCTCTCATGCTCTATTTTAGCATACATGTCAACTATGTATTGTTGGAATAGGTTCCTACATTTAATCAGAATATTAAAACTGTCGTCACGGACCATAATTCGGAATGCGTAGAAAGCATTAGCTGATATTTTTTTTCCTATTACTAACTCTTTATTTTGAGGATTTGTCTGCTATACAAAGAAATTATAACCTTCTTGACCTGTCCAATGAATGATTGGGTACTGTAAAGCATCATATGCCCAATGTGTTACAGCAATACGCTGTAGTTGATGGTTTCTGCGATGCAAGATGATATCTCGCTGATGAAATTCTTGACCGATTATCACAACAGCAACCTCAGGTGCATCTGGAACATTGAAAAAACGTGTATGTTCTTGTCTTGGAGTTTTATCAGCATGTAAAACTACTTTGAAATCATCACATGGAGCATGCTCCATAGCCATCTTGAAGTTTTTGATAAAGTTATTTTCTCGGTGAAGCATATTTTGCAAATCAAGAACAATGTCAAACTTTGTTTTGGGAGCATAATTACATCTTGTCGTAGCTTCTTGCTGATCATCATCCATGAAATATATTTGAAGATACTGTGGATTTCCAGTATCAATGGGAAGCAAAGAACCAAGTCTATGAGAAATCTGCCCACAAACTTTAAATGTGGGCATGTAGGCTCCTTCACGTATTTGTTCAGCACCGAAGCTTGTCATACTGAAGCAGTTATTGTAACTCCGGATGTTGTTCAAGAAATGTGTTCAGTTAATTGAATTGTTATCAATAAGTGAGCGTAATGGTTCAGGAGGTATACCTAAATCTGGAAGAATAACTGTTCCACCAGAACAACAGATACCTGGTGATTCCCGATTCCATTTCTTTGCTTTGCATTGTCTGCAAGGTGTCCCATTACTCAATGTGCCAATTTGAACATCTGAGCGTAATTGATAAGTACGTGTAGCCTCATATGTACGTCCTTCGTGCAACAAGAAAGATTATTTAGGAGCAGTTGTGCGTAATGTGTGTCTCTGCATTGCTTCTAATATAGCCTGTCTGTTTTGCGCAACCCTAAGTTCCACATATGTGTTCATATCCGTAGGTTGTGACTGGTCCGCCTCATATAAGTCTGGGTCAAAAGTAACTTGATGTGACCCATAGTCCTGATTTGCATTTTCGTTCAAGGAAGTACCAGAAGTGTCTTCCTGAGACTGTTCATAATGTTCCCACTGTCGACTTCTTTTTCTGGTTGCTGTTGTAGTACGACTAAGGGAAGTCTTTTTTGGTGGCATATTTTATAAAAGATTGTAATGTGTAAAAAGTGAAAAATTGTTATATACTCAACTAATGAGCTCTATGGTCTTGATTTTTGACTTTTGATGGTTGATTGCCTTTTCAACTGAAAAAGAAGAAACTGACAGAATTAAGTTTATGTTTTTATTGCCCCCCCCCCTCTTCTACCGACGAAAGAAATAAATTCAACGTTTCCATTAATGAACGAAATGTATGAGTCTACCACATTATGAACCGATGTAGATAATATATGAGGGGAGTAAAGTTTATGTAAATGCAAACATCGGACTGTATTTTGCAAACGAAATAAACGGGTAATGATGTATATTTATTTGTTATTTATTGCGGACAAAAAGTGGAAATAATCATAGTTCTTGTAGTGGTCAATTTTTGTGTAAAAAAAAGAAAAAACCATTGCTGTGGATGTTTCCAATACCCCGGTTTTGGGGAAGTTATAATCGCCCCCCCCCTCCCCGGCAAACAGAAGGACCCAAATATGTAAACTGTGCCAAACTGGGCGGGCAGAAATGAGGGACTTAGTTGTGCAAGCCGATTTATCCTAAATTTTTTGTAGGTTTCCTATGAGTTTTCTATTGTATTCGAAAGAGTAAGGATTAAACTTAATGTGCCAAAGGGGAAAAAAGTATTTGTACACGTGAAAAATAAAGTTTTCTGGGTCTATTTCCGAGTTAATTAGTAAAGTGAAGTGCTAGCAGTATCAGAATTTTTGTAGGAATTTTTGACACCCCTAACACGAAACTGCGAATACAATCTTTATGGATTATACTTTCAAAATAAACTATTACAGTTGTTTTAAAAGTGATAGAATTTTTTTTTTAACAGTAATGAATGTTCCGAACTCAATATTTTTCAATTTTTAAACTTTAAAAATCTATCCAAATTTTTCTAATGATTGTATTTTTACGAATCTAATATTTTAGACAAACGTTTTTGTTTAAATTCACGCCCCCCCAAGTGTCACCCATTTTGAAATGTCTATTAAAAAGTAAATAATTAATTTATGTCGGGGAGTTTTATATATGGCAAATTGAAGAGAAAAGGTCAATCAATATTATATTCAAATTTAAAACCACAAAGAAATCGCTTTTTTAGAAATTTACCTGTAAAGTCCGAAGTTTAAAATCTTAAAAAAAAAAAAAACACTTTTTTTTTTCGAGGAGTTATAAGCTTGGAAAGATGGGGTGGAATTATTCACTATTTTCACGAAATTTCTGACACTGCTAGTGAAGTGCTAAGACATTGTAAAAAAAACACCTAGTTAGTACAAAACATATTGGCGTTCGGAAAAAACAACAAAGTAAAATTTCGTACATGACGCAATGGAAAATGTGTGTTAAAATCATTGGTAGATGTCCCCCCCCCCAAAAAAAAAGGAAGTAAAGAAAGAACGAAATAAGAAGTGGAGAAAGATAGGTTATACTGCAAACCGGAAAGAATAAAAATGCAAGAACATTGAATAACCCCAAGAATCGTACGCTGAAAAATGTAAATATGTGTATTTCATGTTTCTTCCCATTCGAATGTCGTCTGTTGACATTCAGATAGGCTTTGTATCAATGGTTTAACTAAACTTCCACCAATGGAAAAAAAGTAAGAAATTGCATAAAAAGTAATAAATAAATAAATAACCACTGATGTAATAAGTCACCCGTCCCCTGAGTATGAATTCCGAAATTAGTGGAAAGATAGCATAATATAAAAGTAAAAAATAAAAAAGAAGAAGTCGTATTATCGTCTGACAGCGATCGCCCGATCCATGGCTAACGTGTAGTAACGTAAACCGGACCCAAGAAAAAAGAACAAAAAGGGAACTACATGTACGTGAATATCGCCGCATATATAAGTCTATTTACCTGAATGTCGTCTGGTAAGTGGTACGGTGAAAAAGTAAAGGAACGTGGCACAAATAGAGTTGGAAACACAAGTAAGAGTCGTAGAGTGATAGAGTGTAAGTAAAACCTGGAATATCAGGTTGTTTCGTTTCGTTCCGTTTCGTTTCGTTTCGGTTATACAATAGTTCAAGATAACGTATAGCGTTTAGTTTGTGTTTATGTTTATGGAAAGAAAGAGAAACA
This sequence comes from Euprymna scolopes, assembly GCF_053919585.1. Classification (NCBI taxonomy): domain Eukaryota; kingdom Metazoa; phylum Mollusca; class Cephalopoda; order Sepiida; family Sepiolidae; genus Euprymna; species Euprymna scolopes. The sequence continues at coordinate 57,737,719 of NC_136495.1, read as the reverse complement.
TAGGGAAGAAACCCCACCACCATCACCCAAAAAGCGAAAAAGACAACGTAAGGTAAGAAAGAAAGAAAGAAAGAAAGAAAAAAAGAAGGAAAGGAAAGATTCAAACGGAAGTTGTCAATTCAGGTTTTCCCACGCGGCTTATAACGAAATCGAAGTAATGTAATTGTGAATTCAATTCCAGGTAACGGATTGTGTTCTGTTTTAAACTAATTTTAATAAAATAAATGCTTTATAATTTGTGTTTATGTTTTATGCTAACCTATGGCAAAGTAAGCGTGCTTCGTTTCAGCGTAAGTCCAGTCCAGTTTTTAGATAAATTCTAACCGGTGTTTGGTTTTAAATGTCTCCTGTGAACGGCCAGGAACGGTGTAAGTGAGTGGCGGTGGAAGGATGAATTTTGTAGAGAGAGTTTACTTTACTACCGCCATTAAATATAACCGATTTTTGCAGTGGACTCTCACCAGACAGAATATAGGAAACTCCGAGCAGCGAGGTTCTGGATATGTAATAAGCCTATAACATACGGCAGATGTCGTGATTCAGTTTGTGAACGATACGGCTGCACCAAATGTGAGCAGGTGCAGTCCTATAAAGGTCGAAGTCGGAGGGGAAAAAATGAGTTCATTTTATTTATATAGAGAAGATATATAGTATAAATGGTAATTAATAAAAACTGAAGAAAGTGCTCAATACTGTTGTAGAGCAAATATGCGTTTTATTTTTTATTACCGTATCTTTCTGTTAAGTTACATTATTGTTTACAGACGGCCAAAAAAAAAAAAGAACGGCCGGGTAGCTGAAAAAATAATGTAACTTAACAGAAAGATACGGTAATAAAAAATAAAACGTATATATATATATATATATATATATATATATATATATATATATATATATATATTAGGATTGATATTATTTCATGTATATACATATAATATAACAAAGAGATATAATAAATCATGCACTTGGAGACGATCCCTATAATTTTCAACCAGATTTTCAGAAAATTACACGCCGTGTCGAAATATCGATGTCATTACGAGTAAATTCCGCTGTTTTCTTTTAGACGTATATATATATATATATATATATATATATATATATATATATATATATATATATATATATATGTGTGTATGTATGTGTGTGTGTAAATATATATACATATATGTAGCTTGATGTTTTAACCAGGTTTATTTCAACATTTATTAAAGATAAATGAAATATAAAAATATAATTTAAATAAAGTTTAATAATGAAATTAAATATAATTTAGATATAATTGAATAAGCATATTTTTAAGAGACAGTTTAATCAACAAGACAAAAATACTACACCACGAAACAAATGTTAAGTAACAAAAATTTCCTTGAAGCTATTTATATAAAAACGCAAAAAAAAAACCTTAATCAGGTCACATTACGAAATAGTACCAACACACTCAAATGCCTTGAAAAACTTCCCCTCACACCCAACCCGTCCCTTGCAACTGACCCTAGAACTGGCACTCTCCCCCGTTCCTAATATACTAATTTCCACCCCGCCAGCAGACCTTCTGACCCTCACCGCACCGTCGCTCGCAACTAAACTACTATTTAAATAAATTCCCACTGAGTCTCTCACACAAATTCCTGAAGATGTGTAAATGAGTAGACGAAAAGTTAAAAGTTTAAAAGATCGCAGATACTTCGAGAAGAAAAATGCTTGGACCATATATGCATACATTCGGTTGTATACAAAAAGATAATGCGAAAAATTGAAAAAATAAAAGAAGATATTACAAAACAGAAGCTTTTAGTTGCCCTTAACAAATTAATTATATATATATATATATATATATATATATATATATATATATATATATATATATATATATATATATATATATACAAGCATATATATGTAAATATATTTATACACACGCACACACACACATACACACCATTGACGTGTATATTTTTCATTGGCTAATTATTCTAATTTTCTTGGAAAACGATTTCTTCTTCAACAGAAAAATATTCAACAAAATGTTTAACCCCAGCATTATTTGACCGAAAACTATTAATATTAAACTATAAAAAAGAATTACAAAATATTATTTGCACTAAATCGGTTGTGCCTTATACACTAATAAAAATATATTTGGAATTTTGTTGCACATCTTAAGATTTTAAATACTTATAAATTTTCTCAGACTAGAAAACGGTTATTATATTGATTTTAGTTTTTGACAGAAGAAATAAATTTAATTGCATACAAAACATTAGAAGAAAAATTCAAATTTATTCAATTATGTCAATGAATTGTGGCAAATTATGTAAATAAATTTTGTAAAAAATGATTATTTAGTAAATTGAGCTATAATTACTTTGTATTTTAGAAGAAAGAAAAATGGATTAAAAATTGATACTCAATAAATTATCAATACATTTTGCTATTATAAAAAAGATGATTAGATTGATTTTAATTGGCAAAATAAAAAATGACAATAAAAAAAATCCAAAATCCGCGAATTATGAATAAATATTGTCATTATAAAAATAATTCTGTACATTCGACATAATTTTAATGAAATAAAACATTTTTTCATTAATATTTTTCAAATAAAACAATAACCGTTTTATGACAAAATTTATTGATAATTTGCTGATTCGGGATTTTTTGCAAAGACTTTTTTTCCTTACAAATTTTGCATTCTGTTAATAATATTGGTCAAATTTATTTTCTTAATATGTATTTTAGTTTTTATTAGTAATGCTTATAGTATTTAACCTTTTCGTTTATTATTAGTCTGTTTGATTCTATATGTGCTATTGTTGTGTCTGTATCAATAACAACACGAACGCAGAAAGTACAGGTAAAACAAATATATTAAGATGAAAAAATAATACATATTTACAAAGGTGCAGTTGTACTGCAGTTGGAAGATTGTCCGGCAGAGGGCGTGTTAAAGTCTTTCATGGGGCAACCGGCGCATGCGTCTTGCCTATCCGGCGTTCGAACACAGCTCCCCGGTCTTGCTGACTTGATACCTTTGTCTATATCTTTTCACCCACGTATGCTAATTAGTGGGCGTCTCCACAACAGTTATCAATTAAAATCTTCCTAAATTGGAACAAGGGGCAGAAATAGTGATTAGCCAGGTCGTTTAATATAGCATTTCTTCGGAGCGATCCATGGTAAATCTCCTAGACAAAGTGGTAGCGTTCAAATCCATGTATATTTTTTCACTAGATTGTCGGAGACACAGTCGCCCAAAGAGCATTTTAATTCATAAACCAAGTTAGCGCTAACAAGCAACTCAGTCGAGGGGGAGAAATTATTTGTTATAATCATGTGAGAGATTTAAAATTAATTATCTACAGGCGGTTCAGCCCATATTTGCTTGCGCCCTATGTACTGTTCATAACTTTATGTGCATATATATATATATATATATATATATATATATATATATATATATATATATATACTAGCAAAACTACCCGTCGTTGACAGTGTTCAAAAACAGCCTACAGGGAATGGACTCTGATTTATGAAAGTATGATAGGTTATGAAAAGGACGGGTTGTAAAGAGATAGCTTCGAATTTGGAGATATCAAAACCAAAGCAAAATATGATAAAAGTAAAAATAAAATAGATAAACCCCATAATTATATCATAACTGTTAACACTAAAACACTTATCACAATATTCTGTGGATCTATATTAAAAAATCTTGTTAAACTTTGAGGTCAGGTGCGAACGAACACCCCATAATTTTATCATACCATATTTCTTCAAACTGAAACATAATTATCAAAGTATACTTACGCAAACAGATATGAAAAGTCTTTATTAAAGTTTGTATCTATTTCCATTCTATGGAGGCCAGGCGCGAACGCAGACCCCACAATTTTATTATACCATCCCTATTTAAGTTAAAACATACGTATCAAAGTATTGTTGTGTACATCTATATCAAAAACACTTGTAAACGTTTTTTTTTATTTTTTTATTTTTTATTTCCATACTTTGTGGACCAGGCGCGAATGCAGACCCCACAATTTTAATGAACCACCGTTCTGCCAGATCAAACATACCAATTCATGTGTCTCGATACATCTTCTATCATTATATGGAATCAGTTTTTTAAAATAGTCAACCATATAGGAGCCTATCCGTGACCAGACACACACACACACACACACATTCAGCTTTATATTATAGATATATATAAATATATGTAACCTACACCTAAAATTCCAAGTGTTTAGAACCAAAATTGGTGGAGAATTTTGGTAGAGTCTGCAAAAGTCCAGTCTTTCCACTTTGACCTCTTGGTAGCTAAATATTCGCCCCAAAACTGCATGTCTGAGTACCTTTTATATAAAATTTCAAATGTTTAGACCCAAAATCGGCTGAAAAGTTTGCTAGATACCGCAAATATCTAATCTTTTGAAATTTGGCCCTTTTGGCAGCCAAAATTTCGACCCAAAACCGATTAAAACTTGCCCTATGTCTAAATACACTTTATGTAACATTTCAAATGTTTAGATCAAAAATTGGCTGAGTAATTTGGTAGTGACCACAGCGGTCAAACTTTTAAAAACTTTGACACAAATTTTGACCCCTTAACATTTATGGTGTTGGGCTCAAATTTAACTAAAAAATTGGATCCATGTCTATGTAACGTACATCTAGAATTTCAAGTGTTTAGACCCCAAACTGACGGAGGAGTTTGGAAGAGTTTTCAAAGGTCAAATTGTTGAACTTTGACCTATTGACCGCGAAATTTCTGACCGATAACCGATTAAAAGATTTTCGCAAATCTCAGTTCTCTTTTACGTTAAATCTCGAGTCTGTAGACTGAAAATTAACAGATTAGTTTGATAGAGAAATGTACAAAATTTTACTTTTATAGATATATAGATATATTAATGCTGTAGTACCTTTGACGTACGTACGTGTGTCGCGGTGTCCAAAATATAAATTATTCGATCGGGAGATACTATTTATTAAAAAGAGAAGATAGAAGGTGATAATCTACTACGAAAATTAAATTAAAAATATATAGATACGCAAATGTAATGCTCGTAGTCTGTTATCACCTTCTGCCTTCTTTTTAATCAATAGGATCTCCCAATCACTGAAGACCCAATGTAATATATATATATATATATATATATATATATATATATATATATAGACATAGACAATTTCACTTTTACAGATTTCTCTCTCTTTTTCTCTCTCTCACTCTCTCTGTCCTTTTCTCTCTCTCTCTCTCTCTCTCTCTCTCTCTCTCTCTATATATATATATATATATATATATATATATATATATATATATAATTATAAAACTCCAATGACCTTTTAACGTGTATGTAACCCACTTTCCGGTTTACGACATCCGGTTGCGCATGCGCGCATAACCTGCGCACTGAAATATTAACGTTATTATTTCGAAATTATTATTTGACATTGGAAGAGTGGGTTTTAAAATAAACAAAAAACAAAAGAACACTGTGGACGCTGAAATATTAACGTTATTATTTCGAAATTATTATTTAACATGGGAAGAGTGGAGTTTAAAATAACGTAATACAGAAACGAACGATGTAAAAAAAAAGCAGATATATCAAAATTTGAATTTAACTATAATAAGTATTATGGTATCTGTTCAGTGCACATTTACCTATAAGTATGGCCAACCACTTATAATAGAAATCTATCTATATTCTTTTTCCATTTTAATATGCTTTCATAGAAATGTTTCTGTTATGTCAATAAGAACTATTTTCTTTAAGTCACAAGTGTCACGCTCACACATTAATTCTATTGCTAATATAACATACTGACTCAACGGGTCACGGGTAGTCGGAAAACAAAGTTTGCAATGCAAATATCAAGTATTCTTCGTCAGAAGGAATTAAAATCACCAATAAAATATCTTTATCTTCCCCTCTTCATTCTTCATATTTCTCTTCTTTCTTTCTTTCTTTTCTTCTTTTTTTCTTTGGGTCTGTTCCTTTTCTTTCTTATCTTTCAACCTCTTCATGAGTGTAGAGAGGGATTAGGTAGTGGGGCGGAGATATACAAAAGGGCAATGTAAGTTGTTCGTTTTCTGACTACATAAAAATTCTAGTGAAATACAAACATTTTTTTATAACTGATTGAACTCGATTAAATCTGAAACCCTTTTTAGAATTCATCCGTCAAATTCACATTCCCGAACTAATTGACCTTATACACACTAGTATATTTAACATTTGGAACGTCCATCACACACGCAACACCACGAATCTCTAACCGCCATCCTTTCCCTTATCTCAAAGCAGACTCAAATCCACATCCTCAGTGTGTCTTAATTACATGTAACCGAACCTTATTTTAAACAACATCCGACGGAACTTTTTGGTTTTAACTTTCTGTGATAAAGATGATCTGATATTTTCATTGCAAACTTTGCTTTCGTATGAGCTGTATCGCATAAAGAGGTGTCTACTAACTGGTAACTAGCGGTCCGAAACATGCTCATGACTGTATAGCAATATATTACTGCTTATGTAAGAATAAATAGAGAATATTTATAAACTTTTTATCTTACTACTATATATTAGGTTTAATATAATAATTGACAGAGAATTGTCTCTATAATAGTAAATACCTAATCTGCATGAATTAAAATATCATATTTAAGCGTATCTTACGACCGTGCAACGCCGGACGGCTGGCACGTATATAATTATAAATCTGTGTGGACCTTTCGCCCTTGCTTATCTTTTTTAGGTGTATCTCCGTATTTCTTTTCTACTTATGACTCTATCCTGTTTTGTATTTTTTCCTTTTTTCTTTCTTTTTTTCTGTCCTCAATTTTTATTTCTTTTCTTCCTTAAAAGATCGTCATAATTTTGAAACGATCCCCATTATCAATTTTAGTCTAGGTTTAGGCTCTAGGTGATGGAACTCAAATTGTATTTATTTTACTTTTTAAATCATGATTATATATTTGACACAATATCATCTATACTATTAATAAAATTCTAAATGTTTATTTATTTATGTGTATATATATATATATATATATATATATATATATATATATATATATATATATATATATATATATATATATATATATATACCAATAAAACTTTCGAACGGATGCACCGAATCAAAAAAAAATCTTTTTTTTCCCCCTGAAAAGGTGTGAGTCCCTAGATTGTCCTTATCTATATATGGTTTGTAACTAAGAACGCCGAGTCACATGTCTAGAAGGATTTCTCCTCCACTGATCGAGGACAAAAATGCTGAAGTGTATTTTACCTTCTGTTTCTCTCCCGCTCCCTTTTCTTCTTCTTCCAATTTCTCCGTTCATCTTTTCCTCTCTCTCTCTCTCTCTCTCTCTCTCTCTCTCTCTCTCTCTTTCTCTCTCTCCTCATCTTTCTCTTTCTATCACCCTTTAAACCTCTGTTTGAGCCCCTTTCGCTCTCTCACTCCCTTATCTCTCTCTCTTTCTTCCTCTGTCACTTTCCCTCTCTGTCTCTAAACACCCTCTCTCTCTCTCTCTCTCTCTCTCTCTCTCTATCCTTCAGTATATGTCTCTATCTTTCCCTCTTTTTCTATTTCCCGCTCTTTCTTTATTTCCCTCTCTGTTCTCTTTTTGTATCTCTATCTTTTTATCTTACACGATATCTATCTCTCTCTTATCACTCATTTCATTTTAGTCACCTAAATTACTTGCAGTTATTAAGACATTGTCAAAACATGGATAAATCCTATTTTAGTCACTTAATTGACATACAGTGCATAAGGCATTGTCACAACTTGAACATTTTTATTTTAGTCATCTGAATTACTTACAGTAAATAAGGCATTGTCAAAAATGGATAAATCCTGTTTTAGTCACTTAAATTACTTATAGTGAGAATAAAAATGGCAGATTTGAAAATTACTACTAATTAGAACAGCATCAGAAGGCACTGGTAAAAATGATATAATTAAATTGATGTTGGCAGCTAATCGATTATAACATGGCATAGCCTTAGCTCTTGCCTCATGTGCAATAGCTACGACCTTACTATCAGGTAGAAGAACTGCTCATTCTGCATTGAAATTCCTATTAAACATTCAATTATTTAAAACACCTATGTCCAATATCTCACAACATCCAGCACAGAGAAAATATTGCAGAAAGCAAACCTCTTGTTTGGGATGAACGCACAATAGAACGCAAATAATCACTTGAGGCCCCTGATCGATCTTTGAACGATTTGCGTGGCAATGTCAGATTATTTGGGAATGCAGGAAATTTCAGACAAACGTCACTTGTAATTCTTCAATCAACACCAGCAGATGAAATAAATATATGCCTCGAATACTTTACGTTTTGGCTCTATGTGAAAACATTAAACTAAACTCAAAATATGCGTCGATCCACAGAGAAATTTCCGCATCAAATTTTTAGAAAATGAGATCGGAAAAGTACCGGCTGATCCGAGTTAAGGACACATTTCGTTACCTCATAACTTTTGTAATTTAGTTACATCAAAATATGATGTGGTAAAAGAAAGTTTTTTTTCCCCAGATATTCAAATTAATTATAACTATTCCAGTTGGCTGAGTGAACGAGCTATTCTTGCGGCTCAAAACAAAGACGTCTATAAACTTAACGATATTATTCAGCTTAAAATTCCAAGTGAGGTAGTCAAACACAACTCCGTCAACACTATTGTGGAAGAAGATGAAGTGGTTAATTATCCAACGGCATTTTTGAATTCACTAGATTTGCAAGAGGTGTCATCACATGTACTGCAATTGCAAATTGGCGCACCAATTATCATGTTGCGAAATATAAACTAACCCAAGCTTTGACATGGCACAAGTTAATGAACATCATAAAAACACTAACAATCTCGACCTTTAAGAGGTGAAGATGTCCTCATTCCCGCATTACTATGATTTCACCGGATACGTCATTTCAATTTAGGAGATTGCAGTCCCCACTTGGATTGTTATTTGCAATTACAATCAACAAAGCTCATGGACAATCATTGCAATTGTGTGGCTTACATCTACATACTGACTGTTTCTCGCATAGACAATTTATGTTGCATTTTCAATAGTCGGCAAACTAAAAAAATCTCTATATAGAAAATAGAACAATAAAAAACTGCATCGGCAAATACTGGGAAATTAAGAATATGAGAACATTTTCTTATTTGGGGATTTTTTTTTAATTTCGCCAAATTGAGCTACAGCAATGCATGACAGGGTACGGCTAGTATATATATATATATATATATATATATATATATATATATATATATATATATATATATATATATATATGGGGTTGGAAATGATGTACCATTGAAATAACAATTTACTCGAAGGAACTATCTGTAACAATTTATATGAGTTTAAATTGAGATATTCCTTTAGACGGAGATTATACATGAGCATAGGTCGGTTGATATATAGGTAGATAGAAACTTTTCAACTCGTCGCTTATTGATGAAACTCATTCTCATACGACATGAACACTTGCACAGATTTGGAATATATTTTACTTTGATAATAAGCTTTTTTTTTCTGTCTATGATAAGCCCAAGCAGAAAACGATTTCTTTTTAAGACAATTACAAAAGAGACACAAGAACAAAATGCAAATAGCAAAAACAAAACGGAAAGTGATAAAATCGAAAACACTCGAGAAATTTGCTCACATGCGTGTATTTATAAGAAATAAGTTAACGCACGTATATGTAGAATCACAGGGAGAGTGAGATGCAGAGAGGAGGTGAATTGCGCTTCAATCACACACACTGAATAATAATGATAAAAAAATATCGCTTAAAAAGAATTTTAAAAAATAACAAACAGGCCAACAAACAGACGTAAGCGAAAAACACTGAGCCGAACGCGCGGTGCCGTACATGCGCATATGTGTCGCTGGGTAATTTTCACAGCTTTCCGCTGGTTTACTGTTAACAGAACGCAGTGTGCACAGGCGCAAGTGTGAGAAAACGTAGCGCGTAACAAAATAGATCCGTCTGCGTCTCACACCTTCCTGCATCGTCCCTACGTCACGGGCGCTATGTCCCGGTGCCGCTATTCCATGGAGGAATATCAGAGTCCCACTCCTCCTGCCAACTAATTATGGCTAATTGTCTTTGCCTTAGCAGATTCGTCCTAGCTTTTTGATTTTCTTTCTTCTCCTTATTCGTAAAAGACTCGTATTTTATTTGTACTTTTCCGCGATTCTTTGTTTTTTAATGCTTTTCCTTGTATCGTCTTTATAGATAAGGGAGGAAGGTTTGTCTCTACTTAAACAAATGGCAGTGTACTCCTTTAATTCAAGATGACGAAACTAAGAACGCTTCGCCAGTGTTTGCACTCGCTATTTCTTAAGTGAGTGCAAAATTTTTTTGTCGATTTAAAATTTAATCTTGAAAATAAATAAAACTGTGTTTTTGTAAAGCGTTCCTCATAACAACAACGGCATTTGCTGTCTATAACTTCATTACATCTATCTACTATCTTATAAACGTCTTACTTATACAATCTTTGGATTTTGCTATGAAATTTTGCTATGAAATATTAATGAAACCGATGTTTGATCTCTTTTCATGATGTTAACCCAAGTCCATCTAAGGTTTTGTACTCCATAAAATAATCCTTATCAGTGACGTCAGAATGAAGCAAGATTATGGGGGGGGGGGTCTGCTACTTGAAAACAAGCTAATGATACGAAATACCCGTAAAATTGTGAGCATTGTTAAGCCAAATAAAAAAGAAATTATCTGTGGTGTCTGCTGTAAAAAAAAAGGTGAAAATGTGGAAATTTGAAAAAAGTTACGAGGATTTCGTTAACAAGTAATGAGAGAGAGAGAGAGGGGGGATAGAGAGAGAGGGGAGAGAGAGAAAGAGAGGGAGTAAAGAGATTCTCTCTTTTCTCTTAAACATAAATAAAAATTACTATTGTGCGAGCTTGGTAAGCAAGAGAACGGAAAACAAAGGACAATTGAAAACTTTATTTTGTTGTCTTATTTTTTTTCTTTTTTGTTACATGATTATTTTTTTTTTTAATGTAGAATTTATACCGATAACAATTGCTTACATAACAAGAATCAAATTTTTTATGTTTCTCTTCTTTTAATTGTTTATATTTTTTCTACTCTGCCCTTCTGGCCAAATGTTGATAATATCTTTTACAGTGTATGTCGGTTTAGACACAAGTGCACTGGTGTTTCATCCTTTCGGGAATCTTCAGTGCAGGGTGTCACGATTAACACCAGTCGATAGATTCGAACCCGGCAACACAAGCCATCTCTGGCTTGATTAGCAAAGAACCTATCCATTTGGCTACCACTAACTGCGTGAAATAACGTTGAAATTAAACATTTTTATTTTTAAGTACTTTTTACGTCAGTCAGAGTGATCTAATCATTATATGATGATCTATGCATAAAAGATAAAATGACCGACTTAATTCAACTGAAAGTGCTCAACGATGGGAAACGAGTTTCTTAAAAGGGGTGACATGAGTATTTACCATAATAATTATATATGTATATACTAGCAAAAGTACCCATCGTTGATTGGGTTTAAAAACAGCCTACAGAAAATGGACTCTGATTTATGAAAGTATGATAGGTTATGAAAAGGAAGGGTTGTAAAGAGATTGCTTCGAATTTGGGAGTTTCAAAACCAAAGCATAATATGATGAAAGTAAAAATAAAATAGATACACCCCATAATTTATTATACCATACCTGTTCACACTGAAACACTTATCACAATATTCTGTGGATCTATATTAAAAACCTTGTTAAACTTTGTGACATATTTCCATTTTATGGAGGTCAGGCGCGAACGAACACCCCATAATTTTATCATACCATATTTCTTCAAACTGAAACATAATTATCAAAGTATACTTACGCAGATAGATATGAAAATTCTTTATTAAAGTTTGTGCCTATTCCTATTCTATGGAGGCCAGGCGCGAATACAGACCTCACAATTTTATTATACTATCCCTATTTAAGTTAAAGCACACTTATCAAAGTATTATTATGTACATCTATATCAAAAACACTTGTAAACGTTTTTTTTTTTTTATTTCCGTACTTTGTGGACCGTACTTCGCAGACCCCACAATTTTAATGAATCATCATTATGCCAGATCAAGCATACCCATTCCTGTGTCTCGATACATCTTTTATCATTATATGTGATCAGTTTTCTATAATAGTCAACCATAAAGGTATCTATTCATGACCAGACACACATACAGACGTTCAGCTTTATATTATAGAAGATATATATATATATACATATATATATACATATATATATATATATATATATATATATATATATATATATATATATATACAAATGGTATATTGTTGAGAGATATGATGAATAGACAATTAAACGTTACGAATAACAATTATTTTGATTAGAACTAAATGTTTTGGAAAAAAGGTTAATAAAATGGCAGTTAGGCTGCGTTAACATGCCAATTACTGCTGAATTAATGTATGACCCTGGTGACCCTGAACCATCTACGGTTTATTTGAGCAGAAACTCTTGAAGCCTATTTTTAATGTGGGAAGCGTGGATTTAGCTCGACCAATCCCATTCAAGTGGAGAATCGCGTGGAAGACTTTAATTGGTCATCACGAGGGTATGAGTTTTACTGATCTATCCAACCCCGTCGATATATAAAAAGGGTTGCACGCACGTTTTTAGCCAGTTCCAGTTCAGCCACAGTGCGGTTCCAGTTTTCAGTCGATCTCGGGATTAGAGTTCGAGTTCGAGTTCATTTGCGGGCAATATAAGAGAGCTGAATAGAAAGCTCTGTGTAGAAGCAGAATCAGCGGAGATGAAACACCAACTATATGTTTGACTCTTTTACAGAAGCAAACTTGAAAATCCGCACTCTGATAAGACACCCTTGTGAATGAGTACAAGGAGGAAAGCAAAGCCAATAACGTGAAAAAAAATCGTAAAATGCTGAAACAGAAAGATCGATGAACGGATATATGAACCAATATAACATCAAAATGTGCATTCATACAATTATAATTGTTGTACATTATAAAAACGAATCCATTGATATGTTTATGGAAACATTTTCACAGCAATATGTAATCACGAAAGTAAAATATTTTCAAAGTATATAAGACATTTTAATAAATAATAATTATACCGATGGTGATTATTATAATAATAATAATAATAATAATAATAATAATAATAATAATAATAATAATAATAATGTTGATGATGGTGATAATAATAATAGAAATAATACCGCTTATGATAATAATCATAATGATGATGATGATGATAATGATAATAAAATGATGATGATAATGATGATTTATATAATAATAATAATAATAATAATAGGAAGAAGAAGAAGAAGAAGAAGAAGAAGAAGAAGAATATTAAGTACGGCGCCCAATATATGGCGATCTTCAAATTAAGTATAGCCGTTCACTTCCGATGAGTTTCAGCACCGGGAGTCGTTTCGATCGGTCAATACGCTAAATCACAAACTTTGTAAATAAATTTCGGTTTTTCGTCGCAATTTTCTTATTTACCTGCCGCGTTATTTTTATGATGATAAGGATGGGCACATTTTCTTAATTAACATTGATCAAAGCATAAATCTTGTATGATTTATGAGAACGCCGGGAGTAGCTGAAATATCCATAATTTGCCTCACTCACCTCATAATTTAATTGCGGTGGAAACTTTATATTCTCCTTTGCCATAACTAAGCAAATGAGTCAGAGATATAACCCACAGGTGCCGATTCTTTAAAATAGCTATTAAATGATTAATCTTCTTAGGCAACCTGAGTAATAGGAAAAAGTTGAGGAATAACTTTTTGCAAGTTACTTTCTCATAAAGCATGTTTTTAATGTAAAAATATTCTCTTTCTAAAATGTTGAAAAATAAGCGGCAGTTTAGTTAAATTCGTGCGACTTTATCATTGCTTTCGTATTATTCGATATTTTTACTATTTGATCACCTATCAAGATGAGAACCGCTGGCGAATAAGGATAAATGAGATGAAGTGACTAGCAGCTGAAATATGAAAAACAATATGAAATTACAAAAACGGATCAACGGAATCAACAAAAACTATTCCTTATCAGATGATGGGTGACAAGTATTTGTTAACATATAATTCGAAGCCGACTATGTTGTAACACGCAGGGACGTATTACTAGAGACAGAAGGGAAAATATTTTTTCCCTATTAATAAACGACCTATATCCATGCAACCATAAGTTTTAATAAGAAAATATTCTTATTTTTGTACCAGCAAGGTGACCCGACGTTTCCCGGGATTGAATGATGATAAACGAATGTTTCATACTCCCATATTTTTATTGCCATCGAAATAAGTAAAATGGCTCATTTTTCAATCCAATCTAGTTGGGGGCCCATCGCGATGCACTGAGAGGAAGCTCCACATGTCTTTCTCCAGTGACTTATTCCAAAATATATATTGTAGTCTATATTGTATTTTATACAACCATGAACAAAGTTTCTTTCTTAGAACTGCACACTTGTGGAACTCGCTTCCGTTTGTCTGCTTTCCTTACTACAATTTAATCGTCTTCAAGTCCAACGTAAACAAGTTCTTGATGAGCCGCCACCTTAAGTAATCCAATTTAACAAATTTCCTCTATTAACGCTTACTACAGTATTGCCACATTGATTAATGTACACTCATTAACTTATCCTCGAGTGGCCTCAGGGCCTTGATAAGTTGTGACTCCTATGTAAACAAATCTACTGTCGATTTTATAAAACATTTTATGTCTAATGGCTTGAGTTATTTTAAAATAAAAAAGTAAAGTATCATGCTTCAGTTGTGCTTTAACCAGAAACCTTGATTTCAAACGCGCCCCTGTCATAACAAAAAACTACTATTGATTTTATATGCCTGACCTTACTGCTTGTGCGGTGATAATGGCTTGAATTTAGGTTTAAAATGTAAGAGTCTAGTATCAGGGTTCAGTTATACCTTAAATAGAAACATTCATTTCGAACGCGTCCCTGTCATGTCAAAGAACCTATTGTTGATTTTATATGTCAGGCCTTTCGGTTTGTGCGGTAATAAAAACTTGTCAAATCCACTTGTGACGTTAGGATGTGTATGGTGTAAACTTCGATCACAATCAGCTGTTACTCGGATTATTTCGATTGAAGATTATTGATACTTATCAGAGACATTCCGATACAAAGCCCATCTAAGAACAAATATATTACTTTCGTGTGAAATTTCATAAAAATTGGCATAGTTGTTTCCGAGTCCATAGGGCACTCACTCAGAAACCCACACAAACACAGACGTAAGTACATTAAGAATATTTTGACCTCTTATCTGTTCTCGCTTTGATTTCTAATTTTCCTCATCGCTTTTTTTGACGTTTATCCTTACTATGCTCTTACGTCAAACCTAATCACAACAAGCTGAGCGAGGTTCAAACCGGTCAACGAAAACGAAATCCATAGTCAACTTCAGCGTCGCGAGAACCCAGCCAAAATCGATGGCATCACATCAACCACAACCGAGGAATATACGTTTATAGAGCAAAGTAAAATTATACGTTTCATAGACCCAGGCAAAGATTCCCTTTTACGGTCAAGGAATTGGGTTTACATTTAAAAATAAAATGACCGTATTCGGCATTAAATGTTGGTTGGTTGGTTGTTTTACGGCACATCAACCCTTTTACGGGTTATTTAATGCCGAATCCAGTGATTCAGAAAGAAAGTTTTTAATAGAGTATATTTGCTTTTTTCCAAGTCAGTTTCTATTTAACCCAGAGTTGGAACCCTAACAAGTACTACTACTCCGGGTTCGAGTGGACCTGGAAGCAACGACAATTAACGGGTGGCTCTAAACTCCCCAAAGCCCACAAGCTGGGGCCTCACTATCGGATATAGTTTAAGGTCATATCCAGGACCCGGCATTAAATAACCGAGAAAGAGTTGATAAGCCGTAAAACAAATCAACTGAAACAAAACTAAAAGGCTCCGATAGAAACAGATTGGACACTTTTAGTTTCACATATTATTTGTTGCTCGAATAGCTATTATATCACTGCAGTGTGAAGTTATCTTGAATAATAGTAGTAATTACTAGGACTAGGACAACAGCATATTCTTTTCATTGTTTTGACTCTCTAGTGTGTATCCATTGATATCTTATATGCTTTTATATAGAGTGATGTGGTTCTCGGTTAATTAACTGTGTCGCTTTCGAATATATACTCGAGAGTCAAAACAATGATAAGAATATTCTGTTTTCATAGCCCTAGTAATTACATACTGTTACAGTCATCTATAATATAAATCTCACCTGTCGGTTTAAGCATATGTATGTATGTATGTATGTATGTATGTATGTATGTATGTATGGATGGATGGATGCCTTTAACTTTTGACAGAGGCGACGGATTTACAGGAGATCAGTATCATTTTGAAGCACGACGTCTCGGACGAGAAATTTCGAAAAAATGCCAAAAACATTAATTCGTTCACCCTCAACTGGGCAGTTTTCTACTAGGAGGGGTCGATTTTTTTGTGAGCCATTTTTGAAATTTATCGTATCGATTGGAGTGAGTTTGCCTAATTTTAACGTTCCGAACTTCCCGTCGCGTCATGGAGTAGGGGTAAGACGTCAGATTTTCTTTCATTTTTTTTTCTGTCTTCGCATCACGGGTTCGAGTCTGCCTCCCTGCGTACTAGCACTTTTTTCTCTCTCAACACACACCTCTAAACATCAAGGCAACGCCGGCCAACCAGTCTAGTATGAAATAAAATAGAGAGTTTTAGGTTCCATGCAGCCCTAGAGGATTATAGGTTTGGTAGATACGGACCAAAGATTTCTTTTTCGATGGAAAGGTGTTTTGTACGCTAGTCTTGCAAATAATTTTATTCAAGTGCAAACTAAATATATTCGAAGCGTTTTACCTATACTTCAAGAAGCTAAACATTTTACGAACTATTAAATGAGTCGAATTTCATGCACATGTTCACTTATTATTAATTCCTTTTCCTTCGTATAATTTATTGCATCAGCATTCGTTAAAATATTTCCCATCTCAAATGATATTTTCTTAAGTAAATTCGCCAGCAAAGTAAGATAATATTGTTTCAATAAGAAAAGATGATTGCAATGCAATTTGATTATGGGATCCATTTATGTTAAGTTATTATATTTTTTTGGTTCAAGAAAAAATATTTCCACTCTTTAATTATATAAAATATACATTCCCTTTCATTTTATATACGTTATATATTTATTACCTTCTACGTCGTGCGTTCTTGTTCCTCCACTTTCATGTACTTAAAATTATATATTCACTCGGAATAAATTGTTCATATATGTTGCTAAAGTTTTTATCTCACCTATAAAATTCATGAAATTCGTTACAATATTTCGTCTCTGAAATTTAATTCTCTAAAATAAATGCTTAAGAAAACGAAAACAATTTTTTACAAAGAACTAAAAAATTCAAGCGTAATTTTATTACGAGCGCCTTCTTTCCAGCCATAATTTTTTTTTATTCTATGAAAATTTTTTTATCGATATTAACTCGATTTTTTCTACATGAGCGTACTTTGTAAATATATTCATCTTATTTTTTTTCTCGTTTTTTTTCGCTTTTTTTTTTTTTTTTGCTAAAGTATTTTTGCCATGGGTTACTTACTGCCTTTGAAAAACTTTAAATGTATTTTGCCAGCGGCCGATTTTCCTCTGCTCACTCGTGTTAAATTTGTTCTATATTTTAAAGAATTATTCTGCAATATTTAATAAAATTATTGACTTTTTCTATTCATTTTTCACAATTCACTTTTTTTTGTTGCTTCGATTGTAAAATCCTTCTGGGTAAATAGTTTCCTTTCGAGAGAGATTTAAAATAAAAAAAATTCTTTTAAATATAAGCAATTTTATAAGAAAATAAACGGTTAACTATTTCATATAAATGTAAATAAATATCATATAATTAAAATGGATGAAAAACAGTTTGAATATTAATAAAGAAAGAATTGAACTGATGATGGAAAAAATATTGAACATAAAAAAAAACATTGAACGAATCAGATTAAATAGAAATTACAAAGGGATGCTATTTAGTACATAAAACCAAAAGAAATATCGAAATGCTATTACCGAACAAGTTTTATGCGATTTCAAAGATTTTTTCTTTGTTCAATTAATTAAAACATTCTTAAAATATCTGAATACAACCAAATCTTCGACACAATCATATTAACATTTTCGAAAAGTAAAGTAATAACTTTTAACTAAGATAGCATGTGGTAACTTAACAGAAAATATACAAGTATGCATAAACCATAATAATTTATGTAATAACTAGGGCTATGACAGGAAAATATTCTTTTCATTATTTTGACCCTCGAGCATATATCAATTAATGTCTAACATGTTTTTAGATAAAATGATGTGGTTCTCAATTAATTAACTGTGTCTAACTTTGGCGGATATATACTCGAGAGTCAACACGATGAAAAGAATATTCTCTTGTCACAGCCCTAGTTATTACATAAATTATTATAGTATATGCATACTTTTACATTATAATAGTAATATTAGTAATAACTAAAAAAGAGGTATTTACTTAGAAAATCATAAAACAAATCTACTCGTATGCCAAAAAAACAACTGATTTTGTGAGCGAATTTCAAAGTAAGTTTACAGTAAAAGTTCTTTAACGATTATCCTAACACCAATTTATGTATAAAACCATACTATCCTAAAACAACGTTTTGAAACTACACTAACTCCAATTTATGCATAAAACCATACTATCCAAAAACAACGTTTTGAAACTACACTAACTCCAATTTATGTATAAAACTATACTATCCAAAAACAACGTTTTGAAACTATACTAACTCCAATTTATGTATAAAACTATACTATCCAAAAATAACGTTTTTAAACTATACTAAACGCCAATTTATTCAATAATTCATATTATCAACGA
This sequence comes from Euprymna scolopes, assembly GCF_053919585.1. Lineage (NCBI taxonomy): Eukaryota > Metazoa > Mollusca > Cephalopoda > Sepiida > Sepiolidae > Euprymna > Euprymna scolopes. The sequence goes on along the minus strand of NC_136495.1, from coordinate 57,718,684 downwards.
AACAAAGTTTTGAAACTAGATGTATGGCTTTTTTATTTCTATACATGAAATTCAACCAATAGCATTTGATAAATTTGAAATTTTCCAGCTAGAAATCCATGGCTAATATGTCCAAATGGATAAAATGTATTATTAATTGCGACATTTTATGTTCAAAATTTTTTTAAATAGCTTTTATCATTTCATAATCAAAATCTTCAAGATCTGTCGACGTTACAATGCTAGAAGCTGTGTTATTGGGTTTCTTAAAATAGTTTGTGTATTCATATTTTTATAATGTAATATATGAATTACGAAACTTGTTTGATTGGATCTTATTGTAAACGTCTCTGTATGTTTGCTGTTGTTATGTAACTTCATATTCTTGGCAGTTTGAAAATAATAACAGTAAACAATTGAAGACCATGTATTTCTCACGAGAAAAGCAATACGAACAGAATAATGGTAATCTATGCCCTTATATATTTCAAAATAGCAATGCGAAGGGGAGAACTTATCTACAGGAATGTTTTCACAAACTATTTTTAATTTATTTTTTGTAACGAAACGAGGAAACAATAAAAAAATATATAAAAAAAATGGAAAGTTCATGCTTTTAAAAATTGCAGTTCATCGAATATTTAGTGAAATGAAAGTAAATACGGGGGACTTGTGCAAATTCCACAGGGGACACATTCATATGTAATATATTGATGTTGGCATTCTGTAGATGTTCAGCGTAAATAGAGACACCCTGATATTAGTGTAGCCCTTTTGTTAAAACTGCAAAAATATTTATCTAAGCTAATAGGGACACCCGACGTCGCCCCGTTGTAAAGTATGCTTAAATATTCTATATTAATTCTAGCGCATTTCGTATATATTATTACAGAATGTTTTATCGATTTTTATATATTATAAAATTACGATTTCAAACGTAAAATAAAAATATATCCATATAGATTGGGTGCATCAGCTTTGATCAAAATCGAAACCTAAACTTATGATTATACATATATATATATATATATATATATATATATATATATATATATATATATATATATATATAAGTGAAAATGTCTGCGTGTGTCTGTGTACATTTCCCTACCAAATAACTCTGTCAATTTTCGGTCCAGAGACACCAGATTTGACATAAGGAGTATTGAGATTTGGGAAAATAATTTTAAACGGTCGAAATTCAATAATATGACTTTTGCAAACTCTACCAAACTCCTCCGCCAATTTTGGGTCTAAACATTTCAAATTGTAAATGCAAGTTACTTAGATATGAGTAAAACTTTTAAATTGGATTTAAGCCCAGAATGATGAATTTTAAGGGGTCAGAATTGGGGTCCAAGTTTAAAAATTTTTAACCTCTGTGGTCACTACCTATTTACTCAGCCAGTTTCTGGTCTAAACATTTGATATTTTACATAACGGTATTCAGAGATTAGGCAAGCTTTTTAATTCGTTTGGATCGAAAATTTGAGCTTCCAATGGGTCAAAGTTCAAAGGATGTGACCTTCGCAGTGTTTAGCAAACGACTACGCCAATTTTGCGTCTAAACATTTGAAATTTATGCATAATGGGCATTCAGACATGCGCAAGCAATTTGATGAACTTGGAGCGAAAACTTGGCTGCGAAAAGGCCAGAGTTGGAAGAGGTGATTTTTGCAGATTCTACTAAATCTCTCCGCCAATTTTGGATCTTAGCACTTGAAATTTTAGATGTAGTTAACTTTGAAAGGTAAAACTTGTATTTTGCTTTGAGACAAAAATAATAAATGTTAAGGGGTAAAAATTGGGGTAAAATAAAAAAAGACCTCTGCGATCTCTGCGAAATTACTCAGACAAATGTTGGTCTAATTATTTTAAATATTGCATAAAGTGTATTTACACGTAGGGCAGATTATGAACAGTACATAGGGCCGAGCAAAGCCGGGCTGACCTGCTAGTATATTTAAACACACACACACACATACACACATATATATATATATATATTCATATATATATATATATATATATATATATATATCTAACACACACATATATATATACATATATATATGTGTGTGTGTGTGCGTGTGTGTGTGTATGTGTGAAGCGACGTTCTTTGTGCAAAACAAATTGAGCTTAGGTACTTTGGACAATGTCAAACACTTGTTAATTCACTGCCCGCTTACCAGCAGCCGTATACGGTTAGAAGCTCCGACTATCGTTTGGGCGATTGGGCTTCGATCCTGACTTGAGGTAGTTGCTTGTCTAGCCGCACTGATGAGCTGTGAAACAGCGAAACAGTACTTTATGTGGATGACTATATATATATATGAAACTTGATGATTATTTAGGTATATTTCAATATTTATTTATACAAAATGAAATATAATTTAAATAAAATTGAATAATTAAATAACATACACACACACACACACATATATATATATATATATATATATATATATATATACTTGTTTGTAATATACTGAATTTTACTGTATTTGTATAATTCAGTAAATTTTCATACACCGATAAATTGTAAGCCAAAAAGAGATGACTTAAAATGTAAGCTACAAAATTATCATATTTCATAATTGAGCATTCATATACTGTATTAACAAAACCATGACTTCTTGGTTTTGTTAATACAGTATATATATATATATATATATATATATATATATATATATATATATATATATATATATATATATATATATATATATATATATACTAGCATGGGTGCCCGGCGTTACCCGGGTGTTTGGAGGTGTAACTTGTATGAATGTATTGATTAATCGTTATTGTGTTGGTCTTTGCGTTTCCTGCTTTTCTAGATTTTTATTTGTCCTCGCAGAGTCGGTAGCTTACACTTCTTATTTCAAGTTCTAAATTGCGTTTTTTAGTAATAGTCCCGTACAGGCTCCCATCACATTCGCAAAGCATAAACAAATAATTACTGTCTATACACCCATGCACCGAATAACAGATACTAATGGCAAGGTCTTATTAAAACAACGTCTATTATAATAGTATATTATGTTGTTTGTATTATATTTTATTAAATGTTCTTTGAAATATACATCATATAAAATCGATTATTCCTATTTGTTATACATTGTTCATACTTTCGATACGCACACATCTTAATATATATATATAAATTAAAATGTTTAAAATTCAACGCTATTTCACATGATTAATGGTAGCCGAATGGATACGGCCTCCGCTAATCAAGCCAGAGATGTCTCGTGTCGCGGGGTTCGAATCGTTCGACTGGTAGTAATCGTGACACCCTGCACTGAAGAATCCCGAAAGGATGAAACACTAGTGTCTGTAGGTATTTAATTATTATAGTAAAAAAATAATTATGACAGCCCCTTTAAGAAATACGTTTCTTATCGTTGAGCACTTTCTGTTGAATTAAAAAGTCGGTCAATTTAGCTCTTATGCGTAGATCATCGTATAACGATTTGATCACTGTCTGTCTGACGTAATGAACATTTAAATTAAAATGTTTAAAATTCAACGCTATTTCACATGATTAATCGTAGCCGAATGGATACGGCCTCCGCTAATCGAGCCAGAGATGTCGCGGGGTTCGAATCGTTCGACTGGTAGTAATCGTGACACCCTGCACTGAAGAATCCCGAAAGGATGAAACACTAGTGTCTGTAGGTATTTAATTATTATAGTAAAAAAATAATTATATATATATATATATATATATATATATGAATTTGAATTTTGCCAGTAATTTCTACCTGAAAATTTATTATGAATGTTTTCTTGTTTCCCACAGCCCCGAACTCGCTCAGTAAGTCTTTCACTTTATCTAGCTGATGACAAAGCCCCCGACAGTGTCTTCGGGTTGGCTCTAGATAGGCTGTTTTTAGTAGCTCCTGCCCAGATATAGCAACAGTATTCCATCCTTGGACGTACTTGGCTTTTATATAGATAGAGAATTGCATCAGTAGTGAGATATCTTCTTGAGCGCTAGAAGGATCCCACCATCTTTCCAGCGACCTTGGCAACAGACTTGATGTACGTGTTCCATTTCAGATCAGGAGTAAAGGTCAAACCCAGAAGCTTGTCAAAACACGGGGCCTCACCCAGACGAGAGCCATCCATCACAATTGATGCCAGCTGGGGATCAGAGCGTTGATGATGTAAGGATGGGAGTTCTAGCCACACTTTCCTAAATGAAAGTATTTATTCCATCAATGAAGAAATTGGCCAACCTTACTTGTCCAGCTGAACCTTCTCTCAGCTCAGAGTCTCTATAAGTCAGCATTGCAAGACTTGACATTTTACTTGACAATTCCGCAAGCGATTCATTTTTTCCTTGCATCATCTTAATCAATGCTTGAGCAACATCAGCAGGGTTGACAAACTCTCCGTGCTGTGATTTCATCGAATGAGGTTTCACTAGAAGTGTCCGAATGATCATCAAGATAAGTTCCAATCCATTCAGATACGACTCCATCTGAATAGTCATAGGCTAAGTTAATTAATTCACGGTCCGTTAAATCATGGACCCTTTGATGTTTTAAATGCCATTAGCCATGGTTATAGATCTGTTGGCCTTCCAGTAAAAATTGGGATGTTCGATCCAACTGTTAGCAACATAGGGGAAATGTTTGAGCGGGAAGTGGACATCTATTAATAAAAACAAACACATGTAGAAACCATTTCGAAATGAACCAAACATGCATAATTAATGCAGAGAACAAAGAAAAAAAGTCACCTAAAAAATGTGGATTTTTCTGGCGATACTTTTCCTTGAGTAGATGCGTAGGTTGAGCTGATTGCTACCTGGTGAATTAGCTGAGTGTCGATTTTGTGTTTTGAAGCATCAAAATGTATTTATGGTCGATACTGGATTCTGCGGCACAGATGCGATGAGATCCATAGTAGAAATTAACCAGGTTCAATCCTGCATCTTAAAGCAACAAATGTGGTACAATATGTTCACGAAACCGATTTGGCCGATAGTTTTGTGATCATCACATATTTCGATGTGTCTTTCTCTGTTTCCTTCCACGGCCACGTTGTTTTAAGATCCGTAGAAAGAAGAGATGAGTGTGGTCCAGTTGGCGAAAGTAAAATTTGTTGCTGGAGGGAAGAAAAGTTGCCAAGCAAACAAAAGAAAACATCGGAAAGCGCTTGTTATAAACAATAACAACGTTTATTAGCACAATCTTCAACAAACACCACGGAATGGAAGTGATTGTGGTTGACTGACGGAATAACGTTTTCTTTGAATATCTTAACTGCTATTAGGCAGCTTCAATGATGAAGAATGCAGTGGCAACAAATTTGGTTCTTTAAGCGGCGATAAAATATAAATCAACTCGATTTTTCGCGTTGGGTATCCTCTATTTACTAGGCCGAATCCTTGAACAATCAATTCCTGATTGGTCAGCCAATGAAGATTGCCGACTAATTGCTATCGCCGTAACAATCACCCTGGTTAGCCTCTGATTGGTTTGAGATAATCGGCCAATCAGTTACAGTCATTAGGAGGGCTATACGGAGCAATTCTGTGATTAGTTGATGAATGAATTGAATTATATTTATTGTTTATGATTTTGAAAATTATGATTTTCAGCATGTGAAAACACCTGCAATTTGTTTGGGTCTTTGCTCGACTCACAATCTCTTTGCACTTGAAATGTTGGATTCCCAAAACGAATTTATTTTACTTATATAATTTGTTTATAATTTTGAAAGGTCTATACACCTGCAGATGGTTTTGTTTTATTGACGGTTTTATAGGTCAATCCTGTTCTTGTGCGGGTCACCATCTTTTTGCACTCAGTGAATGTTTATTACACTTGGTTCTCAAAAAAATGAATTTTATACTGTTCAATAAAGCAATTATTATCATGATTTAATTACTTATTATTTATCTAATTTCGCAAGTCAACATTTTGACATGTAACTAAAAGTGCCATATGCATTAATTTAATATTTATATATATATATATATATATATATATATATATATATATATATATATATATGAAAATCGCGAATAATTGTGTGTACAGTTCCTCTACTGACATCACACTGTGAACGTATTGCCTCTATTGACACACGACGGTCCTTATTCATGAAAGTCTTTATTTGGCCAATGGACTCTGGTGTTCAGATTTACTTACTCCTAGCGAGCCCCTCTTTATTCCTCTGGTAATCATTGCCTTCCTTGAATCTCTTATGCCACTCAAAAACTGATGCTCGATTCATGCAAGATTGTCCAAAAGCAGTCTGAACCATTTTATACGATTTTGTAGCATTTTCCCCCAAATATAAAACGAGATTTTAGTGTATATCGTTTTTTTCTTAAGTGTTCTCACGTTCAGATAGAATTTTTGAAATTCAACAGCTGCGAAAATCTGGTTTGTATTTGAATTTCTGCTATAGTTGAAATCATAAAATAATTGATCAGTCATCTCATAAGATGTATAACAATATACTCATATATATATATATATATATATATATATATATATATATATATATATATATATATATATATAATTAAAAACATAATCTTTGTGATGCAATATGCCTGAGGATTGTGAAAGTACTTCAATCGAAAGCGCTCTCCGAAGAAACTTATTGATCCCACCTAAGCAATTCTGAGAAACACGCAAAAAAAAAAAAAAAAAAATAGTGAAACAGAAAAATTCTGTGCTTTTTAATACCACGTGTCTCAATATATATATATATATATATATATATATATATATATATATATATATATACATATATATACGACGTAAAAATATAGTAAATATATATATATATATTAATATATATATAAAATATAGTACATTATATGTATATATATATATATATATATATATATATATATATATATATATATGTACTATATTTTTACGTCAGTTACATCGTCTTGGTAGAAATTACTTCAGTTTTTTTGGGTTTTTTTTTTGTATAGTCCGTTTGTTTTTAAAATCTACGTAACCATATACGTTTCGTGCTAATTACATACGTTAACAATTTAGTTGAACTTTAAGGACACGAACACAATATCGACATATTTAGATATTTTAAAATTCCTCTCTAAAAATCCATTAATTTTTCTTTTTCGCCTCCACATTGAACCCTAGTACTCGTTGAATTTATTTTCTCCAGCTGCAATGCACTTGTTGGTTAGTTCCAAAAACTTCAGAAAGGCGGCATTGAAAATCCTCTTCTGTGAGGCTCTCTATGATCTTCGTTACAGCCTATTTCATCTCCTCAATTGTCTCGTTACAACAGCCTCTAAAAAATCATCTAGCAAAATCTCACTCCTTCACAGTTGAGATCTCTAGATGTAAGAGAGCCTTCTGCTCCAGTAGTTTCTTCCCCAGAACCGCTAGACTTTGAAATTCCCTTCCAGGTTCCTGCTTCCCCAACTGTACTGACATGCAGAAGTTCAAGTGTAACGTCAACCGACATCTTGCTGCCCAACTCCCCACCTAGTACCCCTGTAGCTTATGTCCCTAATAGTAGCCCTCTACATCAAAGTGGCAATGTGCCTTGTTTGGGGTGAAAATGTAATTTTAAAAATGTCATTAAGCTTAGGGAATAACCAAAAATTGCAAAAAACAAGGTCTCTACTATAGGAAGGGTGAGGATCTGTGTTGATATCCATCTTGGTCAACTAGTCTGTGACAAGGATGGAGTTGGGGACTTGTGCATTGTCCTGCTGAAAATGCCACTGATCCTTTTCGGAACTCCCTCAAAACCCCAACAGAATAGTATTCCTTGTTGACTGTCTATCAAGTGAGAATCCATTGCATGTAGATCATGCCCGTGCTGTTCAGGGATCAGTAAAAGTTTCTTGGTGGATTTGTTCTATATGACCTGTCTAGGTCTGTTAGAACCAACATGCTTCCACTGGGGATTCGTTCTTTTGGTCTCTGGATCATAGCAGTAAATCCAGCTTTCATCACAGGTAACTAGAGCATCAAGAACTGCGGGATCTGAATTGATCAGCTTAACCTACTTCCTATTGTCATTGCAACTTCTCTAAACACTCCTGGGACAAAATTCGCGCAAATGTTCCGAATTTTCAGTTCCTCGCAAATAATTGTGTACAGGTCCCACATTGACATCAAACTATGCATTTATTATCTCTATAGACACACAGCGGTCCTTATACCTGAAAATATTTATTTGACCAATCAACCCCAGTGTTATCACTTACTTCTACCACACCTCTTATCATCCCTTACAGACTTTCTGTCTTCATAGAACTGCATTTAATGCCACTCAAAAACTGATGCTCGATTACTGCAAGATGGCCCAAAAGCAGCCTGAGTAATTCCATACGTTTCTGTGGCATTTTTTCTAAGTTTAAACCAGAATTGTATTGCATATAGTTCTTCTAAAGTATCCCCACGTCCAGATTGCAGTTTTGTAATTCACCAGTTGTAACAATCAGGCTTTAGTAGGGTGTGTTCTTATTTCTGCTGTAGCTGTTTATTTAAACCTAAAATCATAAAAATGGTCTGCCATCGCATAGGATATATAAAAATTACGTGCTGAATTTATAAGAGTTTACGATGATTTTAAATGTCAGTAAAAACAGTGTAAAGCCTTATTTAAGACAGATCGTACTTTAAAAACTTTAGATATTGTCAAAATTAGTATAGGTTGCATATACTTCAGTAAGGTTACCTGTTAAAACTTTCCCAGAACGAAAATAAATGAGCGAAAACACCGGTGAGAAACCTTTCTTCTCTGACTTAATTTATAAAATCATTTAAATCAATATAACTACCTATATATATATATATATATATATATATATATATATATATATATATACATACATATATATGCATATATATATACATATATACATATGTATATGTATGTGTGTGTATGTGTGTGCGAGTGAGCGCGTGCGTGCGTGGTAAATAATTAATATATATATAGCCAATTAATATCCGCGTTTCATTCTCGTAGGGACTCAGCAAACTAAAATGCATGGATTTTTTATACATAGAAGCAGTATTACGCTTAGCTTGTAAAATCCAGGAGGTTAATTAGTTAAAGGTTTTATTTATTAGGTTGAGACGAAAGTTCCTGCAGAATTTTTTCTTTTGATTTTAAATAATGTTTCTGGTATAAATACACTTGTGTGGTATTGATAAAGTGTCTTCATTCCGATGATGCTTATTTCGATGTACAATTACTAGTGAATGGCAGAACCTTTTCTCAGCTTAACTAGATACCACGTGTATACATAAAAACACCCGGTAATTTCATGCATTTTTGCCTGTCACGTCCTATGAAATATGAAATGCGGAAAATCCTCAGCAGCTTAATGGACATATCTGGTTTTCTAGTTTAATACATAGATATAGAGCACTGTCGAAGTAAATGCCGAAGTAACTGCTGGAAATCGATGAATAAATATATGTCCTCATAAAATTTCATGTGAATAAATGAAATAATTGTTATATAATATATATATATATATATGTGTGTGTGTGTGTGTGTGTGTGTATATGTGTATATATATATGTGTATATATATTTATATATATGTATATATATATGTATATATATGTGTATATATATATATATATATATATATATATATATA
>NC_136495.1:57626575-57704075 GCF_053919585.1 Euprymna scolopes | reverse complement strand
CTATTCACTAAGATTTTCTGAGGCGGTTCCACATATTCTGGTCTCGGAATATTCACACCACGTTGCTGCAACGGGGTGGGCTTTGGTTGGTAGATAGCGTCTGTCTTTTTAATACTAATCTTCAAATCAAATGCTTTTGCGGCATTCGAAGACTTGTCAACTAATTCTTGTGCTTCTTCAAATGAAGTGGCCACAAGTGCAACCTCGTCTGCAAAAAGAAAATCACGAACCATTTTGCTTCTTGTTAGTGTTTTAGCTTTGAATCTCTGATGATTAAAAAGACCTCCGGTAGTTTTAAACTCAAAATGGACACCTTGCGTGTAATCTTTAAAAGCATGCTCGAGCATGATTGAAAAGAAGATGGCAGAGAGCACAGGTGCCATAACACAACCCTGTTTCGTACCGGTTTTTACCTTGAATGACTCAGAGAGTTTTCCGTCTGCTCTTACACGTGACTCCATATTCTCGTGAAAGGATATTATTACATTTAGCATTTTTTCAGGGATTGCAACTTTTTTCAAAACCTTCCAAAGTACGGCTCTGTTAACAGAGTCAAACGCCTTGCTTAGGTCGATAAAAACGACAAACAGATCCTGATTTTTCTCACGTGCCTTCTCTGCAACTTGGCGTAAACAGTAGATCATGTCGATGGTTCCCCTTCCAGATCTACAACCACACTGCGTCTCAGGATAATTTTTGTCTACTAGATGAATGATTATGCTATTCAAAATGACAGTGGCTAGTACTTTTCCAGCCACAGAGAGCAGTGATATTCCACGGTAGTTATCACAATCAATGCGCTTTCCTTTATTCTTGAAGAGATGGATTATTGACGAGTTCCTGAAATCCTGAGGTACAGAACTGCTTTCCCAGATCCTGATGAATAACTCCAAAAGTTTTTTCCAAAGTGTGTTCCCCCAAACTTGAATATTTCAGCCGGTATACCATCATCACCTGCACACTTTCTTAGTAGCATTTGTTTTACAGCTGCGAGAACTTCAGGAAAAATAGGAATCACATCTAGTTCTGGTATTTGGATTCTTGCAGGTAAAGAACTCAAAACATCATCGTCAACACCAGAAGAATAATTCAGCACTCCTTCAAAATGGTCCTTCCAGTGGTTAAGGATATCATTCTTATCAGTCAACAAGGTTGTACCATCTGCTCCCATAACGGATGAAGTACCACATTGTTGTGGTCCAAAAACTTCTTTCAGACCCTTATAAAATACCCTCGCATCTTTCCTATCAAAAGCAGCCTGGAGCTCAGAGACTTTTGCAGACCACCAATCTTCTTTCATTTTCCTCAATCGGCGTCGAACATCCCTCCTTACACTGAGATAAGCTGACCCCTTCGCTGCAGAATTCTTGTCTGATATCCAGGCCCTGTGCGAAGAGTGCATCTGGTCTAAAATACCCTGAATTTCAATGTCATTTTCGTCGAACCAATCCTGATGCTTCCTCTTGGAAAATCTTAGTACTTCGCTTGAACATTCATAGATGGCATCCCGCAATTTCTTCCAGGACTCTTCGGTATCATTGTTATCACAATTTCGGTTAACTTCGCATCTAACATTTTTGCCAAATGTGCCATTAACCAATACTGTCTTTTTACATGTAAAACGAAAAAAAGTCACCTATGAAAACGAGTACCCTCCAAAATAAGCCTTAATCTATTATCTAAACTCGAATGTAAACTACCAAAAATTAAGCCAACTTCACAAACTGATAAACGTTCATTATTGGAGTTTAATTATGAGGTGAAACTCGAATTGACTCAAACTCGAGATAGATAACGCCAAAACACCCCCTCATGAATATGGGAGGGGAGATTATCTTCAAACAGCGTCCTAAATTGATAATTTAGCACCGGACTTATACTAAGTAGATATTAATAAGTCCTCGTACCTATGCTCTTTTTTAATGGAGAGTAGATAATGAAGTGGATGTGTTATCGGCAGCTCCAGTAACTCTCGCTTCTCCTTTTTTGTCCCTCAGTCCTCATGCAAATGAGTAATTTTTCTGACAAAGGGTGAAGAAAAAGCTGCTTTAAAGGTCGGTAGTACTTGGTGAACAGTAGTCTGAGATGTCGGAAAATGTTCTGTCTATGTCTATCCTTGTGGCCATATCACTAGTAAGGGTGCTGAGAGTAAACGTTTTGTCTGGGCTGACGTTATCCGCCTGATAGTACGGGGCCCGAACCATTTCATTTGGTGAATGGATTCTGGATCATGCAGTAATCTCTGGTGGGGCCTCTCGATGCCATACTAGTGGGTAATTGTTACGGCTTTACCTTTTCATGTGTTACAAAAAGAAAAAAAAATCCTGTCTTTTTCTCTTACTTTCCCTCTCTATCCTGCTCCAACCAAGTATGCGGACCTGTTCACAAATCCCAAAACCTCAACATGAAATATCTCCATAAAAAAAACTCTAAACCTAGAACCCCATCATCCAACGTAGACCCCTACTACCATGTCTCCTTCTCCAACATCAGGGGTCTACGTTCCAACCTTCCAGAGGTCGAAACACGATTACAAGAGACGAAACCGGACATATCAGTTGCCAAGGTCGCTGGAAAAATGGTGGGATCCTTCTACCGCTTAAGAAGATATCTCACTACTAATGCAATTCTCTATCCATATAAAAGCCAAGTACGCCCAAGGATTGAATACTGCTGCAATATCTTGACAGGAGCTGCTAAAAACAGCCTATCATGCCTTGACAGAGTACAAAATAGACTTCGTGGCTTAGTGGGGGATGCCCTTTTCTCTTCCCTGCAACCTCTCTCCCATAGAAGAGACGTTGCGAGCCTATCTTTGTTTTATCGTTATTTCCATGGCAGGTGCTCGTCTGAGTTTCAATCTCTAGTCCCCCCTCAAATATTTTACGAAAAACACCCGTCTAGCAGAAACCATTGTCAAAAACTAGGCACTTTATCCGTGCCTAAATCAAAACGTAGATTCCATGAACAAAGCTTCTTTCTTAGAATTGCACGCCTGTGGAACTCTGTTCCGTCTGCTTGCTTCCCACCTGACTACAACCTGGATGTCTTCAAGTCGAACGTAAACAAACTCCTGATGAACCGCCCCCTTAAGTAGACATTTTTATTACCCCTCACACTAACGTACTGTACATGCAATAACCCTTATCCCTGAGTAGCTTCCGGGCATTGATAAGTGGTGATCACCTTGTAAAAAAAAAGAAAAAAAAAGATAATTTTTCTTTCTTTTCAGTGTTCAGTTCTTTCATATTCAATGGCTTTGGCATCTTATTTGTATGCCTTCTTCCTTAGGTCGTAGTTTCAGTGATGTCTTGCATCGAATCAGGGCGTGATCCGACAGCCAACATGAGTCATGAAATGAACGACTCAAAAGAATATCTCTCCTGTTTCTTTTCCGGGTTATAACAAAGTCAATAAGATGCCAATGCTTGGACCTTGGGTGCATCCATGTGCTTTTACAACGATTTGGCTGCTGAAACATAGTATTTGTAATGAAGAGCCCATGTTCACTACAAAATAACAACAAACGAATTCCATTGTCATTTATTTTCTCCATATCATGAGCCCCAATCACATTTCCCCATGTCACTCTGTCCGAACCTACCCGGGCATTGAAATCTCCCATCAGTAAGATCTTGTCATGAAAGCTTACGTTTCTTACTATGTCACCAAGCTTTTCGTAGAAGTTTGTAGCTTCTACCTCTTCTGCATTTAGAGTTGGTGCATAGCAACTTACCAGTGTCACTCCCGTACCAGCTGTGAGTCCCATTGTAAGGGTAATTAAACGATCGTCACCGCCCCGAGGAAGAGCGTCCAGAGAGTCAGCAATATTTGATTTTATTGCCTCTCCCCCTCTTTCCGACCTGACCAAGAGAACGTGTAACATTCGCCAATTTCTTTCAATTCACCTGATCCCAAAAGATGTGTCTCAGACAAGGCAGCAATGTCAATGTTGTATTGTTTCAGTACTTTTGCAACTAGCGCCGTCTTCCTCTCGAAAGAATCATCACTATCAAGCAATGTTCTTACATTCCACGTTCCAAAATAGAACGCATGCTTTGTATTTCGAATTGAGTTTCTGTTTCGACTGCACAATTGGATATCCAGTTAACGGCAGCAAGATGACAAGCTTTTTCGTGAACAAGCTTTTATTAGGGCTCCTTTTATCGCCCCCTCCCGGTCTAGGGAAAGCAGTGCTACATCTAGAAAAGTTCTGCTTTGCGCACATAGTAGAGGACACGAACTGTGCAATTGTTCACAAATTTTTACACAAGAACCGCCATCACCTACTACGCTGCCAACTTTGCAGAGTACCGACTAAAGACCTCCAGTGGTATACTCCACCTACCTCCACCACCAGTACCCCATCGCCAGTGGACTTCGCCTGATGGAAGTTTTTGTTTACCTTTTGGGATGTTGTAAGAAAGCAGAGTGAGCAAACTCATGGCTACCCACACAATGATTTGATTTAAGTGGTAATGGCTTGTGTAGAACCATACACACTTTTTGAAACAGCTGATAACATCAGTTGGTGCAGAATATGCCACGGAACTAATGAACAGCTGCATATCAGGCTTTGTAATAGAGTTTTCCATCACTTAGGTAGACTGTCAACCAGACTTAAGAGCCACTATCTGCCCATGAAGTGAGATATTGCGCGCCAGACACCAACCTGGGATTTCAAACTCCGCGCTATATATATATATATATATATATATGTATATACACACATACACACACATACACACATATACACATATATACACATGCATATAAGTGAATGTTGAGCTAGTTGGCCGTTGACCCTAGGAGGGTTCATCCGCCCTTTGTAAGGTCTTGTTTTTGATCCTTCTGGGAGACTAGAAACCCTCCTCACCAGGCAAGCAAGTGGAAGAACCAGTTTAGTCGCCGGTTACCCGACTATGCAGCAGGCAGTACTGGATTACATGGTACCAGTAGCACATTACATGACCTGACATAATATATATATATATATATATATATATATATATATATATATATATATATATAATTATTTATTTACTATAATAATTATTAAATATGTACAGACACTAGTGTTTCATCCTTTCGGGAATTATAAGTGAAAGGTGTAACGATTAACACCGGTCGATAGATTCGATCCCGGCAACGAAGCCATCTCCGACTCTATTACCAAGGATCAAACCCATTCGATAACCGTTAACCGCGAGAGATATTGTTGAAATTTAAACGTTTTTATTTTTAAATGTTTTTAACGTCTGTCAGAGTGATCTAATCATTATATGATGATCTGTGCATGTGAGATAAATTGACCGACTTTAATTCAACTGAAAAGTGCTCAACAATAAGAAGCGAGTTCCTTAAAGTGGCTAACATAATTATTTATTATAATAATTGTTAACTACCTAGAGATACTAGTGTTTCATCTTTTCGGGTATCATCAGTGCAGGGTGTCACGATTAACACTGGTCAATATATTCTCCGATTCCATTAGCAGGACCAAATCCATTCGGCCACCGTTAACCGCGAGAAATATTGTTGAAATATATATATATATATATATATATATATATATATATATATATATATATATTCACACACGCACATCTATATTTATTTATATATGAACGTTCTTAAAGACGATATTTCAGAGATAAAGTAATTTCAATAATGACACCTCTTCCTTCTAAAACCGCAGATAAGGCCAATATCGTCCGTGCGTTTCCACTGAATATTTCTTATCGTTAATCAAGCTCTGATATGATCATAACGTGATTATAAAGAGAAAATGACACTGGTACAATTTTAGAATAAGACAAACCCGACGTTTCCCGAAGTAGAATTACGCAAACAGACAGATGAAGCCGAATAAAAACGGACTGGCGTCAAAACCAAAACAAGGCGTTATTCCAACAACAACAAGAAAAAAATTCTCATTTAAAGTAATGGTTATTTTTTAAAAAAAATTATTTCATTTTCAAATAAAAAAAATCTCATTAAAAATAATGGTTTATTTTTATAAAAAAATAAATTTCATTTTCAACAAAAAAAATCTCATTTAAAGTAATGGTTATTTTTATAAAAAATTATTTCATTTTCAACGAAAGAAAATCTCATTTAAAGTAATGTCATTTTTATAGAAAATTATTTCATTTTCAACGAAAAAAATCTCATTTAAAGTAATGGTTATTTTTATAAAATATTATTTCATTTTCAACGAAAAAAACAAATTTAAAGTAATGGTTACTTAAAAAATATTTCATTTTAAACGAAAAAAAACTCATTTAAAGTAATGGTTATTTTTATAAAAAATGATTTCATTTTCAACGAAAAAAAACATTTAATGTAATGGTTATTTTTATAGAAAAATTCTTTCATTTTCAACGAAAAAAATCTCATTTAAAGTAATGGTTATTTTTATAGAAAAATTATTTCATTTTCAAATAAAAAAAATCCTATTTAAAGGAATGGTCACTTTTAAAAAAAAATAATTTTCAACGAAAAATAATCACATTTAAAGTAATGGTTATTTTTATAGAAAAAGTATTTCATTTTCAACGAAAAAAACACATTTAAAGTAATGGTTACTTAAAAAATATTTCATTTTCAACGAAAAAAATCTCATCTAAAGTAATGGTTATTTTTATAAAAAAATGATTTCATTTTCAAAGAAAAAACTCATTTAAAGTAATGGTTATTTTTTATAGAAAAATTATTTCATTTTCAACGAAAAAATCTCATCTAAAGTAATGGTAACTTTTATAGAAAAATTATTTCATTTTCAACGAAAAAAAAACTACATTTAAAGTAATGGTCATTTTTATAGAAAACTTATTTCATTTTCAATTAAAAAAAACTCATTTAAATCAATGGTTATTTTTATAAACAAAAATTATTTCATTTTCAACTAAACAAAATCTCACTTAAAGTAATGGTCATTTTTATAAAAAAAAATTATTTCATTTTCAACGAAAAAACCCATTTAACGTAATGGTTATTTTTATAAAAAATGATTTCATTTTCAACGAAAAAAATCTCATTTAAAGTAATGGTTATTTTTATAAAAAATATTTTATTTTCAACGAAAAAAGTGTAACAACTTAAAAGTTTGTTATATTTCTGTTAATTTTTCACGAGAAAGTAAAATTAAAGATGTTTTCTTTATTTCTAGCACAATTTCAGTTTTCAAACCAGAATAAATGAACTTCGTTTAGCCTAACGCCTAGCCTAACTCCTGTCCTAACTTGACACTAACCCAGATCTAAATCTAAGCCAACATAACCTCTTTTATTGCCTTTGGTAACAGTTATTATTAACTATTGTTTTGTTTATTTTTTGTTTTTATACAGACGCCAATTTACAAGATGTTCAATTTGCAATTAAACGCGTATGCTTTTGTCGCTTACTACTTGGATAAACGCTTCGATATTTTTTACTTGTTTACGTAAACATTAAAAAAAAAAAATCCGAAACAAAATTCGTAATTTTTCTGGATCAAAAGCTATACCAGTACCAAGAAAATAAACGTTGATTAAATGTAAGCAAATCTCGACTTTTCCCCCTTTATCATGAAGCAGAGAGTCTCTATAAGAAAGTGGATATGGAGCTGGATTTATGACCCTATTTACTAACGCAGAAAAATATTGTGCGTTTTTTTTTTGTAAACGAACGTTAATATTAAAAAGCAGCAACATTATATCCCTTTCATTGTAGAATACCCCAGACGAAAAGATATTTTGACCTAGTAGCTTCTTTCCTCAAACAAATTGCATTTGGAATTCAGTCCTTGCTCCCTGTAGCAACGATCATAAATTCTAATGTAAGATAAAGAAATTTCCCTCAACGTAGGATTCACTGGTTGTTTACTTATGCATGCTACTGAGCTAAAAATTTAATATCGCTTGCGATTAAATCTTGAAGGGTCAATATATATACACACCGATAAATATAATTATTTAATTATGTATACATATAAGCCATTATAAGATGATATAATACACTGTTTATAGATTTCAGTGCCCGATATTTAGGTATGGAAACCATATACATGAGTATATATATATACATACCGATAAATATAATTATTTAATTATGTATACATATAAGCCATTATAAGATGATATAATACACTGTTTATAGATTTCAGTATTTAACAGTGCCCGATATTTAGGTATGGAAAACATATATATGAGTATAATGCTACACAGAGGAGTCCGAATTTCATCTTTGCAAATAATCCGAACACTAAGTACGCTGATATTTAAAAAAAAATTATATTTATAATCAGGTGCTAATTAATCATATTTAATTTATATAATCTAGCTAATTAACCAATCAGATGTAGTCTTTTTTTTCTCTCCTATGGGTTAACGATTTAATTAACCAATGGATGAGCTTATCTCATAATCTTGACGTGACATTGTTTATTTTAGCTTCGTTGCGGTGCATGCGATGCGTGCATTTTGTGGATGCATGGAGTTAACAGTTAACGTTATTTTTTAATGTACGTAATTGGAATATGCTTACATAATATCCATTTATATGGATATATACGCGCGTATATAGATGTGTGTGTGCATTTAATTATAAAAATATTATCAGCTACATATGTGCATACATGTTTCTGTAGCGATGTGTTTTTCATACATTGTTAGACGAGAAAGAAAATGTCGTTTTCTTTCTAGCCTGATGATATTGAGCCTCTGAAAAAGAGATCGATAGAGAAACATGTATGCACACATGTAGTTATGCTCTGTCCATTCATCGAGCACTCTTTGGTAAACACAAAGTTTTCAGTGGATCCTCATATAGAAAACAAAACAATTACCACCATTATATATATATATATATATATATATATATATATATATATATATATATATTTAACATATGTTAAGGCCCAACACTGTACCGTTTATTCATTTTCACTGGGATTTGGCGTCCTCTGGGGACTTTGGGACTAAATAGGGTGACAAAGTCCGAACTTAATCATTATTTTATTCCTCGTTCACTGTGCATGCATGCTTCATTTGTGTTAATCGTATTCGCTTATCTAATTTTTTTCTCTTGATAATGTATCGCTCAAAAGATGTCTCGAGTTTGTATTTTAATAGTTTTTTTAATCGTTGATTTATTCTTAAATCGTTTTGTTCAACGTCTTTTTCGCTTCCCCCTTGATTTTTTATATGGTTGTTTCCCAAGTCGACATGAATCCAGATATCTTATTTAAAACTCTTATAAAGTTTTGTACCACCCAAACACACACACACACACACACACACACACACACACACACACACACACACACACACACACACACACACACACACACACACACACACACATATATATATATTCAATAATCATATCACCATATCATTATACGCCAAACCCACCGACTAACGCAGTTACCTAGTTTTTTTAGGGCTGCCATCCAATCGCAACAAAAACTTCATCAAATCCCGATGATAAATTGGCACATAATAAAATAGTAAACACATTTCACAAGCAAACCACAAACGCAATATCAGAGTAAATGCACCTCATAACAGTGGAGTCTAAATCACAGATCGGCATTAGTTGAGATATTAAATAAACACAGTTCTTAAGTCTTCTAAAAATATTAATAGAGAAATGCATAATTTTCCAGTATTTACTTCGGCACTGGTTGATACATAAGGTGATCTAATAAGTAATTTTTTAAAATATATATGGCAAATTAAGCTATACAGAATTTCCCAAACACAAACAAGGCAAAAACATCCTCACCAAACAGAAGTCAGAAACAGGGGAATTAGAGATTAAGTTAACTTTTTCTGCTAAACAAGCGTTCATTGGCTACGACAAGTGGATGCATGAATAAAAACGAATCAGATCGGCTGACTAGCAAACCTAGTAATATGGGGATATATATAAATATAAGCAATATCGAATCAACGAGGATGAAATGCGGGTAGCTGAAATTCTATATATATATATATATATATATATATATATATATATATGTTCAAAACTTCCTATATAGATAATACATATACACACATATATTTATTTATACATATATGTGCGTATATATATATATATATATATATGTATATATATAATTAAATTATTTATCCACATAAAACATTCAAAGATGGAGTACTTTATGTATTGATTTTAAGTATTTACGGTAGTTGTGTTTAACGCGGGAGTATAGCTTGCATATAAAGATAAACTCAACCATTAATACGGCATAGTATATAAAGGCGCATTATTTGACAAAAATTAAAAGACATCCGATAGTTTTCTTTGGGAAGCCCGACCGTTGGCTGATGAAAACATAAATCTGTATTGACTTGCCAGCTGAATCTGATTGAAAATTCAGCTGTGTAGGTTAAGTTTAGCTGGGTTGATCTATCATAAATAGAGCTATTTATATTAATTATTCATTTAAACATATACAGCTTGAACATGTCTGAATTAATACATATATATATACATACATTATATATACACACACGCATCTATATATATACATATATATATATATATAGCTACATTATATATACACACACGCATCTATATATATATATGTATATATATATATATATATATATATATATATATATATATATAAATACAACGTAATATTATTTCTGCAGCTTACTCTATTAAGGCTGCGATCTGAGAATTATATTCTCAGCGATGCTTCCTTATCAAAGATGACTCTAATATCTATTTTCTTTCAATACAATTCTGCTAAGCAAATACTATTCGAGGCATGATCGAGTTATGCTGTTCTCTGGAGATTCCACCACTTTGCAGTTAATTTTCATTTGCAGCCAATCGTTGAGATCAGCAACGCTATCTGCAGTTTCTAATTCAAATTGCTTTCTGATCCCCTTTCGTTTTATTTTTCTAGCTAGCTTCCAATTTTACAGTTGTATAATTACCTATAATAATGGGTACACCTATTTTGCAGGCAGTATACATCTAACTTATACGTTAAATCTTATAGAAAACTTTAATATGTAAATATATATGTATATATACATAGAGAGAGAGATAGATAGATATGTTTCATATATATAAATGTCATATATATATATATATATAAATATATATATATATATATTAGACATTAAGAGGAGATTATAGATAGATATATAAATACCCGTTCACATACACTTTTCCACGATAAAGCTAGAACCCAGAATTAGATAGAATCGAGCAATTGCATCGACAACGGACAACGTTGCTTGTTACATCGTAGAATGAAGAACTGGATAAAAATATAAGAATTTAAAAAAATATAGACATAGCCAATAAATTGCGCCGTGGCTCATATGGTTAGGTCGTCAGTATTGCACACTTCATGAGTGCGACGATCTGGGTTCGCGCCTATGTCGAACCACGTCACTGATGAGATGCAGTACATCGAAACCCACTTTGGGTCTTGCGTTGTCCGTTGTCGATGAAATTGTTTGATTCTATCTTGTTCGGGGTTCTAGCTTTATCGTGAAAGGTGTATGTGGACGGGTATTTATATATCTATCTATAATCTCCTCTTAATGTCTAATATGTGTAGAAAAAGCGGTTCATCCTTCGTAGGGACGTGATGTCCCTCAACAAATAGGTTGTTCCGAAATCGTGTTTGGGGGGTCGGCGAATTTAACGAAACTTTTTATAAGCATGGGAAATGTATTGAAACTAAGATAGGAACAGTGAGAAAAATAAAAAAAATAACAATTTAACACAACGCTAAGAGAAAACTCAATAAATAGCACCGCAAAAGTTTACAATACATGTCAAATTCATTAGATAATTTTATGACGGATTTCATGATAAAATGCTAAGAAGCTTCTAGAATGTTCAGGAATATGCAATAGTCTTGTGAGACTCGTTCAGATCCTATATAATCACCTCCTAAGGCTGGTACGGTGGAGAGAGATCTCAACGAATATTGTGCCTCGGAGAGCGAGATCTTACTGAAACCTACTACTGTTCTAGTTTTGGAGTTTAAGGAACTTGTGGGGAAGGGTCTGAGAAGTTTATTTCTAGTGTGGCTGAGGGCATAGGGATACATAGGGGGAAGGGGAATATGTGGGGGTAGGAGGAGAGGGGTTACTTTAAAATTCGAGTTTTAATGTTAAAGTTTTTGGCGTGTCGTTGGTGAGATGATTTCTTGGTAAGTATGTCTTTACCTGTTGGGTGTTCGCTTATGTTTGGAGGCGGGCGCAGGGGGGGGGCTATGGTTCGGTTTATTTATTTAGTTTTTATTATGTTGTTAATTGTTTGGAGAGGGTGAGCTAGCGGTCGCGGGCG
The DNA here is from genome assembly GCF_053919585.1 of Euprymna scolopes. Classification (NCBI taxonomy): domain Eukaryota; kingdom Metazoa; phylum Mollusca; class Cephalopoda; order Sepiida; family Sepiolidae; genus Euprymna; species Euprymna scolopes. The sequence continues at coordinate 57,691,769 of NC_136495.1, read as the reverse complement.
CGAGCACACACATACGTACGTACACACATATATACTTAAAGAAACGCTCACATGTAAACATAAATCCCCGCCCTGGCATGCAAATATATGCACATATGTGCGCCTGCATGCATAGACACCCGCGTTGCTCCCGGTTACGTCAAATTTTCCTAAAGGCGCTAAAATTGGATACGTGTGCGATCCTTAAATTCCCAAACTAGAACCTTACCGACATACCAAGCGCCCCCTTCCGACCTTCCCCCTTGTTCCCTTCCTCTCTTTCTTCCGCCCTGCTCGCACCCCCTGACCTCATTAACTCTTTCATCCCATAATAACGAACATTTCTGTAAAAGTCTGAGGAAGCTACAGACGGTCAAAAAAACGGCCGGGTAGCTGAAACAATAATGTAACTTAACAGAAAGATACGGTAATAAAAATAAAACGCATATTTGCTCTACAACAGTATTGAGCACTTTCTTCAGTTTTTATTAATTACCATTTCCACTAAACTCTCTCTCCATATATATATATATATATAAATATATATATATATATATATATTTAGCGTAAAATTATTTATGCAGTTTACCTTTTTAATAAGTTTATTGCATATTTACATACCTTCTCGTAAAATCGCCAGGGACCTCGCTCGATGAAATATTCATATATATATATATATATATATATATATATATATATATATATATATATATATATATATATATATATATATATATATATATAATAAAATGATCGCAGAAATTCCCCTCTGTATCAAGGTATTGTGAGTTTGCAACAACACATGCCTCATATAAATTCAATACATCCTATGTTGGTTTGAAATACGATTTTAGTCACATATAGTCTTGATAATTAAATATTACATTGAATCCTAAGAGCAACACCATCACAATCGCAACTGAGAAAGCAGTAGTTATTTTCCCTCTAAATATTTCGTTCTACCATCGCAACCAGTCGACATCGGGAGAAAGTCTACACGTTCCACAGATTATACGCTTACACTGCCCGTAACTGGATTATACATTGGCAGGCATTCCGTTATGTTTCCCGTAGTAGAATAAAAAAAATAATTTGAGTTATCGCAAGAGCTTTTTACCTATTATTTCTAATTGGCAGCGACAATTGGTTTTCACTAGAATTTCGCCGGTAATATACTTCCCCAAGGTCACTGTTCCCTTCGCACTAATCCAGATTAGGTGTGGCTAGTGTTTTTTGTTTCCTCGAGCTTTCCATCCTCCTCCACCCCCTTCAACTCTTTGGTATGGTGCCTGTTTATACCAATCCCTTCCCTTTTTATGTGGGCGGGTGGGTGGTGCGTTAACTCGTAATTATAGTTTAGTTGTTTTGCTTCTATGCAGTTTTCTTTGTGGTTTACCTATGTAGCAGTTTCTATATGTCCGATTTACACCTGAGGCTTATGTGTATTAGTCTCCACGTTCAAAAGAGTTTCCTTAATATTTCAGACGTTACTACTAAGTTTATCCGGTATATCTTCTCAGCCGTCTCTCTGAATCCAATATCTTTCATTCTTTTTTCAAAGTTTTTTTTTTTATATTGTTTTAAGTGGTCTTAGTATTATTGGTGTTATCTTTACTTTCTTTATCGTCCATACCTCTTTCAGCTCTTTAACCAGTTCCGTGTATTAGTTCCGCTTCTCTGTCTCTTTGAACTTCACTCTGTTGTCTTCTGGAACGACAACATCTACAATCTGGCAGGACCTTTCCTTCTTGTAAACTCGTATGACACCCGGCTTTCTTGCTTGAATTGGTTTATCCGTTTGTATATCCATGTCGCATATAATTTTGTGGCTTGGCCTTCGGGACAAGATCAAAGTGTAGTATCTGTTCCGGCAGATGCTGCAAGCTATGACTAGCATAGACCATATGTGGGGGTGACCCCACATATAAGACCTTGGTAAATGTAGGGGCAACCCTTCATACCAATTGTCACTATCCAGCTCCCCTACTCCCCGGGGAGCTGGTCCCCATTTCCCCTTCACTCCTCACATTAAAAATCGGCCTTGTGCCTAATTTGCTCAGTGGGAGAGCAAATAAATACCATCTGTTCTTCAGATGCTGCACTTCTATTTCTTGTTCTCTTTCGGTGGAGGAGAAATCCTTCACGACTGAGAAAATTTTTATTTGTGTACCTTTTCTCCACGTTAAAAAACGACCCTGGTGTCTAACTCTGTCCCGTGGGGAGGCATAGTAAATAGGTACATTTTCAAGTACTGTTGCCGGTTTGTGCTTATGCCATTTATCTGTAGTTGTCTTTTTATTCACAGTGTATGGCCTTCCCCACTTAATCGTATCTATTTTATATTCTTTTTGACCTAGTTTCTTGCCTTCGCTTATTATGTGGTTTATTGTTTCGTCTATTTTTCCAAAGAGTCTGCATTTACTGTTTTTTTTTTTGCACGTATGTTTTGTCAATACTTTCTTTCATGTAGTTGGTGTTCATCGCGTTATCTTGTGTGATTGCTATTAGAGATTCAGTTTCTATGCTTGGGTTACCTTTTTGTACCCATGCCAAAATGTTTTCGTTAGTCTAATATTTGTCATCCTTATGAATCGCCTGTTTTTCATCCCATTTTCTTTTTCTCTTCTCATACTTTGCCTCTCTTTTTTCTGTATTTAGCGTTTTCTTTTTCAGTGCATTCTGCTGCGGTAATTATTCTGCATTAAGTATTTTTTCTAATGTTCTTTTTATGTCATTAAGCTTCTCTGCAAAATTCTCTTCCACCATATTTCCTTTTCACAGAGTCGGTTATTATTATTATTATTATTATTATTATTATTATTATTATTATTATTATTACCATTATTATTATTATTATTATTATTATTATTATTATTATTATTACCATTATTATTATTATTATTATTATTATTATTATTATTATTATTACCATTATTATTATTACCATTATTATTACCATTATTATTATTATTAATTTATTATTATTACCATTATTATTATTATTATTATTATTATTATTATTATTATTATTAATTTATTATTATTGTCATTATCGTGCAACTAATATGGTAAAATATAAAATAAAAAAAGATAAATAGGAAAGGAACAATCGCCGACCTTTTACCCGGATTTATAACTTGCAAAGGGTTTCTTTTAATGCGAATCAAAGGGATGGACATGAATAAAAAAAAAAAACTATGAAAACAAACCATCTAAATGGAGAATTAAAACTGAATGAACGGCAAAAGTCTCGGAAATGGCGGGTATTAGTTGAATTAAGCGATGATACAAGAAGAAGGTGAAGAAAATATGCCAGAAAACAACTTGAATTGAAAAACTGTAGCTTATACTTCGAATTATATTTCTTCCCGCGTTGAATTTGGATCACGCACAAGGAAGAATTGTAAGAGAAATCCTGTTCAATAATGCATGCGATATCCGCGAATTTAGGCATCGGAATTATTTATTTATAAAGAGAATTAACAACTCCAGACAAATTACCAAGGTTTAATCAGATTACAACAACAACGTAGAGTGGTGGAAAGACAGTATTACCAATTCGATATGGACTTTATCACCGCTTGCTGTCACTTCTGCACACACATGCACGCATACGTACAGTACACAACGCTTACGCACGCGTGTTAAGTTGCGCTAATGGATACCAAGCTGATTGTGTAAATGTCTATTCTGGGTACAAATTTTATTTGTTTATTTACACATCATTAAATATGAGACAATAATTATAATAATAATAATAATAATAATAATAATAATAATAACAACAACAACAACAACAATAATGATAATAATAATAACAACAACAACAATAATAAAAATAATAATAATAATAACAACAACAACAACAACAACAATAATAATAATGATAATAATAATAATAATAATAATAATAATAATAATAATAATAATAATAATAATAATAATAATAATAATAATAATAATAATAATAATAATAAAGAACCGGGGACAAGAGGACCGACAAAACCTGGATGGTAACAAGACTAGAAACCCAAATACACAAACATAAAAAAGAAGCCAAAATGATTGACCGAAAGAAAGCAATGTGGAGAAAACAGAATATTGGAAAATTAACTGACAGGGAGAGGCTAAACGAGAAACATGAAGAACTAGACCAAAAAATAAAAGCAAAAGAAGCGAGATTGAGACGATATAGAAATAAATCTGAACAATGCAAACAAAACAGAACATTTGAAACTAATGAAAGCCAATTCTACCAAAATGTGAACGGAGGAAAAACAAAAAAAGAACAAACAAACCGACAGAAACAAAACTCTACTGGGGTAAAATATGGGAAGAGCGACGAGATCACAATAGAAATGCCGAATGGCTGAAAGACATGAAAGAAGAGTTACAACAAATAGAAGAAAAAACAGTGAATGAAATAAACAAGGAAACCCTAAGAAAACCATGGGAAAAATGGCAAACTGGAGAGCACCAGGGCAAGACGGGATACATACATACTGGTTCAAAAAATTCACAACCTTACACGAAAGGCTAGCCCAAAATCTGTGAAGATGCATACAGGAAGCAAGCGTACCAGACTGGATGACAAAAGGTAGAACCACACTGCTACAGGACACGGAGAAAGGAACTGTCCCTAGCAACTATAGGCCAATCACGTGCTTACCAACTATGGGGAAGATACTGACAGCACAACTGAGGGAACAAATCTACCACTCCCTGAATAACCGTGGACTCATCCCCGAGGAGCAGAAAAGATGCCAAAAAGGAAAAAGAGGAACACATGACCTGTTATATATAGATCAAAAGATCCTAAAGGATTAAAAAGGAGGAGAAAGAATTTAGCCATGGCATGGATCGACTACAAAAAAGTGTACGACAGGATCCCCCAAGCATGGATAATAGAATGCCTAAAAATGTATAAAATACCAAGCGGAATCACCAACGTAATAGAAAATGCAATGAAAACATGGAGACTGGAATTGACAGCCGATGGACAACACATAGCAGAAATTAACATACAAAGAGCCATCTTTCAAGGAGACTCACTATCACCATTACTGTTCATTATAGCCATGATGCCCTTGAACAGTATTCTGAGAAAGTGCCAAGCCGGATACAAGAGGAAAAAAATAACCACCTGATCCACATGGACGATCTGAAACTTTTTGCAAGGACCAAAAAGGAGCTAGAGACACTAATCAACACTACCAGGATCTTCAGTCAAGATATCCAAATTGAATTTGGAATCGAAAAGTGCGCACAACTAGTTATAAGAAAGGGAAAACTGGAAATGGCAGAAGGCATGGAACTACCCAACCAAACAGAAATGAGGGCACTAGGGGAACAAGACAACTATAAATACTTGGGAATTCTGGAAGCGGACACCATCAGAGTAACAGAAATGAAAAAGAAAATTGGAAAGGAATACCCCAGGAGAACAAGAAAACTCCTGGAAACGGAATTATATAGCAGAAACCTAATAAAAGGTATAAATACATGGGCAGTATCGCTAGTAAGATACTCTGGACCGTTTATAGGGTGGACAAAAGAAGAACCGAGACAGCTCGACCAGAAAGCCAGGAAACTCATGACCATGCATAATACACTACGCCCAAAGGACGATACTGCCAGGCGTGAAAAGGAAAGACGGCGGGAGAGGACTTATCTGTATAGAAGTCTGTGTGAAGGATACGAAAAAAGAACTAGAAAAATACATAATGCAAACCACTGAAAGGATAATTATGACAGCGAGAGACACCGAAAAAAACCCCAACAAAGCAGAAAACAGAGAGACAAACGACAAAACGAAAAAAGAGAAATTGGAAGAGAAACAACTCCACGGAAGATTCATACGAATGACAAAAGATGAGAATAACGAAAACACCTGGAAGTGGATGCGAAAAGGACATATAAACCGAGAAACTGAATCTCTAATAACTACAGCACAAGATAACTCGATAAGACCAACCATATCAAAGCAAAAATCGATAATACACAATAAAACAGCAAATGCAGACGATGTGGACAGAGAGACGAAACGGTAAACCATATAGTAAGTGAATGCAGCAAACTGGCTCAAAAGAAATACAAAAACAGGCATGACCAAGTGGGGAGGGCGATGCACTGGGTATTATGCAAATGGTACAATCATAAACCCGCAACAACACTCGAAAACGAGAACCACAAAATCCTATGGGACATGGACATACAGACGGACAAACCCATCCAAGCAAGAAGATCAGGTGTTGTAATAATTAACAAGAAAGGAAAATCCTGTCAAATCGTAGACTTTGCTGTCCCAGCTGACCACATGGTGAGTATGAAAGAAAAGGAGAAACGAAGCAAATACACAGAGCTAGCCAGAGAGTTAAAAGGGATTTGGATGATGAAGAAAATCAAAATAATACCGATAATAGTAGGAGAACTAGGAACAATTCCGAAAAAAACTTTGAAAAAAGAATGGAAGAAATTGGAATCAGAGGAATAACTGAAAAAATACAACGCCTAACGATGAAGAAAACGGCTGAAATATTAAGGAAAACACTAGAATGTGGGGAATAACACAAGACAATATAACAAAGAACGCCGAAGCTGCATATCAACAAGTTCTACACCACCATCATTCATCCCCCCATAGTCTCATCACCGTTACCCCCGCCAATAGAAAAGTGATGCCAAAGAGCGGAGAAGGGTCAAGGAGGATGGAAAGACCGAAGAGAGAGCACTGGTTAGACCTCCGTTGGACAAGCGCGAAGAGAACTGAGATCGTGAGGAGGCTTAGTGCCACTCAAATTCCAGTATAAACCAATGCCACTACCAGCGAGAAATCAATGGTATAAGGCTGTTGCGATGACACAGATTTACTTGCAAATGTTATCGAGGGAGGTGGAGAGAGCTGGACGTCTGGGGAGACTAATTGTCACTCAGCTTCCAGAGAACACCACAGGTCTCCAAACCGATCGTTTGTTGACCTGTGTGAAAGGTCCATGTGAGCCAATAATAATAATAATAATAATAATAATAATAATAATAATAATAATAATAATAATAATAAATAGTACATATGAGACAATAATAATAATAATAATAACAGTAATAATAATAATAATAATAATAATAATAATAATATAAGTACATATGAGACAATAATAATAATAATAATATAAGTACATATGAGACAATAATAATAATAAGTACAAAGGAGATAACAATAATAATAATAATAATAATAATAATAATAAGATTAATAATTATAATATAAGTACATATGAGACAATAATAATAATAATAATAATAATATAAGTATATATTAGACAATAATAATAATAATAATAATAATAATAATAAGTATATATGAGACAATAATAATAATAATAATAATATAAGTACATATGAGACAATAATAATAATAATATAAGTACATATGAGACAATAATAATAATAATTACAAAGGAGATAACAATAATAATAATAATAATAATAATAATAACAATAATAATAATAATATAAGTACATATGAAACAATAATAATAATAATAATAATAATAATAATAATAATAATAACAATAATAATAATAATAACAATAATAATAATAATAATATAAGTACATATGAGACAATAATAATAAGTACAAAGGAGATAACAATAATAATAATAATAACAATAATACTAATAATAATAATAATAACAATAATAATAATAATAATAATAATAATAATAATATAAGTACATATGAGACAATAATAATAATAATAATAATAATAATAATAATATAAGTATATATGAGACAATAATAATAATAAGTACAAAGGAGATAACAATAATAATAATAATAATAATAATAATAATAATAATAATAATAATAATAACAATAATGATAATAATATAAGTACATATGAGACAATAATAATAATAATAATAATAATAATAATAATATAAGTACATATGAGACAATAATAATAATAATAATAATAATAATATAAGTATATATGAGACAATAATAATAATAAGTACAAAGAAGATAACAATAATAATAATAATAATAATAATAATAACAATAATAATAACAATAATAATAATAATTATTATAATATAAGTACATATGAGACAATAATAATAATAATAATAATAATATAAGTACATATGAGACAATAATAATAATAATAATAATAATAATATAAGTATATATGAGACAATAATAATAATAAGTACAAAGGAGATAACAATAATAATAATAATAATAATAATAATAGTAATAATAATGACAATAATAATAATAATAATTATAATATAAGTACATATGAGACAATAATAATAATAATAATAAGCACATATGAGACAATAATAATAACAATAATAATAATAATAATAATAATAACAATAATAATAATAATAATAACAATAATAATAATAATAATAATAATAATAATAATAATAATATAAGTACATATGAGATAATAATAATAATAATAATAATAATAATAATAATAATAATAATAATAATAATAATAAGTACATAGGAGATAATAATAATAATAATAATTATAATAATAATAATAATAATAATAATTATAATAATAATAAGTACATAGGAGATAATAATAATAATAATGGTACTTGTGCCTTTAACGAACCAGACGTAACTCAGCATTTCCTCGGCTTTGTCCGGCGCATGACGTCAACAGCCGGATAAAACCGAGCGTTGGCGATAAAATAAAAACAACGCTACAACAAAATAACTGTACAATGAAATTGTAAAATGTAGAAACATAAAAATATTAAATAAGTAAAAAGCAAAAACCTACCGTTCATTAGTTGTTTTTTTATTATTATTGTTTGAAATTGTTTTCTGTTTTCAAAATAAATACATATAAAAGAAGTTTTTGTGTTAAATAATAGGAAACTTTTTTTTTGTCTGAACTGTTTTTTTTTTTTTGTTTTTTTTTTCAATTTTTAACATAAAAAAAACATTGTCTATGTCTTAAACACGTAAAAGTTAATTTTTTTTTTTTGCAACTCTTTATGTCAAATAAATGGAAAAACCTAAAAAAGGGCAATAAAAAGCATTGGGGGGGGAGAGAACAAGGATTATTTGTACATTTTTTTTTCGCCAGAAACAAGGATTTCTTTTTTTTTATTAGTGAAAGGAGCGTTTCGGCGTTCCTATTTGGTACAGTGACCAAGAAACCCTCCTTTTCGGCGGGGTCGTATCCAGACCGGTGTCAAAAGTCTGCCGACGCTGTGTTTTCTGCGGTTAAAAACGGACTCGTCGGTTTCTACCGTATGGCCTGAGCCTCCAATCTGCCGGGGATTCCTGAGAAAATAGTCCCTGCATATATCACGCAGGAAATTTTTCCAATCCACAATTGTGTGGCGAGAACGTAACCCACATTCGCGATGGAGATTTTGTGTAGATGCCATCTCGAACGCCCATAAGTATATTATTTTTATTATACATGCGATGGTTAGTCAGGATTTTGAGTTGAAGGTCCCAATCCTAATGGAGGTCCATCGACGACATGTTACACTTGTACACCTCCAACCGTAAACGTCGGAAAGGCTTGTTCTCTTTGCAAGTACACAATCCTGGCCAAAATGTAAACACCTTTTCTCTTCTGCCAACAATTTCCGTTGCTGGCAAAAGTTTAGTGCAGCCTCTGGGGTCTGGAGCTGGTCCGCAAGGTTTGTAATATTCATTATTACTTCGTCAGTTATCTTTTTAAAACAAATTTTTTTTAACTCTCTTCAAATAAACGTTTCTTGAGTTGTGACACTCTTCCAATTGCTAGCGAAATTCTCGTCTGCTTAATCGGCAACGCTCGGTTTTATCCGGCTGTTGACGTCATGCGTCGGACAAAGCCGAGCAAATGCTGAGTTACGTCTGGTTCGTTAAATGCACAAGTACCATAATAATAATAATAATAATAATAATAATAATAATAATAATAATAATAATAATGATAATAATAATAATAATAATAATAATAATAATAATGATATTAATAATAGTAATAATAATAATATGATGATAATAATAATAATTACATATGAGACAATAATAATATAAGTACATATAAGACAATAATGATAATCACAATAATAATATACGTACATATGAGATAATAATAATAATGATAATAATATTAATAATAATAATATAAGTACATATGAGACAATAGTAATAATTATAATATTAACAATAATAATAATATGGGTAAATATGAGAAAATAATAATAATATAATTACACATGAGAAAATAATAATAATAATAATAATAATATAAGTACATATGAGATAATAATAATAATAACAATAATAATAATAATAATATAAGTAAATGATAATAATAATAATAATAATAATAATAATAATAATAATAATAATAATAATAATAATAATAATAAAGTACATATGAGACAAGTATGAATACAATTTACACCTCGGCTGTGTGTAAAATAGCAATTTGTGTTTAATTTATTGTATGTAAGTTGTGTTTTTTCCGGTATTAATTCATGAAGAGGACATTTATCCTCCACAGTGATCCTCTTCGAGTACAATTTAGCTTAAGGAACATTATTATTTGATACCGGTCTTTTTTAATCGAACGGTACACTATAAAGAAAATTTTTTAGCATTAAAGAAAATAATGAGAGTAGGCTAAAAATAAATGCAGGTAAGAAAATCCTGTGTAATTAATCAATATATGTTTCTCTGTCTCTGCTTAGACTAGATTGAGCCTTTTCTCGACCTAACCATCTTTCCAGTTCGGTGTTTCAACAGTCCTCCTTTCTCACCATATTGCCTTGATAAAGACTGAAGAAGTCCATAAACTTCCTGTAGGACAACCCTTTAGAATATAAAATGGAAGGCTAAAAAGTGCTGCACCTGGAACTATGCAAGGCAGATATCTCTATATATATATGTGTTTGTGTGTATACATTTATATACATATATATATACATATATATATATATACATATATATATATATACACACATATATATACATATATATATGTACATATACATTTATATACATATATATATATATACATTTATGTACATATATATATGCATGCATATATATACATTTATATACATATATATATAAACATATAACTACTTCATTTACTCACATAAAATTAATATACGAAAGTATAGATTTATGTACCACACAATTATGAATACGATCATATACAATCACGCAAAATTAGCTTAGGATTTTCGGATACGTACCCTCTATATGCAATGTGCACTTAAACTGTCTCCGACATATATTTCTGGATTCTTTTGATTATATATATATATATATGTATGTATATATATATATATATATATATATATATATATATATATATATATATATATATATATATACAGGATGTCCATAAAGTCCGTTTGCACTTTAAAAAATTTATAACATTATTTGTCTTTGGAATAGAAATAATCTGTAAAATGGATTTGAAAGAAGTAAATCTATATTTTTTAAGTTTTTATTGAAATTTTATTTACCTTTCCACATGCCCTCCATCATTAGCAATACAAACGGTATACGATTTTGCAGTTCACGAAAAACATTTGACAAATGATTTATAGTAATGCCTGAAATCACATTAGTTATTCTAGCTTTCAAATCTTCCAATAAACTAGGTTTGGTTGCATACACAATTGTTTTCACATGTCCCCATAAAAAAAATCTAATGGAGTCAAACCTGACGAACGTGGGCGCCAATAAAATTGTCCAACCCTTACGATCCATCTGTTGCGAAATTCCTGATTTAGAAACTGTCTAACACGCCGAGCAAAGTGACAAGGAGCTCCATCTTGTTGACACACTGTATCATCTTTCAAGGTTAATTGTTCAAGTTGCGGAATAAAGTAAGTTTGCAAGATATCTAAGTAGCTGTCACTGTTAATAACACTATCTTCAAAAACATATAGTCCTATGATTCGATTTATTCCCAAAGCACACCACACATTAACTTTAAGAGAGTCCCTTTCGTGTTCAACACTTTCATTTGGGTTTTCAGTTCCCAAATTCGGCAATTATGCCTGCTGACCTTGCCACTAATGTGAAATGTTGCTTCATCAGAAAACAGTAAATTACTCACAAATGCATCATCATTGCAAAGTTTTTTTTTATTGAACTGGTGACAGAAAGTTAGCCGTGCATAATAATCCTCTTCTAACAACTATGCGGCGCTTTTTTATTGTATTCAATTCTAAAATTTCTTTGTACAGCAATATTAGATTTCAATTCATCCAACCAAAGGACACAGTTTACTTTTTCCTCAATTGAAGCCATGGGATCAAATTGATTCTGAAAAACAAAAGAAAATATTTTTTACTTATTTTTTACTTATCTAAAAATTGTTACGAATTTTGTGGTGAAAAATTATTCAATAACTATACTTAAAACAAGATACATGAAACTTTATAACATTTTTTACAGATTATTTCTATCGCAAATATAAATAAAGTTATAATTTTTTTTAAGTGCACACGAACTTTATAGACACCTGTATATATATATATATAAAATATAAAACTGAATATTTGTGTGTGTGTGTGTGTGTGTGTGTGTGTGTGTGTGTGTGTCTGGTCACGAATAGGCTCCTATATGGTTGACGATTTTAAAAAACTGATTACATATAATAATAGAAGATGTATCGAGCCACAGGAATGGTTATGTTTGATCTGGAAGAACGGTAATACATTAAAATTGTGGGGTCTCCGTTCGCGCCTGGTCCACAAGGTATGGAAATAAAATTTTAAATTAAAAAAAATAAAAACGTTTACAAGTGTTTTTGATATAGATGTACATAAGAATACTTTGATAAGTATGTTTTAACTTTAATAAGGATGGTATAATAAAATTGTGGGGTCTGCGTTCGCGCCTGGCCTCCATGGAATGGAAATAGGCACAAACTTTAATAGAGACTTTTCATATCTATCTGCGTAAGTATACTTTGATAATTATGTTTCAGTTTGAAGAAATATGGTATAATAAAATTATGGGGTGTTTGTTCGCGCCTGACCTCTATAGAATGAAAATATGTCACAAAGTTTAACAAGGTTTTTTTAATATAGATCCACATAATATTGGGATAAGTGTTTCAATGTGAACAGGTATGGTATAATAAATTATGGGGTTTATCTATTTTCTTTTTACTTTCATCATATTTTGCTTTGGTTTTGATACCCCCAAATTCGAAGCTATCTCTTTACAACCGTTCCTTTTCATAACCTATCATACTTTCATAAATCAGAGTCCATTTTCTGTAGGCTGTTTTTGAACCCAGTTAACGACGGGTACTTTTGCTAGTATATATATATATATATATATATATATATATATATATATATAATGAAGTATTTTATGTCTATATAAATGATAATGAGTTCTTCGCATTACATTATATGTAGCGAGTAAAAGTGTTCACTGTTCTATTTAAAGTCGTAATTAGAGGCTAGAAATGAATCCCAAGTCTGAAAACCTCGGGTACGTGAAATAAATTTTAAAATGAATTTACCCCTTTAAATAAAATACCCGGTAAGTTTATTTTAAGGTATAAAAAAATTATGGTGATTATAATATCGATGAGAATAAAACAACAGCAACAATAACAACCAGATGATTAATAATAAAAATAATAATAATAAAAAATAATAATAATAATAATAATAGTAATAATAAGAATAATAAGAATAATAATAGTAATACTAATAATAATAATAATAGTAATAATAATAAAAATAATAATGAGAATAAGAATAATAATATAAATAATAAGAACAACAACAACAATATAATGATAATAATAACAATAAAAATAATAATAATGACAATACCGATAATAGTAATAATAACAATAATAATATAAATAATAATAAGAATAACAACAATAATAATAATAATAATAATAATAATAATAATAATAATAATAAGAAGAAGAAGAATAACAACAATAATAATAATAAGAAGAATAACAATAATAATAATAATAATAATAATAATAACAATAAAAATAATAATAATGACAATACAGATAATAGTAATAATAACAATAATAATATAAATAATAATAAGAATAACAATAAAAATAATAATAATAATAATAACAATAATAATGACAATAACAATAATAGTAATAAGATTACTAACAACAACAACAACAACAACAACAACAACAACAATAATAATAATAATAATAATAATAATAATAATAATAATAATAATAATAATAATAATAATGATCCTCCGAGATACTGGTGTACCTGTTCACCACGCTCTGCAATAATATATAGCAGAATACAGTGACCACTAAACCACATGGATTGTTGGAAGTGTTTCTGTCAACTACTACATAATTTGTGGGAGAGTGAACATGAAAACGTCAGTACTTCTTGGAGAAAAAAAATCATTCTATGGTCGACCATACTTTAAAATATGCATGAAGACCTTTTTCCTTTTCTGTTTGGTCTATCTGAATAAGCGAGTAAGAAATAGTATACGCATTCTATTTTATGCAACCTTAAATTGTCTTTATGTGACATTACCACTAACATCAATATTTCGTATAAGATATAAGAACCCAACCCTATTTAATACGTATATTAAATTTAATTTAACCGTACAGAAGAAGTTTTTTTTTTATCTGCCACTTACTTAGCTACTGAATTTGTTTTAGCAATTTATCCTTATGATAATATTAAAAGAAAAAAAAAGGAAAACTAACTACTGATGGGTGGGGAAGATTTAGGCTTAGACTCATACCAGCTATTCTCGCTACTACTAACGACTATGTACCATATTTACAGAAGACAAAGTTAAACTAAGTATAAAACTTATTTTTTGTTCTCGTCTTTGTTCTGTCGTTTCCTGTTCTTTATGGACGTATGATAGTGCACAATACCTCCCACCTATGTGACAGGTAACACTATCTCTGTGACAGAACCGCAGGTACAACAGATCTGGGCTTCGTGTTGCCACAAATATTACAACGCGAAATATGCAACTTATAAAAATACGCAACGTAGCCAGCATAGGGGACTTGATTGTCATACTGCAAATGTTGGTTCCTCTTGTAATTTCAAAAACAGTAATAACCGACACGAAACACGTAAGTATCCCCTCTAATTTCATGTACCAAAACACGTCAGAAAAATACAGGGGAACCAAAGTAATCAACAATGACCCAAAAACCGAAGAGGGAATAGACTGGTAATGGAATGTTATTACAGAAGTTACCCCAAAGACCCAATATATCGCAAACGGGTGAAAGAATAATGGAACATGGCCAGTGACTACTATACATCAGAACAAAGAATCGCATAACAAGCGAAACTTATCCTTAAGAGAGGCTGGCTTCCAAATTTAGAACTGAATGAAATACAACAAAAGATACATAATGAAACAGACGAAAAAACGCCCCTCGAAGAAACCCCAAACATATGCACTCCACTGGACGAACAGCTGCAAATCTTGGATTCAAGAAACATGGAGACCGAAACCTAAGAAACAACAGAACCTTACGAAACTGAATTAGCTGAGGTAGAAAACATCAAGAAAATTATGAACGAGGAAAAAAACAAACCGTCCATCCTTAAGAAACTAAGAGTGGGAAATAAACTAAAAACTGAAACCCCATACATCCCAAGAGAGACCATTGCAGATCTAAATAATTTAATTTATGCAGGGGGCAAGACAGTAAGTATGAAGTTGAAAGAAAAAAAGACTGAGAAAGAAAAATGAAAGACCAACAAAACTTGAGTTGGAATTGAGACTGAAACCCCAGATCAATAAACTAAAGAAAGAAGCCAAAGCAATAAACAAGGTAAAAATTACTAGAAGAGAAGATGCTGAACAAGAAACAGGTAGAAGTGAAGGTAAAAAAAAGCAGCAAAAGAAGCGAGTTTATACCGATACAAATCGGAACAGTGGAAGCAAAACAACGAAAGTTAATTTTACTCAAATGTAAATGGAGGAAAAAAGAAAAGAGAACAACTGGACCCGACGCTACTGGAGCCAGATATAGGAAGAACGAAAGGAACATAATAGAAAAGCAGAAAGAAATAAAAGAAGAGTCATAGCAAAGCATAGGGTAAACTATAAGGAAGCATATGATAGAATCCCACGAGCATCGATAATAGAATGCCTGAGAATTGAGAATGTACAAAATACCAGGTAATACAGGATGACCAAAAAAACGGGCCCCAACTATAATTAGGCTCCGTTTCTTAGTGTTTTGTCCGAATGAAATGAAACTTTGGTAATAACTAGTTTATTATATTCAAAACATCACATCAAAACACTAGGGTCTTTGGCTTTTTTCTCTCCATTCTACAGCATATGTTCTAGATGGCCTCCATTTAGCTTTTGTTTTATTTTGGGGGGGGGTCACCCTGTATAACCAACCTGATTGAAAATGCAATGAAAAATGGAGACTTGAACTGACAGCTGATGAACAATACATAACTAAAATTAACATACAAAGAGGAATCTTCTAACGTGATTCCCTATCACCATTACTGTTCATTATAGCCATAATGCCGTTGAACAACATCCTAAGAAAATGCCAAGCCGGATACAAGTTCACTAACACGGAAGAAAGAATGAACCACCTTATGTACATAGATGACCTGAAACTGTTTGTAAAAACAAAGACAGAACTAGAAAGACTAATAAAAACGACCAGAATCTTTAGCCAGGATATCCAAATAGAATTCGGCATGGAAAAGTGCACACTGCTCACCATGAGGAGGGGAAAACTAGAAACACTGAAGGTATAGTATTGCCAATCAAACAGAAATGAGGGCACTAGTTGAACATGATAGCTACAGGTACCTGGGAGTGCTGGAAGCAGATACTGTCAAAACAACGGCAATGAAAGAGAAAATTGGAAAGATATAGCTCAGAAGAATAATAAAACACCTCGAAACCGAACTAAATAATCGAAACCTAATTAAAGGAATACACACGTAGTCAGTATCATTGATAAGATACTCTGGGTCGTTTTATAAACTGGACCAAAGAAGAACTAAAAATACCTCGACCAGAAGACTAGGAAACTAATGACGATGCACAATGCACTAAACCTGAAGGATGATACTGAACGACAATATGTGAAAAGGAAAGACAGGGATGGGGGACTGGTCTGTTTAGAAGACTATGTAAATAACAAGAAAAAAGAATTAGAAAAATACGTAATACAGAACACCGAAAGAATGATTACTGCTGCAAGAGTTACGGGAAAAACAAACAGGATAGAAAATAAGCAAAGGAATAAGATGAGGAAAGAAAACTGGAAAGAGAAACAGCTACATGGACGAACGAAAAAACTTGGAAATGGTTAAAAAAGGAAACCTTAGCAGGGGAACTGAATCACTAATAACAGCTGCGCAAGATAATGCAATAAGAACTTAACACAGCGAGGATCGACAAGACACAAGAAAACAGCAAATGCAGACTCTGCCGACAAAGAGACGAAAACATAAACGACATAATAAGTGAATGCGGCATACTAGCCCAAAAAGAATATAAAAATAGACACGATCAAGTGGGGAAGCCGGTGCATTGGCAATTATGCGACAAAATGAAATTTGAACACACAGACAAATGGTACAAACACAAACCGGAAGTATAATGGAAAATGAAAGTCAAAGATCTGATCGGACATGGATATACAAACGGATAAACACATCCAAGCAAGAATACCAGATGTCATAATAGTTAGCCAGAGTAAAAGGTCTGCCAGATTGTAGATTTTGCTGTCCAGCAGATCACAGAGTGAAAATCAAGCAGAATGAGAAGGAGAGAAAATACACGGAACGAGTCAGAGAGTTCGAAGTTATCTGGAAAATGAGAAAAGTAAAAATAATACGACTAATATTAGGAGCACTAGGAACGATACCAAAAAACTTTGAAAAAAGATTGGGAGAGATTGGAATCAGAGGGAAAGCAGAGAAAATTCGATGAATTTAAATAATGAAAACTGCAGAAATATTAACGAAACCCTTGAATGTAGGTACTTACACCACACATAAACTACACACAAATTGGATGCAGAAACGGCTACAGATACAAAACACAAAGTAACATCACATGAAATCATGAATACTGAAAATGTATAAATGAAAAAACCGCCTCCATTTTTTTCCTGTGAGTGTCACCAGAAACAGGTACCACAACAAATAATGAGGGTCAAGCAGGATGGGAAGACCAAGGAGAGAAAGCTCTAGTCATACCTCTGCTGGAGAATTGCAAGAGAACTGCGACCTTGGGGAGGCTTATTGCCACCAAAATTACAGTGAGGACAAATGGTCGCCGACAACGAGAAATCAATGGTAAGTAGCTGTTGCAATAACGCAAATTCTTTTGCAAAGAATATCGGAAGAGTTGGAAAGTACTGGAAGTCTGGGGATATCTCTTGTCATTCAGACTCCAGGGAACACCACAAGTAGTTCTCAGAGAACAATCTTTGATGATGGCTTGCGAAGATTTAAAAGATCACAAATTCACAAAAAAACTCTATAATTTTACTTATTTGGACACAACTTTTGACTGACTTTAAGTAAGTAATACTGCTTTCAACTGACATGAGTTGGAATTTGTATTAGTTTCAACATTATATGTATGTAGATAATAATGTTTTCACCTGAAATGCGTAAGTTTAAAAGATCCGTAATCAACAAAACCATCCATGATTTTATTTACTCTTTAGTAGGTAATGATGTTCTCACCTGAAATGCGTTGGGATTTTTACTAATTTCAACATAACATATAAGTAGGTAATAATGTTTTCACCTGAAATGCGTAGATAAAAAAGAAAGTGTTGGATATAGCGAACACTTAAATAATTTGGATCTCTCTCTTCCCGCCTCTCTTCCACTCCCTCTGCATATATATATATATATATATATATATATATATATATATATATATATATATATATATATATATATATATGCATATATATATATATATATATATATATATATATATATATATAAGTTTCGTGGTTAAATTTTAAATTCTGAAAAAACAACATATAGAGACATATATTCGATTTAAGAAGTGACAAAAGGAATATATAGAAGGGGTTATTTTAGTTTCCTTAATCCATGGATTTTCAACAATAGCCCGCATCATCAGAGGAAATGAAATGCAGTTAGCAAAATGTTCAGCTGCGAATTGACGCTAATTTTAGTTTTTTTGAGTGGTTGTGGATAATTATATGGAAAAAATTATACGAAAAGAGAAGTTGATACATCCTGGGTAATCCATTATCGGAAGGAGTCCAATGTCGTTCGGGGTTATAAATCCAGGTGGGCGGAAAATAGGGTCAGGGGAGGAAGTAATTTTCCCATATAGCGAAAGCGTAGTGCTCCTTATTGATTTTTGAAAAGTATACGGGGCAGCCTTATTTGTTGTTGCGTTGAGTGTGTGTTAGTTGATGTAGTTCAAATGTTTTCTCGGTGTTGACAAAGTGTATCCAATATTGGGTGGATATACCATTCCATTGTAATTATCTCCGTGAGTAATAGAATTTGAGCATTGAGTTAAGTATACAATGGACCTCTAGATCAATAGTATAGGTAGCAAAATAGCAAAATAATAATCCTGAAGATGATATTCAGAATGGTTCGTTGGATGGCTTTCTTCTGTTGAGAGTCTCGGTAGAAAGAAAGATGAATAAATGGTAAGATGGTCAACATCACGATATTTGGAATATAGGCTTCTGTCACTTATTCATATATTCTCTGTATTTACATCGAGCTTCATAAAATCTCTCTCTCAATCTCTCTCCCTCTCTCTCTCTCTTTCTCTCTCTCTCTATATATATCTATATATATATGTGTGTGTGTGTGTGTGTGTGTGTGTGTGTAAGGTTGGGGCAAAAACACTACCGTTTTCTCATATATGTTATTTTTATACATGATTTCTGAATAAATTCCTTGATATATATATATATATATATATATATATATAAATATATATATATATATATAGCCATATCATATATCATTTTAAGTGCGTTTTTCATTCTATCGAATCGTGTAATTCGTTACCATTCTCAATCTCTTCATTCATTTTTTGCAGGCTTTTCTACAGCATTGACAAAATTCGAAAGGGCACGATTTTTTTTATTTCAGTTCAAACTAGGCTGAAATGGTGACCACTCAACACTTGTCCGCAATTTAAAGCAAATAGGGAAGTCAAAAATCGGATAAATGGGTGTCGTATGAATTGAATGATAATCGAAAAAGAAATGTCGTTTTCATATGTCTTCTACACTTCTTCTACGCAACAAAAACGTTTGTCGAGTGGATTGTGACGTGTGATGAGAAGTGGACCCTCTACGACAACCTACGACGTTCGGCATAGTGGTTGGATACCGAAACTCCAAAACATTTCTCGAGGCAGAAATTGTACAAAAAAAAAGTTTATGGCGATTGTTTGGTAGTCTACGGCCGGTCTCACCATCACAGCTTCTTGATTCCGGGCGAAACGATTACGGCGGAGAAGTACTGACGACAAATTGACGAAATGCACCAGAAGCTCCAACGTATGTCCCCGAGATTAGTCAATACGAAGGGACCAATTCTACTCCATGACAACGCTCGCCCGCATGTTGCTCAACTGAACCTGAAGAAGCTGAACAAATTGGGCTACGAGACTGCCTCATCCACCATAGTCACCGGACCTCTCCCCACCCGATTATAATTTTTTCAAGCAAAAGCCGAGATGATGCCAAATCAGCCTTCAATGACTTAGTCGCTTCCAGAACTCTGGATCTCTATGCTAATGGGATGAATAAACTTGTTTCGATGCAAATGGTTTAATTTCGATTAATAAAGTTTATTATGAAAGGAGTTATGATCTTTTGAAGTTAAACGGCAAAAACGGCATTATTTTGCACCAGCCAAACACCCCCCACACACATATATATATATATTTGTAGTCATCGACATACATTCCTGTTTCGTTGTATCACAACCCATCAGTGCCACTAGACTAGCACCTACATGTATACATGGTATAAGCAAGAAACAGATACCTCCTGAGTTTTGTTCCAAAAAGTTATTAACAAGAAGTTTACAAGAAAAATATAGTGTTACTAAAAATACACTTTAAGATTCTCACATTTTCTTTTATTTACACACGAAATCCTTGTGGTCACTTTAACATTGCATACTCATTATAATAAGAGCAATATAAACTGGAACAAGTACATAAATACGAGACAGGAAGTGTGTGTTAAATAAGAGATAAAAGGGAGAGAAATGATAACGAAACGAAGGAAATCAACGTCGTAAAAATACTGTAAAAACAAATCCTTGAAAATTGACAACTGGGAGGACAAAGAGAGACTGAAAGAAAGAAGAAATAAAAGTGCAGAATGAAAGACACATAAAACAGTAAAAGAAAAGATTCAAATAAAAACGAAATAAATAACAACTGAACAACTAGAAAGGAATATGAAACTCAAGTTGCAAACAGAAAGGGAAAACACAAGTAGAAATACAACAAAAGAAAATTAGAGTAAAAAAAACAAAAACAAAAAAGAAAAAGAGAGTATAAAGCTGAGAATGACTTTTGTGAACTTGGGGGCCTTTTTTTACCTAAATTCATCGTTTATTAAGGAAGCGAATATCTTGCCGGAAGGCCTTAATCGATGTGGTCCGAATATGGCAAATTATTTGCAGATTAAGTTAGACTCAAAAATGTTCTGTTCTAATTGTGTATGCAGATGTTGAAACGAATAAAGAAAGAAAGAAAAATTTGGTAAACCTACGACGAAACGAACGTAAAAATATATAGGAAATAACACAAATAAAAGACATACGCGCTTTACGATGAACAATAGTAAATCAGTAAAAACACACTTGGAAATTGCTATGAATTACAAATATACGAAATTGCTATGAATTATCAAATATACGAAATTCCTATGAATTACAAATATACGAAATTGCTATGAATTACAAATATACGAAATTGCTATGAATTACAAATATACGAAATTGCTATGAATTACAAATATACGAAATTGCTATGAATTACAAATATACGAAATTGCTATGAATTACAAATATACGAAATTGCTATGAATTACAAATATACGAAATTGCTATGAATTACAAATATACGAAATTGCTATGAATTACAAATATACGAAATTGCTATGAATTACAAATATACGAAATTGCTATGAATTACAAATATACGAAATTGCTATGAATTACAAATATACGAAATTGCTATGAATTACAAATATACGAAATTGCTATGAATTACAAATATACGAAATTGCTATGAATTACAAATATACGAAATTGCTATGAATTACAAATATACGAAATTGCTATGAATTACAAATATACGAAATTGCTATGAATTACAAATATACGAAATTGCTATGAATTACAAATATACGAAATTGCTATGAATTACAAATATACGAAATTGCTATGAATTACAAATATACGAAATTGCTATGAATTACAAATATACGAAATTGCTATGAATTACAAATATACGAAATTGCTATGAATTACAAATATACGAAATTGCTATGAATTACAAATATACGAAATTGCTATGAATTACAAATATACGAAATTGCTATAAATTACAAATATACGAAATTGCTATGAATTACAAATATACGAAATTGCTATGAATTACAAATATACGAAATTGCTATGAATTACAAATATACGAAATTGCTATGAATTACAAATATACGAAATTGCTATGAATTACAAATATACGAAATTGCTATGAATTACAAATACGAAAAAAAAAATTAAGTTATGGATTCGGTTTTGTGCTAAGCCTTATCTTGTTATGCATATATCAATCATTACCCACCTATCATTTACCCATCTTTAGGACCGTCTGTAAGTAACATCATTCGTACGCCGATGTTTATTATAAAGTAAAAAAAAAATAGCCATAGAAAAAACTAGAGATGCGTTACTTAAGTGCGTAGAGAGAAAAAATCCGACATATGAATGGATAGCTTTTCTTATCTTACATAGCATTGTGAGCAACCCCCCTCCTCTGTTTGAAGTATCGTCCTTCCGCAACAAAACCTCCCGTTCCGATGTCACCTTGTCTCATCGACTTCCGGAAGTTAGGCGTCACTCTAAGTTTCCCATTTATGGCTTCCGTTCTGTTATAAAAGCTGAACAGAAAATTCCCTTCGTAAGTAACCTGGTTTTCTCAACTTCCGTTCTGTGTTAACCTCTAACATTTAGGTGTCACTCGAACGTTTCGATTTGAAAAAAGACATTCCTTCTGTTATTAAAGCCCATATTAAAATGAGAAGCATTTCTTTGATTTTTGCATTCATATTTATGTATATTACATGTAGGTTAGGAGATGACGATTGGTAAATGTGTAGGAATATCGAGTGAGGCTTCGAGGGGTTATGTATAAATCATATCGATTTTTTAGCAGCAATTTTACCGTTGATATCGGCACCCTTCACATAGTCCCTGATATACACACATATATATATATATATATATATATATATATATATATATATATATACAAATGTGGGTTCCCGGCGTTGCCCGGGTGTTTAAAGATATCCTGAGCAAAATAAATAAATAAAAAATAACAAAAAAACGGTTACTTTCTTTAAATTTCACCCCTATTATGACCCCTTAACCTTTATTGTTTTGGGTTCAAATAAAGTTTTTAAGTTAGGAACCTATATCTAAAATTTCAAGTGTGTAGACCCAAAATTGTGTGAGGAGTTTGGTAGAGTTCTTAAAGGTCAAATGGTTGAATTTTGACCTCTTAACAGACAAGTTTCTGGCCGAAAATGGATCATAAAGATTTTCCCAAATCTCAGTACCCTGTATATCAAATTTCGAGTCTGTAGACTCAAAATTGACAAGGTTATTGTACACACACACACAGACACACAGACACGTTCACTTATATATATATACATATATATATATATATATATATATATATATATATATATATATATGAGAAAATATGGTTATTCAATTATATTTCACCGTTATTTATATCACTCATTTTATGTATGAAGCTCGATGTAACTACAGAGCATATACAAATAAATGATAAAAGTCTATATATCAAATTTCAAGATGTTGATTATCTTACCGTTTAATTCTTAAATATGTCGAAATATTCAATGTTATATATATAGATTATTTTAACAAAAAACAAGACTTCAAAAAATGGGTTGATAGCAACAAATAGTGTATTTCATCGTAAGTTCCAAATGTTTCAAGACTATTCGGGCAAATCTAAACATTATGTCGTTTGAAAATTTTCAGAAGAACAGTTTTTGTCCGAATAGTCTTGAAACAATTGTAACTAACGATGAAATACACTATTTGTTGCTATCAACCCATTCTTTGAAGATTGGTTTTTGTTAAAACTATATGTGAACCCTCAATTATGAAATATGATAATTTTGCAGCTTAAGTTTAAGTCATCTCTTTTTGGCTTAAAATTTATTGGTTTATGAACGATTAATGAATTATATAAACCCAGTAAATTCGGAATACTACAAATAAGACATATATATATGTATATATATATATATATATATATATATATATATATATATAGTGTATGTGTGTGTATTAATAGTTGTCATTACAAAACTTAATGGATTTAATTAAATCTCGTAAGATTTTATTCATTTTTATGAAATACGACTTACACGTATTTCGTTGAATAGCGGAAGACCACTAAGCAAATCCTCAGAAAAATTGTATGTTCCTTAAAATGTAGCTGGAAAGTTGTTTTTATATATAATAAAAAAGTAATTTTGATAAGACAAAAATGTAGAGAAAAAAAATTACTATATTTAAAGTCTGTAAAAATATAATTTAAATAAAAATACTTAGTTAGTTTATAGGCGCCCAGCTACCAAAGATAATTTGAATCAAAACTCACATAGAAAAAACTTCTCACGCCGCCATATTTGATTTGCAAAATATTGGAGACACATTTCCCAGATTTCGTATTTATGTTCTTGGGTAAAAAAAAAAAAAAATCTAAATGGAACCCTAAGAAATACTCTTTCTGAAATTGTGTATAACAGAATTTAATTAGATTCATATACGAATTGAGACGTTTTAAAAACATCCGTTACGAAATTATTAAAACAAGTTTTCATTTTCTTTAAGAAATAAAGGTGTGCCCTAATTCTAATCATAGTCGCCTTAACAAATAATTAATACAAACTATTATAGATAATTCTTCATTGTATCAAAATATAGAATGATTATCTTAGACTTTTGTATTTATTTTATAAGAAATTAGAGTATACAAAACTTGAAAAATTGATTTTAATTAGTTTTAATTCTTTTTGTCTTATGGTGGTAACTAAAACGATAAATTAAAATATTTTATTATTATTATTATTATTATTATTATTATTATTATTATTATTATTATTATTATTATTATGCTTCAATGATCTGTTCATGCAACTGAAATTAATTAGAGCATCTTTTTGATAAGATATTCATTTACGAAAATGAAAACGTGTTTTAATAACAATTAATATGAATAAAATAAGCATCAAGTGCGCTTGAAAGCGAAATCACAACGCAATATTAGGAAAATAAACAAACCTTTTATTTGTTTGAAATTTATAACATAAATATATTACGTAGCTAAACTCCATCCTCAGAATGTTGTTTTCTTTCTTTTTTCTTTTCTTCTTTCTTGCCATGTTGCACAGTTGGAGAAAGAAAAGTCTGTTTGTAAAGAGCCGCGCGTTGTATTTCCCCCTGTGATTTGGCTTTCAAGCGCACTTGATGCGTATTTTATTTTATACAAATATAATGAACGTTTCTATATGGAACTCACACCCTTGACGTTATTCTCGCGTTGTCTACGCAATGTTCCAACATTTCAAAATATTACGACTGAGATGCAACGCACGGCTCTTTACAGACAGACTTATCTCCAACTTTCTCCAACTATACAACATGGCAAGAAAGAAGAAAAGAAAAAAAAGAAACAAACAACATACTGAGGATTGAGTTTAGCTTCGAAAGATATTTATGTTATAAATTTCAAACAAGTAAAATATTTGATTATTTTCCTTCACATTACGTTGTGATTTGGCTTTCAAGCGAACTTGATGTGTATTTTATTTTATCCAAATTAAATCAACATTTCTAAATGGAAATCACCCCCTTGACATAACAATTAATATGTTTATTGGAAGTAGCTTTACTTTTGTAACTTATGTTTTAAAATTTTCGATTAGTTTCTAAATATAATTGAATTTAAAACTGATATTATATTATCAATATTTCAGAAATAATATCATCTGTGCTTTTATTAAGCTTCTTTCAATTTTTAATATAGGACCTAAAAACGAACTCTTGGAAATATGTGCCGAACATTTTTTCAAAACAAATATGGCGATGTAAGCGGTTTCTCCGAGTGCTGTTTTAATTCAATGATTTTCGGGGTTGCCTATAAACACTACAATGTGAACGTTGTCTTTAATCTATGGTTTTGCAGACTTTAAGTACCTCCATTTCTCTTTATCTACATTTTTTCTTCTCCAAATAAAGTTCTTGGTTCAATTTAGTTTGAAGTGGTATTTTTTCTGGAGGCAAAAGGTTCAACCTTAGTGCGAGCGATACTTAGAACTTCTACGAGGTCATGGCTAACGGGACTAGAGCATGCCACCCTCGTAGATTAAATAAAGTGTTCCATGCACATTCGACAGAAACTTTTCCAATTTTCACAAAATACACTCGAAGAAGATCACAAGTAATATCGGTCGAAACATTGTGAAAATAACAGTCAAGATGAGAACAGTAGTCCGAACAACCATAATAATACGAATTATCAATCCTTATCTTTTAAAAAAAAGTCTAGAAACATAATACTTTGTTATTTTGTTATTTATGTCCCCGGACAACACCTGGGTTCCTTGCTAGTTCAATATTAGTACAAAGGTAAGAATTGGCATATGATAATAATGTAAATTAATTAGAATGATTTATTTCAATATAGGTTTAAATTCCGATATCTTGTTACAGTATTTCTTTATCTACAAATTTCGGTTATGAAAATAAACGAAACCAAAAGATAAACAAAACAATAATAATCAGACACTGCTTCACTGAAAAGCAATAAAAAATAGATATGGAAATTTAATTCTCTTGTATTTCCTTTCCTTTAACAAACGCCCATTCATCGGGGCGATCCATGGAGAGCTACGCCGATAAAATGCAGCAGAAAACCCACGGCCGACCTCGGCTGCAATTTCGACAGAGTTCGCCACCGCTTGAGGCAATAGTTTGCAAACAATGCACACAAAATGTAAATGAATAAATACAAAACCGTTTTACTCATTTGGGGACGAACAACACATCGCTTATTCGATTTGCGATGGATTTTTATAAAAATTGTCATAAACTGATAAATTATTATTCCGCAGTTACAGAGAATTTTAAATATTCTTAATATGAGAAAAACACATTTTCAGATTATGGAAAAGTAATACAAACAAAGATGGCCGTCAATTATTTTTCCCGCCCTTTTCTGTAGTTATTGAATTATTTCTCGTTTGTTTAGTTTGTGACATTTTGTTGAATTTAACTGTTTATTTAAATATTTACTACCTCTGATGGTTTACACCTCTGCCTCTTTATTTATTTTTGTATTCTTTTGATTTTAGATTTCCTTATTTGGAAAAAAATACTGAATATATATCATAGTAAAATTCGTTCTGGCTTTTTCTTCTAACCCATAAGAAACAAAAGCATATGCTGTGGCAATATTGTCAGAATTCAAAAGTAATTTTAACATCGTCTATCAGTCTATCTATGAGTTAATTTACGTCTGTTTCCCTAAATATTTTTCAATCTATATTTCAGTAAGAAATTAATAAATGCTAAAATATTCCGCAATTTAGGGATTTTTTTTAATGTTACGTTGTCGTTGCCCGAAATTGACAGTGCAAGACATATTAGATCGGATACTCTTCTTTGGACGCTGTATAGGTGAAAGAGGACAACGGTAGATGCACCAGTCCAGGAATGCTAACAATCCTCCATGCCTGGACGAATCGTTGCTTTATAGAGATACAGGTACTCCCAGATGTAAGCAATCTTCTAGCACGGTAGAAGGAATCCATCTCCTTTGCAGTATACTTTGCAATATACATATATATTTGTTCCAGTTAATATTTCCCATGAATTTTAAGCCAAGGAGTTTAAAATAAGAGCATTCAGGTAGAGTGCTATTAGTCATAGCTATTCGCGCTTGGGAAGGTTCCTTGCAAATATTAAAGGAGAGTAGTTTAATCTTAGTAGCATTAAATTTTACTACACATTTACGGCCACATTCCAGTGCGGTCTAAAGCTCGTTTTCTAAGTATCCTGGCATTGTCATAGCAATGTACATACGTTTTTCCCCCTCGTACCTGTTATAAAGCGTTGTATCATCGGTAAATAAACCCATCTCGGATACAATATTATAAGGGAGTTTGTTTATGAATATTAGAAATATTAGTGATCCAATGATCGAGCCCTGAAGCATTTCAGCGTTAATATGATGTTGTTTGGATGTACGCCGATGAAGGACAACCTGGATGGCCCTCTTGTCTGAGAAGAATCGAATTATATTTAGTATTCGTTCAGTTATACAGTATAACTGAATTTTCATTTGGATCCCATTATGCCAGGCTTTGTCGAAAGCTTTGGATGTATCAATGTCCCCTCTCCTTTTCTATGAAATTCTTATATAATAATTTAATGTAATATTTGTTACGTAGAATGTGTTATTATATAATTAATCATATTTGCATAATACTTCCTCAAAATGTTGCATTCTATGCAATAGTATATGTACTTTTAATGTTGTATTTGTTTAACAAATATTGAACTAAACGGTTAATACATGGCTTGGATAGTAGTAGTATTATTCAGTTTAATCGCGATGTTATAAATTTAGTTTGGCCGTGTTCAATTTCAAAATTTAATATCGTCTCATCAAGAAATTCTTATATAAAACTTTAATGTAATATTTGTTACACAGAATGTGTTGTTACATAATTAATCATAGTTGCATAATGCTTCCTCATAATTTTGCATAATAGGTAATAACTAGCAGTATTACCCGGCCTTGCTCGGGGGTTGCTTTGATTCCTTTTCTATGCTTATTTTGATCATCATCTTTGGTAATTCAAATATTTTCTTTTTTTTTCTTGTAATCTAAAAATTATTTTAGTAAATTTCGGTTATATTGACACTTTACTGATCAACGTAGCCCCCACACAGTGGATGCAACGTGCCAGCAACAATCCGATTTCTCTGATTTTCCCCCTTACCAGCTATTCTTCCAGCTCAAAATGAAATACTTTGGCGAGTTTTTGGTTTCTTGAACCGTATGCGAAAGAAACAATAGGATCAACATCTACTATCTATTCGTTGTAAGAATTTATGTGGTTTTCGCCGTATAGTTCTACAATTAGTCAAGTATGTCGAAAAATTCCTTATCTTATGTTTCCGGCCATACTACGTGCTTGATTGTAGGGGCCTATGTTTTGTTAAACCGACATATAAGAAAACTCTGAATCACATTTTCACTAAACATGTGAGTAGACTGTTTTGCAATTTCTTCAGGATCACTTGCCTGTTCAATCGCCGTACAAAAACAGAAACATAATTTACTTTTGCTAAAAAAAAAAAAAAAAAAAAAACACGTAAATTTTCAAGTCTTATAAAATTCTTTGCAGTTAATGAAAAAAAAAAGAAAGAAATTTACGTGCGGACTTTGAACCTATAGACCACATCATGCAAAAAAAAAATCAATCAATAAAAACACGCTAGCAACCTACCCACAGTGGAATTTTCACGACCCGTTGTTCTATCATTGTTGCTAAGCGACGACATGGAAAAAATAGCTTTGCCGATGATAGATAAATCAAAATAACGTTCCGATTTTCGGTAATTATCGAGAGTATTATGAGACAGATTTTAACTAAGATCACTCCCACACTTATACACTTAAGTTCTGTAAGTTTTAAAGAAAATCTGTTCAGCCGTTTCGCAGTCTATAAGGAACTAACCCACCCACACAGACAACGTTGCATTTATATAATCATAGATAGATAGATAAACGGATAGATAGATAGATTTGAATAATGTATTTGGTTAATAATTATTGAACTAAACTCTTAATACACGGCTTGGATAGTAATAGTATTATTAAGTTTAAATCGTGATAGTATAATTTTAGTTTGCCCGGGTTCAATTTCAAAATTTAATATCGTCTCATAAATATCAACATTATAATTTAGTCTGTATAATTGAAAAAAAATCCGTATACAATATGTACTATTTGCGCAAATTAAACTTAAAAGGCAGTCGGAAAACGCACATTAATATTATCATTTACGCATTTAATATTATCAACTCATTTATAATAATTATTTTAAATAGTTATGTATAATCTAAATACATTCAAGACATTGCAAATGCTGCTGCAAAGAAAATAGTTAACCTAACCTGATACAAAAAGCTTACCTGGTGTGTACCATAGTACAATATGTTCATTTAAGATGAATGCAGTTAGTAAAAAATGCAGCTCAAATAAAAGAATGGAAATAATAAACTCATAGAATCACAGAATATGACAGTGCTCTAAAAATATTTTCCTGCATGCAAAAACAAAAAAAACAAAAAAAAAACTATCCTGGTGTATACCTGTGGCATGTTAGTACAAATCTTATAGACAGGTAATGCGATTTCTACTCTATGTAGAAGACCGTCATGGGAGAAGCAGAAATGTCGGAATAAATGTAATATTTTTATTGTAATAATTAAAAATATAGAAATATTTTCCTGAAACATGATGTAAGAAAGTGATGATGGCGTTGATTAGAAATGATGTGCATAGGAAGTGTTCAGTTATATATTCCTATAAATCACTCACACCTCAGAGAACCCTATATCTCTTCAAAACCACCATTCGACCGCGCATAGAAAATTGTTGCCACTTCTGAGCCGTTGCATCCACCATTTGTCTTTCCCTCTTGGCGAGTTCAAAAAAGAGTCCGAAATCTAATAGGTCTCGCACTGTTAACTAAGCTCCAACACCTGTTCCATCCCTGTGCCTGTTTAAAATGTATTTTAATAGAATGTGCATTTGTACTCCTTCGATGTATATAACATCGACAAACCCGTTTAGCAACAAAGCAAAACAGTTTCAAATTTATATTCAAGTAAATGCGTGTTGCATAGAATTTTTCATAATAATTATCTCCCTTTTTTCTGCGCCGGTTAGTGTACTTCCGCAAAATATATGAGAAGAGGAAAAGTTATTGTTTTATTTTTTTTTTTATTAAGCTTTAATTTTTTAAACTCATGTTCAACACGAACAAGACGCATTACCATTAAGCAACCTTCTATGAGGAGCTGAGAAACGAGATGTATTTTCGCCTTATATTTAAACGTTTACATGTTAGTACAGTCAACGAAGCAGGAAATAGGGAAGGAATCCTAAAGTCTAGTCGCCTGGGGAAAGAAGCTATGGGAGTAGAAGGCTTTCCGGTATGTAGAGACCTTAACAGTGAAGATGTAAGATTTTGCTGCTTGACGGGTTAGTAGGGAGCATTTACATCGAGGTGGCACAAGTGCTATGAGTTCGTCAGTGTGCTTTCCATTTAAGTACTTGTAAGGGACCCAACATTGCGGCGTGTGTGTTTGTGTGTATGTATGTGTGTGTTGGGATGGAGTTTAGTTGACAGTGCGGGACCTATTAGATTGGAGACTTCTCTTTAGACACTGTTTGAGAGAGAGAGAGAATGAGAGAGAGAATGAGAGAGAGGGAGAGATGTGACTGGCAGGTGCACCAGCCCAGATGTGGTAACAATACTCAATGCATGGGCAGATGATGGCCTTGTAGATACTAGCGGGTGTGAGTAATTTTCTAGTAGAATATAGAGAGCACTCTTTCAGCAGCTTTTGCCATATCTTCAATCGAGGAAAAGCCAATCTTCTTTTCTCGACAAGTACCAAATCTTATGATGTTTTGTTACTGATAGAAATCCTGTTCATCTCGTAACCCAAATAGCTAATGTATACCCAAACGCGCATGCGCGCACACACACACACACACACACACACACACACACACACACACATGGACAAGTGTTTTCGATTACTCTATACAAACGTTTGTACGGACAACCCGACATAACAGATACTTCAACTTACAAGTAAACCGGACAAAATATTAAATATATACATATTATTCAAAGTCCAAATAAGATCCTACCGACAGGGCTTTACACTGGTTCATACGAGGTATGGTGCAACTCCCCTTTAGTGATATTATTTCATGTAATAGCAATTATGTGGATACTCTATCATGAATTTTCGTCCTGGAAACAGGAAAGGTATACTGTAACACAGTAGACAGGTCAGCTATATAGAGGAAAGTAATTGCCTTTCACGTATATGCTAGCTTTACGGGTGAGAAGCAAATTATATATGTGTATGCCAATGGAATAACTAGATTTTTAACTTGAAGTAAAATAAACCACACGTACACAATACACGCACACGTACACACACATATATATGTATGTATCATATATATATATATATATATATATATATATATATATATTTCAAGTCATGTCATATGTTACTGGTACCTTGTAATCAAGTACTACCTGCCTCATGGTCGGGTTACCGGCGACTAAACTGGTTCCCCCACCAGACTTGTTTGGTGAGGAGGGTGGCTAGTCTCCCCGAAGAATTAAAAATAAGACCTTCCAAAGGAAGTCATTTTTGGGCTCATGGACTTTAAGTATCTGAGGGAGTGGCACTCGTCTGACGTTGCAATCATCATTATATATATATATATATATATATATATATATATATATATATATATATATATAAAAACATTGATGGCTACACATGTGCATACTATATCACCGTGGTAGGGAGATTACGTCTTCAGGCCACGAATTATCTTTGAAGATAATTGAAGACGTAATCTCCCGAACGCGGGTGATTACAGAAACGTATATGCACATATGTAGCCATCAATGTTTGTATAAATAAATTTAATATACCTGCTCTGTTTACTCATTGAGCACTTTTTACTAGACACATGTTGTTTCATTGGATGCACGTCTAGGAAACTAAACTCTACTGCCACACACACACACACACACACACACATATATATATATATATATATATATATATATATATATATATATATATATATATATATACAATGTCTGCTATTTTTTTATTAGCGATTCTGTTTTATTTAATTTTTTTTATCTTATCTAAACGATGAAGAAGTAACCTGCCTTTTTTTTTATTTGCGCCATCCTTTTTTTTCGGGACGTATTTTTTTTTTTTTTTTTTTTGTTATTTGTTATTTGTTTACAATAATTTCATTTATTAAGTATTTATCTTTTTTTTTTTTTTTTTCATTTTATTTAAATATTTTACTGCATAAATGTTATCTATATACACGTGTTTTGGCGTATCACCCGTCGTTATTATGGCTGAACTTTTAACAAGGATCGGACTCGTAACTGCCCAACCGGCAGCCAGATGCTTTACTACTGTTCGGCGACACATTACGTGTCATTATTTAAAAAGTTCAGTTTGAAATAGTGCAGATTCTACGGATCGAAATGATAAATGCTGAAGAATAAGAAAAAAACACGAAGAAGTTAGATTGTTATCTCGGTCGAAACGTTGTTAGAAAAAACACTCAGGATAGATATATTTCTTTCTTATCCACATAATATATATATATATATATACATATATATATATATATATATATATATATATATATATATATATATATATATATATGACAGCCCCTTTAAGAAATTCATTTCTTATCCTTGAGCACTTTCAGTTGAATTAAACGTCGGTCAATTTAGCTCTTATGCATAGATCATCGTATAACGATTAGATCACTCTCTGACTGACGTAATGAACATTTAAATTAAAATGTTTAAAATTCAACGCTATTTCACACGGTTAATGGTAGCCGAATGGATACGGTCTCCGCTAATCGAGCCAGAGATGTCGCGGGGTACGAATCGTTCGGCTGGTGTTAATCGTGACACCCTGTACTGAAGAATCCCGAAAGGATGAAACACTAGTGTCTGTAGGTATTTAATTATTATAGTAAAAAATAATTATATATATGTATGTATGTATATATATATATATATATATATATATATATATATATGCATGTATCGATGTTACTATCTCTCTTTCTCTCTCTCTAGTTATATATATATCAGGTTTGCAAGAAAAGTTTTAAATTCAGATGAATTCGGCTAAAAATAAAGTTTTGTTGATCGAAATAAGCACCATCAGAATCAACACACTTTTACCAACTCAAAGTAATGTATTTATTCTAGTAACGTAAAAACATTGCCTTCTGGTGACGCAGATATCGCCGAGGGCGTTTTTGATATAGCTTATGTTTTTAAGCATTTCTCACGCAGCAAGTTATCAAGATGCTTGAAAAAGTGGGAGTCGGTAGGTGAGAGATCTGGAGAGTATGGCGGATGGGGTAGGTTTCGTAGCCCAAATTCGTTCGACTTCTGTAGGGTCGCTTTATCAACGTGCAGTCGGACATTGTTGTGTGGTAAAATTAAGCATTTTCTCTTGAATAATGCTGGTTGTTATCGAAGTTTCTGATGCATTTCACCCACCTGTTGACAGTACAGGTCGGTCGCCTGTATTAAATAAACTGTAATTGATGAGACCGATTACAAAACATCAATTAGTCAGCATAATCTTCTTTTGGTGTAAGTCTTGCTTCAGGTAGTGTACCAGAGCTTCGTCGGCGTCTAACCGCTGAGCCTCCCCTCACCGGTTCTGGTAAAGAACCCGCTTATCATCGCAAAACACATCCCGATGGAGAAACGGGTCGTTCTTTTGCGTAAAAGAAGGAAAGATAGCACTTCATAGCGTTGTTTCGTTTGGTTGTCGTTTACTTCGTGAGGCACACATTTATCAAGATTTGTTTTCTATCCAATTTGGCTCATGTAGTTGAAAATCGTCGTATACGTTACGTCTAATTTAGAAGTAAGTTCTCGGGCAGTTGTGCGTGTATTGGCTTCTACTAAGGCTCTTAATGGATCGTTGTTAACATCCGATAGCCGATCATTACGCCCATCATCTTCAAGATTCCCGTCGCCATCGCAAAATTTCTTAAACCACCATTGTGCTATGCCTTCAGTAGTAGTTCCTGGGCTATACAGTTCGTTAATATCGCGAGCTGTTCCAGTAGGGTTTCAGCCTAATTTATATTGAATTAAGAAAATTGTACGAATTTGCTTCTTTCTATCTTTTAGTCAACGTTCTCAAAATAAGATAACATTGTTTTATTTTAAATAAGTAGAAAGAGCAAAAAAAAAACACCCTTAAAATAATATATAAATAAAAGTTATAACGAAAAGTAATTTGAATATACACCACATTAAATCAAAATAAAAAATTCCCCAAGAACTTTCTTTGCAGCCTAATATATATATATATATATATATATATATATATATATATATATATATATATATATATACAGTAATTTATAAAATATATATACGTTCGTATATTAATTTTATGTAAATAAATGAAGTAATTATATATATATATATATATATATATATATATATATATATATATATATATATATATACTTAGTCATAAATTTTGGAAAAATTATTCCAGCAAAGTGCTCTATTACAAGGAAAATTTCTGAAAATAAAAGCGCATTATTTATATTTTTATTTACAGAAAGTTTAGATGGAGAAGTCATGAGAACCGTCGGTTTCAAACCTCATAATAGAGGAATCATTTTAGTTACTCATATCAAGCTCTCTTCAACCGATACTCATCCTCATATAGAAATCAATAAAAAAAAATAAAGATATAAAAGTATATAGTGATATTTATTCATTTATTCAATAAATATCAGTTGGAGTGCAGGGCAAGTGAGAACATTTTATACCATGGTATTTCGAAGCTTCAGAGGAGGGAAGATAGCAGGTAACATAATAGGGATGCGACGTCTAGCGATAGGTACATTAGAAGCGGAATAAAATATTGAGGCTTTTAAGGGGGAACTAAATTAATCTCTGTAATATAGGGGGAGGGTGCTTTGATTATATAATGCAGGTAGTCATCTGTCATAGTGTGTTTCATATATATGGACGAAGGGTGGGATTAAACTCTCGAGGGGAATATAGGGTACAATAATTGAATGAAAGATACTTGTTTATTCATATGGATTAATGAGTTATAGCTATGAAAATCCATGCTTTCGTTCAGTCTTGAAAGACAAAGGATACCCCTTGTGATGCAAGGGTTGCGCAATCTCCAACCACACCTCTCCTGAATCAGCACTGTTAGAGTCCAAGAAGAAGCCCAGGACGACTAGAAACAATGCCAAGATAAACGGAGAGTACATACAGCACCTGGAAGTTCAAAATGGTCACCCATTTAGTACGGGCCAGGTTCAATGTTGCTCAACTTCGGTGATCCAGCAGGAACCGGTGTGTCAACGTGATTATGGAAATGGTTTACATGAAATAGGGGTTTATGCTATGTCGGTATATTTTAGAGGGGATGACTGAAATTATAGCAGTGCTTAAAAGAAATATAAATTATTAGGAATAATAGTAAGATAATGAATGTGCGGGTATAAATTATAAAAGATACAATATAGAAAGATTTTAATTGAATAAGATAAAGGATACACAAATGGTAGAACGAAGGGATAAAGATATAAAGAAGTATGGGATGAATAGATGTAAAAATATAAGGAGTATAACCATAAACTTTTATATATTTTTATATTTATTATCCCATAATCCTTTGTATCTATTTGTATAATATATAATAAAATATATAAGAGATAAAAAGTTATTTTATTTCGTTCCCTATTTTTATTCTATTATATTTAATACGTTTCTATCTCTAAAATATAATAACAAAATAATATAATTATAATAAACATATGAGGAGTATAACTATATAATTTTTTCGATTTTTATATCTATTATCCCCATACTCCTTTGTTTCTATTTTTATAATACATAATAAAAGGTATGGAAGATAGAAAGTTATTTTTATTCTATTATATTGAATACTTTTCTATTTCTTTCTATCATGAATAAATGAATTAATATATATATATATATATATATATATATATATATATATATATATATATATATATATTGATTACTATATAGTTTTACATCGTCATTTTCTTTCTTTGTTAATTTATATACAAGGTCAAAAATAAATGTTGAGCTTTGCGTTATCCCGATAAGTCTCACCTTAAGGATCTTATTGTCTTTCTTTAACTCCCCCTATATATATACATATATATATATATATATATATATATATATATATATATATATATATATATGTGTGTGTGTGTGTGTGTGTGTGTGTGTGTGTAAATAATGGAGTTAAAGGAAAAGAATAAGCATATATGTATATATATGCGTATTCTTTTCCTTTTACTCCACCATTTACACACACACACATATATATATGTGTGTGTGTGTGTGTGTGTATGCATATATATATATATATATATATATATATATATATATATATATATATATACTGTAAAAGTGGTGGACAAATGTTTGTTTAAATAGGGATAATTTACGGGTGCCGCTCCCCTGGGTCGATCGGTAGAATTGCTGTCAACGCGATGATTCTATGTTCAATTCTCGGCTTGTGAGAGGTGCTAGTCTAGCGACACTGATGAGTTGTGATACAACGAAACAGGACTGTATGTCGATGACTAGACATATATATATATATATATATATGTGTGTGTCTGTGTGTGTGTCTGTGTGTGTGTGTAGATGTAGATCATTCCAAGAGTTAATCCTTGTTTTAAGTCAAAAAGATGAAGAGCTACTAAACCGGGAGTGGTACAATTAAAACGAGCGACTTTTGTGTTCTAGAATTTATTTTTCAATATAGGCATCACCATTCTCAATGCAATTATACAGGCGTTGTTTTCATGGTTCCACTTGTCAATATATGCAACAGAGTTATGAAACTTTCAGGTCATAAATGCACAAGTTCAGTTTTCATGACAATTCCGAATCCCATTTCTCTGTCTTTATATATATATATATATATATATATATATATATATATATATATATATATATATATATATATATATATATATATATATCCTTCTGAATGTGAGAGAATATATAATTATTTCCACCACAAGACAACGTCGCAGCTCACAAGAACCATGAAAGCCAATAGGCGGAAGTCCAAGGCTCGACTTTCGCCCCCATCAGTTAAACAAATTCAAACTTGGGATTCGAAACTCGAGCCTCTTGCATGCAAGGCAAGCACTCTACTAACTGAGCAAACGTGCCACACACAAGAAAGTCTTCTATAAATATAAAAGCGAAAATATATGTACGTATGTACGTATGTATGTATGTGTGTTCGCTTTTTCTGTATGTCTACAAAAGGCTTCTTTCAGAGAAGCGGTCGCTCGCTTCACAACTTTT
Organism: Euprymna scolopes; assembly: GCF_053919585.1. Classification (NCBI taxonomy): domain Eukaryota; kingdom Metazoa; phylum Mollusca; class Cephalopoda; order Sepiida; family Sepiolidae; genus Euprymna; species Euprymna scolopes. The sequence goes on along the minus strand of NC_136495.1, from coordinate 57,653,177 downwards.
TAAAACTTTTTATATCACATATAAATCGTAATATCTCACAGTTAACAACGAAGCTCGTCTGTCTATTTAATTTGCTCGATTTCAGGAAGATAAATATTCAATATTTGTCGCTCGCCGCATGTGGGTTAGTCTTTTTCCTATAACATCTTGGGGGCGAGGAAAAAAAACGTTCAGCAGTAAATGAAATCCCGCAGTCAAACTGACCTCATTAACTCATTAAAACGAGCACCTGCTAAATCCAACTAATTAAATAAATTCAAACGTGTTTCCGTAAGCATGTCGCGGTGGGGCAATGGTTAACGTCGCACTTTTTTTTCACAACTTTGCCTCAACGGTTCGGGTTCGATCCTCATACTTACATTTTTACCCCCCCCCCAAACACCCGGGAAACGCCGAGTACCCCTCGCTAGTATTAACTAAAACAGATCAAGCAAATCGCAACAAAATGCGACAGTGAAATGAACCTACTTTCGTCTTAAACAAGGGATGTTATCATTGCGACCAGCTATAACCCAAACTGATGTCGCACAAGTAGGAATTTTATACTTGATAAGGTGTCGTAACGACAAGCTTTCCTAACGAGCAATAAGCAATAGAACCTCCAGAGTGTGAGAGAATGTATAATTATTTCCAAAACCAGACAACGTCGCAGCTCACAAGAGCCATGAAAGCAAACAAACCGGAAGTTCAAGAATCGAATTTCGTCCTCATTTGGCCTCATCAATTAGATAAACTCGGTAAGGACGATCACATCCCTTGTTTGAGAGGAAAGTAGGTTCAGTCCACTGCCCGATTTCGTTGCGTTAGTTAATAAGACTTGTTTGTTTGCGGTGCGTTTGCTCAGTTGGTAGTATACTTGCCTCGGGTGCAACAGGCTCGGGGTTTGAATCCCGAGTTCGGATGTGTCTAACTGATGAGCTCAAACAAGGTCGAAACTCGAGTCTTGGACTTTCGGTTTGTTGGCTTTCATAGGTCTTGTGAGCTGCGACGTTTTCTGGCTGTAGAAATAATTATCTATCTATCTATCTATCTATATATATATATATATATATATATATATATATATATATATATACTAGTAGATTACCCGTCCCAAGACGAATATAAGCAATAATTGTATCATTAGTAATAAATTGTAATATTTTTTCTTTATTTGCGCGGTATTGTATAGTTTCACTGGTATCCCCATAAAGGATATTTTTTAAAATAACATGTATGCCTTACTTATCAAATATTTTAGTATTTTGCTTTGCGTACATATTAATGTCGATTGAGAACACTTAATAATTCTTGGAAAAAAATATTATGTGTCCATGTTACCGGGTTACTGAGTAAATTTACTTCGAATTTCACAGGAATTGGCTCATATAAAAATAATATAATGATGATGTATGAGCACCTACTAAAGTTTTACTAGTATATATATATATATATATATATATATATATATATATATATATCAATATGTGTGTATATATGTGTGTGTATGTGTGTATATATATGTATGTGTGTGTATATGTGTATATATGTGTGTGTATGTGTGTATATATATGTGTGTATGTGTGTATATGTGTGTATATATATGTGTGTATGTGTGTATATATGTGTGTATGTGTGTATATGTGTGTATATATGTGTGTATATGTGTGTGCATGTGTGTATATGTGTATACGTGTATATATGTGTGTGTCTGTGTATATATGTGTGTGTATGTGTGTATATATATGTGTGTACGCGTGTGTATTTCAAAATTCATAATGATCAATTGATTAGTTTTAGAGTATAGTGTAAGCATATGTGTGTGTGTGTTTGTATGTGTGTATATATGTGCGTGCGCGAGTGTATTTCAAACTTTATTATGATCAATTAATTAGTTTAAGAGTATAGCGTAAGCATATATATATATATATATATATATATGTGTGTGTTTGTATGTGTGTGTATATATGTGTGCGCGTTTGTATTTCACACTTTATTATGATCAATTCATTAGTTTGAGAGTTTAGCGTAAGCATATATATATATATATATATATATATAAAGTGTTGGTGAATTTCGTGCTTATACAAAATATGCACTTGGTTGTGGAAGTAATGTACTTACTTAGCGAGGCATTTTATAATGTATTTTTTTTTGTGTGATTTTTACATAATCTTTGTTTTAAATGGAAAGTTTTCGGACATTGTGTTTTGTTTCTATAGATAATTACAATAATTTTGTTTTGAAAAGATTCGATTTCTTAGAATCATGTGTTCCGTTATTAAACTAAAAATAAACACGGCTTTGAAACAACTGTAAACAACTTAAAAACTTTATTTATACTTTTTTTATTATCCATGATTTGGAAATAATTTTAATCATCGTCCTTATTATATTTATTTAAATGTACTTATCTGTCTGTCTGTCTCCTTTTCTTTCTCTCTTTCTCTCTTTCTCTCTTTCCCTCTCTCTTTCTCTCTGCGTTGCAATTTCATCAGAAATTTCTGGCCGTATCTCGTTAAAATATCATAGATCTGTGTCATGACAATGTTCAGTATCATAATATCTGGTCTATGAACAGTTAGATATTGATAGGCATGAATGTGGATTAGTAACTGCCATACCACATTTACTCTGGAATTTGTTTCGTAAATTACTGGGCCGATTTGTTTGGAATTTTGTATGGACTTTTATGATAAGGTGCTACGACCTAAGTATTATAGCATCTGTTCGATGCACGATTAGGGATTAATTAGATTAATAGGGAGTGGTATTTAATGAAAAAGATAACACAAATTTAACAAAATATAACCATTAATTTGAATGAAAGAAATCATTCTAAGACAAAGGACTACAACCTTTGCCTGTTTTTAATGAGATAAAACGTATTATATATTATATATTGTTATATTATCAACACTGCTCTCTTCCTATCTACTTAGCTGTGTATTTCGTTTATTTAACTGTCTTGTTTAACTGTTGTTATCAGGGTCGTGGCCGTCTATTTAAAGTCTATTATAATAGTGTGTTCGTTTTATGTGTGTGTGTGAGAGAGAGAGAGAGCGAGAGAGAGAGAGCATATAATACGAATATACGTGACGACATACGTTCCTGCTGGTATTTCTTCTGGGAGGATTCCCCAACGTCTTGATTGACGGTGGTTCTGTTACAATCAAAGATGCATGCAAGACATGGACTCAAGACGAATGATTGTTTTTATATACATTTTTATTCACTTCCAGGCGTTTTCATCACAGCAGACTGGAGTGAATAACGCTCTTTCGGCTTGTGGCTCTATTTGGTACCCTTCTCTTATGGGGAGACTTGCTTTAACATATCTTGTCTCTTCGTTGTCCTGAACTCAATTCAACTAAAGTTAACTAAGTTACTCAAAACCGGAGCCCAATTTGCATATTTTTCCCTGTGCAACTTGATCGGTCACAGAGTTTGATTCGTGGCACAGCTGACATTCTAATCTTTCTGCACCTTCAATGCTCGCTCCTTACCATTTCCCACGATTCGAACTATTATTTACTTCGCTAGACAGACAGATATCTGGAGAGACAGATAGATAGATAAAGAGATAACTGAATAATACTTTCTATCCGGTGTTGCCCGGTGATTACATAACACTATGTCCGTCTGTCTGTTGTTTTATCCGACTAAAATGTCTATAGATATATATGTATACCTATATATATATATATATATATATATCAAGTAGTAGCGTTCGAGTGTGTGTGTGCGTGTGTGTGTGTGTGTGTGTGTGTGTGTGTGTGTGTGTGTGTGTGTGTGTGCACAACTCTCCTAAAGCTCACACCACTGGACCCATTATGACTAGACCTGGCTTGATTATGGTCCCGCTCCTGGGGAATGGGCACACCATTTTCCAGGGTTATGGTCAAAGATAAAGGTCATAGCCTATATATATATATATATATATATATATATATATATATATATATATATATATACTCTCACACAGCCACACTGGACTGATCATTACTAAGCCTGATATGATAATGGTCTGCGACCAAGGATGGTGGATGGTGCATACTATTTTTTCAAATCACGGTCAAATGTTTAGGTCTGGACTTTGCGCTACGCTTGCGTACTCGCGAAGCGGTTACCCGAGCAAATAGCACACAAAACGCGAGTATCTCTGCTAGTATATATATATATATATATATATATATATATATATATATATATATATATATATATATATATATATATATATATATATATATATATGCAGGAGGGAGAGAAGAAGATAGTGGGTATCTTGATTTGGAGATCGCTACTTAATTACTGCATATGTGTTTATCATCGTTGCTATCTCTGTTTATATACGTATTTACTACACAGCCTTCATTCATGTACATTCTCTGCGGCTGAGCGACACATCTATGCACACGAACAAATTGAATTTTAATGGCCACGAAATATGCACACTTTTTCCCAACAAAGACATTCGCAAATTTGTTTTTAATTGGCAATAGTTTTAAAGTCCTGTTCGGAACGACAAAGCCATAAATTAAATTCGCTTGTATGAATTCAGCTATTCTAAAATGTATTTAGTTGAATTCTAATTAAGTTAATATCTTCCGAACAGAGTAATCTCATTGTATAAATTTGCTCGTAGGTAAATTAAAAGAACGGAAGTAATCAAGAAGATGAAATGAAATCATAATTTATTATAACGTTCGTGCGCTCACTACAAAGTAAAAGGAAATATTAAATACATCTCCTGAGTAAATAATAACAACTCAATTGCAGATATCTTATATTTTCACATTAGGTATTTTGTCCGTCCGTCAAAAATGTTTAAGACGCAATAAATACATTATGAAATTTCGATATATAAGATACATTAACTGCTTTTAGAAATGGGGGATCGCTGTCTCTCCCTCTATTGCTATTATATAATAAGAACGTTGTCTATGTCTGTGTGCGTGTGTGGAAGTTCGATCCATATAGACTCCAAAACGGCTGGGCTGATTTTTATGAAATTTCACACGAAAGTACTTCACATGCCTGGCAGTGATTTTAGATAGTGTATTCTATCGGAATGTCTTCGATAAGTATCGATAATAGAAATAATCCGATGAAAGAAGAAACGGGCGAATTTGAGCAAAATTAACCTCTTACAGATCCTAACATCACAAGTGCATTTCCGAAGTTTTATTACAACATAAGCCGAAACAGTAGGTTCTTTGGTATGACAGGGGTGCGTTCGAAACGAATGTTTCTGCTTAAAATACGATTAACCATTATACTTAAGTTTTACATTTTAAATATAAATTCCAGCATTTATCACCGCATAAGCAGCAAGGCCATGTATATAAAACAGCAGTAAGTTCTTTGATATGGCAAGGGCATGTTCGAAATGAATATTTCTGCTTAGGACACAATTGAACAATTATACTTTTATTTTGAATTGTAAACTTTAATTCAAGCCATTATATATAAAATATATTTCTTATAAAATCAAGTTCTTTACAGTGCAATGTAAACTACAATGTATACGAAGCTCCTTCCCGGGACACCGCGATGGAGCTTCAACTGGAGCAGACAATTAGTCGATTTGATTGTAAAAAAAAGTGATTCACGGATTTCGCTTATAATTCAAACATGGGAGTGTGAAACATTTGCTGACCATCATTTAATCCGGGCAGTGCCGGGTCTCCCTACTAGTACTATATTAGTTGTAAATAATAAATTCCCGACAAAAATAAAGCGTATGCTACTCCGAGACATCGACACCTGGAAATCTGGGATTCTACAAACTGACCTATTTGAACTTTTTTTTTTTATCAAAGAAGCTAATTAAAACGTTAATTTAAAAAATAATTATAGTTTTAGCTTAGCGCCATCTATAATATTAATATCGCCTGTCTGTTTAAATGTACGTATGTATGTGTGTATGTCTGCTTAAAACATTCGACAGAGGGGACAGCTTTTCCCGAAATTGATATCGTTTTGAAGTTCGACCCTTCGGACGACAACTATAGAAAAATAGGCTAAAAACATTAATGCTTTCGCCCTAAACTGGGAAGTTTTCTACAGGGAGGGGTCGCTTTTTTTCGTCGATATTTTCGAACGTCATCTCCTCTTTTCGATTGACTAGCCTTAATTTAAACCTTCGCCACTTCCCGTTTTGGCGATGGACGCAACGGCAAAGACGTCACGTTTTGTTTCACTTTCTTTTCCTCCTTCGCGGTACGGGTTAGAGCCTACTACAACCTTTTTTTTTTTTTTGCCCAACACCTACCTCCACACACCCGGGCAACGCCGGGCAACGCCGGACAACGCCGGGCACCCAGGCTAGTATTATTATATTTTTAAGTTATGTTTCCGAACATGAATTCAAACATAAGCGTTAATAAAAAAAAATATTAGAAAGTATATATTATGTATAGCGCTGAAAAGTATTTTTTTATAGTTCAAAACAATTTATTTTCCTTTAACTACATATTGTATGTACTTCTTTCGCAATTTTAAAATCTTCTCAGCCTGGCAAACGTGTACGAGCAGAAGGAGCTAGTGTTTAATGATTTAAATATGCCAGCATCGATGTAGTGTCGTGTACATATACGAGGGGTGTGCAATAAATAATACCCCTGTCCCACTTCCCTTAGCAGTAGAGCAACGAAACTTGGCACAGTTATTAGTCTTTCTCTACATAGGAACCACCCAGGGTTATGCATTTCTCCCATCGTTTGATGCAGCACTGGAGACCGTTTTTGTAGAACACCCCAGGTTGGTCCTCAAACCACGACGTGACTTCAGAAATCAAGGCTGCATCATCTGGGAAACGCTTTCCTTTCAAAAACAACTTCATGGCTAGGAAGAAGTAAAAGTCAGAGGGTGCAAGGTGAGGAGAGTAGGGAGGATGGGGAGGATTTCATAATCACACGCCCGTGCTTCTGATCTGGTGACATGCAAGTTGTTGACCGGAGCGTTGTCCTGCAGGAGGAGAGTACCTTTGCTGATCTTGCCCCGCCTCTTGATTTTGATAGCTTCCCTTAATTTCCTCAAAAGTGAAGCATAATAGGCTCCTGTAATTGTGGTACGCTTTGCCAGCAAATCTGTCATCACTACTCTGTCCTGGTCTCAGAAAACTGTGAGCATGACCTTGCCAGCGGAAATGATTGTCGAAATTAGTAAGGTATCCAAATATTATTAAAAATGATTAAATGTGAATTAATCGATTGGTGTGTTCGTAATGAAATAATAAACCCACAAAATCTATCAAAGTTATTATTTTCGTAAGGAGGTGGGCGATAATTTGAGTTACAATTATGAAAAATGATTGTCGAAATTAATAACATATCCTAGAATTATGAAAAATGATTAAATGTGAATTAATGGATTGTTGAGTTTGTAATGAAATAATCGGCCCAGACAGTATATTAAAGTTATTATTTTAGTAAGGGGGTGTGGGCGAGATTGTAGATTAAAATTATGAAAAATGATTGTCGAAATTAGTAAGATATCCAAAAATTATTAAAAATGATGAAATGCGAGTTAATTGATTGGTGTGTTGTAATAAAATAAAAAAAACACAATATATCAAAGTTATTATTTTCGTTAGCGATAATTCGGGTTAAAATCATAAAAAAAGATTGTCGAAATTAGTAACATATCCAAGAATTATGAAAGATTATGAAATGTGAGTTAATTATTGGTCAGTTTGTATTGAAATAATCGGGCCAGACAATTTATCAGTTTCTGTAGGTGGTGAACTATATTTTTCTGAATTTTCAATGGTAACTTCGGTGAATGACGTCACAGTTGTAGTGGTGAGTAGGAAGACACGTGATTATGTTGCTTTTTAACGCGCTCTGGAGTACTCTAGCAATTAACACACCTTCACTTTTGGGGTGGAGATTGAGGGAGTAATGCCCATTTTGAGGTCACTATGTAATCTCCCACAATGTCATATTCCAAAAATATGGAATAACTATGGAATCATATTCCGGAAATGTCATTGTTTCTCTTACTAATGTGTTGTTGGTGGTTGTGGTAGGAAGCGGGGAGAACTACATTAATATTGAAAATTGTGGTAAATTAAAAGTTGCCTAATCATCATTCGCCTCAATGCATTTATGTAATTATTTGGAAAACCTGTTGAGTTATGGTCAAGAAATATCATTTCACTTAAAATAATGGTGATAGTAGTGGGAAGGGAATGAACACAGTAATGTGGAATTTTGTAGTGAAGCAAGGGTTGCATAACCACTAAGCTTTTTAACATATTTGTTTATTTGTTTGTAAAGCCTTCTGAGTAATCTTCCGAAAATGACGTGTTTTTTCAAAATAATTTTGTTGTCGGTAGTGGGGAAAAATGAAACAGAGTAATGTGGAATTTGATAATGAAGCAAGGGTTGTCTAATCACGTCACTGTGTCAATGTATTCATGCATTAATTTTAGAATCCTGATGAGACATCTTCCAAAAACGGCATAATTTTTCTTACAATAATAGTGCCGATAGTGAGGATGGAAAGAAATGCAGCAATGTTGAAATTTATGGTGAAGCAAGGGTTGCGAACTCATTAACCAACAAAATGTATTTATGTATTAATTTGGAAATCCTAATGATACATTTTTTAAAAATGATTTCAATTTTTTTTTAATTATTGTAGCCTTGGTGGAAAGAGAAATTATTTCATATATGTTGTACAATACCTGTTGAGAATATGTTAAATTGTTTCAAATATGTATATAAATTACCCGTTCGAAGGTAGGTAATCATATTTTAATTATGTGTTATAAATTACCCGTTCCAAAAAGGTAAAATTATTTCATATACATTCTGTAAATTACCTGTCCTAGGAAAAGTACAATTATTTCGTACATGTGTAATAGCCGTCCTAAGGTAGGTAAAATATTATTTTGATCGATTTAGCAAATGATACATACACATTAAAAATTCCTCTCTCCAAAGAATAACAATAACAATCATGCTCAAAATCAACTTAAATTTTCTCATTGTTTATACGGTCCCGAGCAACGCCGGGTAGCTCTGCTAGTGTATAAATAAATCAATAATTTTCAGCTGCTTTTAAAAAATATGTATAGTTGTTAATTAAAAACGAAATTAAATACTACTAACAGATTCCCTAATGATTATTATCGAGTATAAATTTCGGTTTTTACTGTCCGCCTCTTGTCGTGGGTCCCAGCCATGTTTAATAAACCTTATATAATTAAATTATTGATGGCACCCAAATTGGTTTAAAATATGTCAATCTAGTACCTACCCTTGGAATCAGCCGTTTGTTTCTCGACGCACAACTTACTCTTAGAAAACAGACAGTCTGATCAGCGTTGACTTGCACAATGCAATTCGATATTTTCGTTAATGACATAGGTTTATCTGATGGAAAGAACGCAAATGATATTTATGTATGGTTTAAACTGCTAAACTACTGAACTTATAATTATTTTTGTATTATTTGGATTATTATTCTCATCTTGGTTGTTTTTTTATTTTGTTTTTATAACGTTTCGGTCAAAGTAACCTTCGACCATCTTCAGGTGCATTTTTGATGAATAGTGAAAAAATGTTTGGTTTATTTGCTTCCCCAACGAACACAGCCGTTTGAAAATTAAAACGCAAAACATTTTTTCACTATTTATCAATAACTAGCGAGGGGTACCCGGCGTTGGCCGGGTGTTTGGGGGAAGGGTTAAAAAAAAAGTAAGTATGAGGATCGAACCCGAACCGTTGAGGCATAGTTGTAAATTAAAGTGTGAAAAAAAAAAAAAAACGTGCGATGGTAACCATTGCCCTTCTGCGAGATGCTAATGGAAACACGTTTGAATTTATTTAATTAGTTGGATTTAGCAAGTATCCGTTTTAAATGAGGTCAAGATTTGACTGCGGGATAGCATTCATTTACTGCTGAACGCTTTTTTTTTTTTTTTTTTTTTTTTTTTTTTCCGAAGATCTTATAGGAAAAAGACTAACTCACATGCGGCGAGCGACAAATATTGAATATTTATCTTCCCGAAATCGAGAAAATTAAATAGACAGGCGAGCTTCGTTATTAAGTGTGAGATATTACGATTTGTATGCGATATAAAATGTTTTAAAATGTTGTGAACCGACCGACCGACCGCTTCTCTGAAAGAAGCCTTTTGTAGACATACAGAAAAGGCGAACACACACACATACATACATACATACATTTTCGCTTTTATATTTATAGATATCCAGTGTCAATACACCTGAAGATGGCCAGAGGTAACATCGGTCGAAACGTTATGAATAAAAAAACAACCAAGATGAGAATAATAGTCCAAATAATACAAAAAAAAAATTATAAATCCTTATCTCAAAAATATACATTTTCACACTGAAATTAACATTATGAAACGTTAACTACGTATTATCGGCAACACGGTAAGTAACGTGAGATCATTATTATTTTTTTTCAATTTAGCTAGTGTATTCCTGAAACCACACTTTGTCTCACAACTGAATTATTAATCCTTGATAATATATATATATATACTGTTTATACCCTTCTTTTGTCGAGTATTCTGCTAGTTTTTTTTAATGGAATTTACTAAACTTGGGTAATATTCTAAGGAATATGATAATGATAATACAACAGGGTAACTTCATGAAAAGCAAATTAAATGAGAAATATAAAATATTCTTATTTCAATTTCATATTTCTCTTTTGTTTCTCAACATGAAAGAACTGAAAGCAATCATGATAGAAAAATAAATAATTTAAACGTTAATAAAACTTATTGGTCGTTGTCTGCTTGATATAGGATGGTTGAGGGGGGGGGGGTCGGCGGTTGTCTTTTGCAGAAGTCAAAAATTCTTAATTGATTCCTTATTGTCTTTGTTCCTCGAAAGACAACGACACCGAGAATTATTAAATTCGCTAGAAATTAAATTTTTCCAAACTTCCACCAAGCGGAACAAAATATACGCGGAAACGAAAACAAAACACAATTTATGTAAGTGAATCAGTTAAATACGAGGGAAACACAACTGGAGAATGCTTCGTAAAAGAATTCAAGTTTTATTTGATAAGTTAGCCATCCAATTTTCGATGAATTAACTGATAACAATTTTAGCGCGAATTTTTTTTTTTCACTCGTTTAATATTTTCATTTATTACTTAGAACTAAAAATTTATTTACGCAATCGACAACAGCGGATCGAATTAAACGAGAGACAATACGAAAGAGATAAAGAGAAACCGAGAGCGACATAGAGAGATATAGAGTACGGGAAGTCTTACATGATAATGTTATATATATATATATATATATATATATATATATATATATATATATATATATATATATATAAGGACTATCCACTTATCTTGTGCTTCCTTTTTTAAAATTAAATATGTTTTTAACTCTTTTTCAAGATGTCTTTTAACATGTTTTATTAATCATTTGTTCATATTATAAGCTCTATTTCCTTTTCAAGTTTTATTTGATAAACTTTTCGGTTTTATTGAGCTTTTACATCTGGCTGAGTTTATTTTACTTGTAAATATTAACTCTTTAATATTTATAATATATTTTAAGTTTACCATTTTGATTACCTTGGTAAACGTATTGTAATTTATATATATATATATATATATATATATATATATATATGTGTGTGTGTGTGTGTGTGTGTGTGTGTTCGTGTTGATCAACAGTCTTTATTATAGATTATATAGATGTATATATTAATTCACACGCACACACATATGCATACGCCGCATATATATATATGTATATATATATATATGTGTGTGTGTGTGTGTGTGTGTGTATGTGTGGGTGTGAGGCAGATGATAAGGAATGAGGATGAGAGCTGTATGTTTTAATTTCGATTTTTGCAGATAGTACTCAAGTCATATATATATATATATATATATATATATGTATGTATGTATGTATATATATATATATATATATATATATATATATATATATATATATATAAAGAATTACAGTTAAGTTTACCTAAATTATCCAAGATGGCAAAACTAAGGTAAATTATAAATATAAAAGAATTAATATTTATAAAGTAATCTCAACCAGATGTAAAAGCTCGATAAAACCAAATAGGAGATAGAGCTTATAATAAGAACAAGCAGTTAATAAAACATGTTAATAAACACTTTTAAAAAGAGTTAAAAACATATTTAATTTTAAAAAAGAAACACTAAATAAGTGGATAGTCCTTAAATCGGCGGACTTAGTTAATCAGGAACATATTTCATCGCGGTTTCATTAACAAATATTCTGTACATAACGAGAAAAAATAGAGAAGAAAATTTCAAAAGGAGTGTGTAACTAGTTACGGTCAATAGTAGTCCTCGCCAGCGAAAGTCTTTGTTATTATTATTATTATTATTATTATTATTATTATTATTATTATTATTATTATTATTATTATTTAAAACATTTTGTGTCCAGCTCTTTCGCGCGAGGACTAATATATATATATATATATATATATATATATATATATATATATATATATATATATATGGTTTTCATCTCTCTACTATATATTACAGTGCTAACCAAATTATATTGCAAATCGTTCTGTTTGTTCAATTTTTTTCGTACGAAAATGTTCCGATTTAGACCCAGTAGCATCCGAGCAATATCTATTCAATATCTTATCACGAACATACAATAGAACGTGAGTAATAAGACATGTTTTGAATAAAAATTTACTTTACTGAAAATATGACGAACCAAATAATTTACGAACTAAAACAATTCCATAAGTTGTAAGGCGAGTTTACATTAAAAGTGGGCTAATAAACATTTGAATAATAATGAAAAGGCATCTACTGTGAAACTTTTGAATGAGGCGTATACAACTCTAGAAACCTCTCGTTTATTAAGGCGTAACAATAGAACCATGAAGACCTTCGTATAAACAGGAGAAAATAAAAAGCGTAATGGGGCCTGAAGAAGTAAAAGGGAGATATCAAAGCAACCCCTTAGCTTGAGTTCCAACATCTTTTCTCCATTTTGAATTAGTGATACCCCTAAGACTTCCCGTAATCGTATCAGGAAAACGCTTGGAAAAGTAAAAAACCACAAAAAGATTACCAATAAATCAACTGGATAAGGCTCGAGACTAATTGCTTGGCGCAAAAAGTACATGAAATTGTATTGACGGTCCTGACATTGAGCAAATGGTTGCTGAAGGATTCGATGCTCCATTGCTGTTCAGACGACAGCAAGGTGGAGGTGGAGTGATGATTTGGACAGGAATCGTGAAATATGAGCTCACTGGATCATTCCGAGTTGGCGAGAGAATTACAATGAACTCCGTTAACTATTGCAAATTTTAGAAGAAACTTTCCTCAAATGTCTTCAGAAGAAACCTGCTTCTCAGCGTAAGACATTGATGTTTATGCATGACAACGTACCTAGTTATGTGTCTGCAGTCACTGCTGAGTGGTTAGCATCGAAAGGATTAAAAAAAAAAGATCGCGTTATTGAGTGGTCTGCTTGCGCTCCTGGTTTAAATTGCATAGAAAACCTGTGGGCTATCTTAAAAAGCGGGTTTATCAAAACGGTAAACATTATACATCTAAAGATAACTGATGGGAGTATATTGTAAAAGCAACAAAGTCTATTAAATCCACTGAAATTGAAAGTTTAACATCATCGATGGACGAAATAATTTTTTTCTCTTATGGAGAAGAAAGAAGGATGCATCTTCTAGTGACGAGCATAAGATTGCATTAAAGCAGATATTTCATTTGCCGCTGGCTATTATAATTTTGACTAGGGCTATTATAATTATGATTAGGGCTATTATAATTATGACTACGGCTATTATAATTATGCCTAGGGTTATTATAATTATGATTAGGGCTATTATAATTATGATTAGGGCTATTATAATTATGATTAGGGTTATTATAATTATGATTAGGGCTGTTATAATTATGATTAGGGTTATTATAATTATGATTAGGGATATTATCATTATGACCAGGGCTATTATCATTATGACTAGGGCTATGACAACATAATATTCTTTTATTTTGACTCTCGAGTAGATATCAATTAATATCTTAGATGTTTTAGAGAGAGTTATATGGTTCTCGATTAATAAACAGTCTAAGTGTGCCGGATATATACTCGAGAGTCAAAACAATGATAAGAATATTCACCTGTCATAATCCTAATTATGACTTGATAATAATTGTACTGATTTGTTATACTGTATTCTGCTGTAATACCTGACATAAATGTTTATACAAGTGTTTGCATACTAATTTTGTTCAATTGGAAATCAGTTCTTTTGATATTTTACTCCAGGTAACATTTTGAAATAGACATTTTTTTATACAAATGTTTGTATAACTAGTCTGACAATACGCAATTGGCGCTTACACTAATATGTTACGAAAAAATTAAAACAACAGCGACTTGCATATTAATTTGGTTAGCACTGTAGGTTCAATATAATAATCGAGAGAGAATTGTCTATATAATAATAAATACTGTTGGGATAATTAATCGGAATCGGAAAAATCGGGAGATTTGCGGGTATCAGAATTGGTATCGGAATTGATGCCTATTTTCCGATCCCAAAACAATTCTTTTAATTGTCTGGTTTTATTTGATTTAGTTCAAACCAAAATCTCCAATTGCTGGTAATAATGATAAACGAAAAGAAAAAGGGAAATAAAAAAATATGAATATCTCTACTCCTCTGCCTTTAAGAATTTTACCCCTACTGTAAATGTTCCTTCTTGTCGTAATTTGACTTTATTTTAGTACATTTTGTTACTCGGCTCTTTACATTTTTATTATTTTTTATATCTATTTTTTTATTCTCTATATTTAATATAATTGTATATTTTTTACCTCCGTTCTTTATCATTAGCCTATAATTCTTATATTTTGTATATTTTATACTCCTTTATATTTTTATCCCCGTATTCTACCTCTGTTTATACTCTATCTTATATGCTTAAAAAATTCTAGATTGTATTTCTTATAATTTATCCCCTCAGCTACATTATTTTATTATAGTACTTTTCCTTATAATTTATAGTCCATTTAAATACTATTACAATTTCCGATACCCCTTCTATAATATACCGATATAGCATAAATCCCCTGTTTCAAGTAAACCCCTTCCATAGCTATAACCCATTAATACATATTAGATAAACAACTTCTTTCTAGTTCACTTACTCTTTATCCTCCCCGAGAGTATAATCACGCATAATTTCCACATATATTAAAACCACCATGGCAGATATGCTATACTCCTCCATTCATTATACAAAAAAAGCTATACTCCTCCTGTATCACTACAAAATTATTTCGATCCTAATGTAACTATCACTAGACGTCGCGTCCCTATTATGATACCTAGCATATTATCTCCTCTTCTGATGAGTAGCATTAGGCTTGGAAATACCGCGATATAAACAGTTCTCACTTATCCTGCACTCCTAACTGATGTATCATCCTTATTTAATAAATGAATAAATCTATATGCATCGGTATATATTTGCATATTGTCATTTACTTATTTTATTGATACTCTCTCTCTCTCTCTCTATATATATATATATATATATATATATAATGTGTATGTATTAGGGGGTATACTTGGTAAAAAAAACAGAGACAAAAAGTGGTCAATACGTGAGTATATATATATATATATATATATATATATATATACTCACGTATTGACCACTTTTTGTCTCTGTTTTATATATATATATATATATATATATATACATATATATATATGCATATATATATATATATGCATATATATATATATATATATATATATATATATACCGTAATTTGGGGTAATTGCACCAACTTAAAAAAAAAGTGCTTTTATATGCACTTTTAGCTCGTTGGCGCAATTACCCCGGAGTACGGTGTATATATATATATATATATATATATATATATATATATATATATATATATATATATATATATATATATATATAAGTGTGATTGTGTGTGTGTGTGTGTGTGTGTGTGTATCGTGTAAGGAAGTGATGAAAAAAATCCAATAAAGTGCTCGATCGTGGATGTGAGAGCTGAAGATACAATATTTATTACGACACTATATATACATATTTCAAAGTCGTACCATTGGTTTCATTACATTCATTATGGTTGATTCGGCGTAATGAAACAAATGGTACGACTTTGAAATATGTATATATAGTGTCGTAATGAATATTATATATATATATATATATATATATTATTTCTATTTCTTTCTTTTTTTCTATTATTTCTATTTCCATCATATATATATATATATATATATATATATATATATATATATATACACATATATATACATATATATATTTCTATTTCTTTCTTTTTTTCTATAAATTCTATTTACATCATATATATATACATACATATATATATATATATATATATATATATATATATATATATAAGAAAGAAACCTAAATAATAATAAAATAAATACATTCAAATTGTACACACATAAAATGAAAAAGGGAAGGGACAAAACTAAAATCAAAAAAGGATTCGAAAATATTTTTATATCTTGCACGGGTGGAATTTAAAATGCAATATCAAGCAACCATCCAGGTTGAAGACGACCAGGCAGTATTTTATTTATTTTGATTATATCTGTTGTTAATTTTGTAAGCTTGTTTTTTATGTCTTTTTCCCCTCACCTATTCTTTATAATTATATAATTTTTAATACTGTTATATATTTTTACCATTATATATCCTATTGATAATTACAATTCATATTATATAATTTACATTATATAATTTGTCAAGATTATATAGGAAGTTCCTTCAATAAGTTTCTAGACTTTTCTTATCTGCACTTTTATTGATAGTACAAACATGAAACTCATATCCGTTTCGAAGTAATCCCCTCCGGCTACAATATGATTGTACCGTTCCATCTATTTATCTATCTTTCTATCTATCTATTTCTTTCTTGCTTGCTCTCTCTCTCGCTATATATATATATATATATATATATATATATGTATGTATATATATATATACACATATATATACATATATAGGAATCAATAAAAAGAGAAAATGAAGGTATAAAAATATATAGTAATATGAACATATATATATATTTAGATATATAGATAGATTTATTCATTAGTTTAATAGGTGTGTACACCAATTGGGGTATTTGGGTGAAAGAAGAATCCTCTTAATAAATTAAATTAGCCGGGAAGACGTAAGATTTCGGGGAACAAAAACCTTGGGTTTATATTAAAGAAGGCCTTCACTGGCAAAGATAGCTTAAAGAGTCAACATTAAAAGTTAAAATTACTTGAAATCCGATTATCAAGGCCATCAAATTTATGATGTTTTATGAAAAAACAAGGCCTAGAAAATGGAATACATACTTTCACGTTTATAAACATGAGGGATATGTTTCTTCAATCGGCGTCGCTACTTTTTCTAGTAGTTCTAATATCCAAGAGATGTTGCAAGAAGCAGGGTTTACGTTTGTCCGTTTAAATTACATATTTCTCCATTAAATTAGATGGTTCTTGTTGTGAAGGAACATAACTGGCTATACACCGGTTACAAACTGTATATATATATTGGACTGTTTGGCAGACAGCGGCAGACAGCGGCAGACAAGCAGTCGCAGTAAGACGGATAGTCTTACGTGTTGATTATCAGACTTTCTTCCCCATACTTGTTACTATGTACTTCTATTTACCTTAGGCGAGCAGCCTTACGTTTCTGTATTATAAATAAACCCCATTACACATACCACTCGGTGTAACTCACGTTTGTCTTTATTTCCTAAGTATTTAGGAATATAACAATGGCGACGAAAGGATGTTCTTTCTCTTAACAGAGATAAATTACCGTACCAAGGACTGTGTACAATGCAAGGATTTTTTGTTTTACGAAAAAAACAAACTACACAAGGATTTTTGACCACGTGCGTCAATGAATTTAAAAATTTTTCCTACCTAAAGTAGCGAAAAGTACGGATTTTTCTTCGTAAAGAACTCACAAGAAATTATAGAAACATGTTCAAGGTAAAGTGGAATTTATATTTATTTTGACAAGTAAAAAAAAAAAAAAAAAAAAAAAATGGTCGCAAGTTGAATTCGAAACTACACTAAAGGATTACGAGTTTCGAAAGAAAAAATATAAATACAACGACTATTGTACCATTTTATGCCACGTGGGAACGGCAGCCATATATTTTTTTTTTTTTGGAAAATTAATTGTTTGTTATTGCCTTTATATAAATAATGGGAACTATTTGTCGTGGGAAGTAAGAAATATTTTGTGTATGAACTTACGTTGTTGAAAAAAAAAAAAAAAAAAAAAAAAAAGAATTATTTTACAAAGCCTGTTGAATTACTATGGATGAACTTTGTTGAAACGTGTTGTGTCTGCATATTGCTACTAATTTACGATATACGTAAATTTACGATTTTTCTTTGGAATTATTGTGTAGAATTCGAAAAGACATTTTTGTACTAGAAGCTAACATGGAACAATTAGCAGAGTTAACTAAGGCTCTAGCCCTTAGCATCCAGGAACAGACAAAAATGACTCAACAATTTTTAGCGCAACAACAACAACAACAACAAATTCAACAACAACAGCTACAGCAACAGCTGCAACAACAACAAGAAAGAACACAAAAAAACTTTAGAGGCACAACAAGAACAAACAAACATACTACAACGACAAATGTCGACACAGCAAAAGAATTTAGAAAAGCTAATTCTAACGTCGACCGGGAAGAAGACTAATTTTTCTGCCGAGGGTATTTCAAATTCACTAACGGAATTTCGTTACTCCCCGGATACTGGTGTTACTTTCCCTGCATACTACAGAAGATACGAAACAATTTTTATGAAAAGATGTTTAGACTGGACCGATGAGGAAAAAGTTACCCTGCTACTACAAAAACTGGGTACTGATGAAAACACCAAGTATGCAAATCTAATTCTACCAAAAGGAGGAGGTTTCGTTCGAGGAAACAATTAGTACCTTGTCGAAAATATTTGATAAAAGGGATAGCCTATTTCACTCTAGATACAAATGTTTGAACATTCAGAAGGCAGAAGCTGAAGACTATCTAGAATATGCTTGCACTGTGAACTGTTTATGCGAATCATTTAAATTGAATGAAATTTCCGCAGACCAATTTAAATGTTTAATCTTTGTACAAGGTCTCACAGCACCAAGGGACAAAGATATACGTTCACGGATCCTAACAATTATGGAGGCGGATCCTAACATAACATTGCAAAAAGTCACTGAAGAGTGTCAACGTCTGATTAACATAAAGAAAGACAACACTCGCATTGAAGAGAAAAATATTTTTAAGGTGCAGCAAGTAAAAAGGCAAGGGACCACAAGAAAGTCCAGGTTCCAAGAACACAGGATCCTTAAAGGATACAAAGACCCAAAGCTAAAGTGTAAATGTTGTGGTAGTTTAAGACACAACAATAAGACCTGCTGGTTTAGGAACAAAATATGTTATGAATGTGGTCTCAGAGGTCACAAGGGAACATACTGTGCCCAGAAGAAAAGACAAGGGACCGATAATGTAAATACGCTTCGCATGAATAAAGAAAAAAGCTGCGAAAGACGGAAATATGTTGATGTTCGTATAAATGGACATCTGGTTACATTGCTTCTGGATAGCGGTGCAGATATTAGTATTATAAATGAAGATATATGGAAAAGGATAGGTCGACCTGAATTAACGAAAACCAGAAAGACGGCGAGAAGTGTGTGCGGCAAAAGATTAGAGTTCAAGGGAGAATTAAAATGCAAAGTGACATTCGCTAACCAGACTCATAAATCCAAAGTGTACGTCGTACCAGGAAAGAATACATGCCTGTTTGGGGTAGATTGGATTGTCCTGTTTAATTTATGGGAGAAACCCATAAATTCGTTTTGTAACGTTTTAACTGCAGAAAAAGCAAACCAAAGGGAAGACTTCCTGAAGGATTTGAAAACTGAATTTCCCAATGTTTTTGCCGAAGGACTAGGACTCTGTATTAAGACAGAGGCAAAATTTGAATTAAAGAAAAATGCCACTCCAGTATTCAAACCTAAAAGGAATGTGCCTTTTTCAGCGATGGACGCAATCGAAAAAGAGTTGGATAGACTTCAACAACTGGAAGTCATTGAAAAAGTTAACCACACAGATTGGGCAAGTCCAACCGTGTATGTAAAGAAAAAAAATAACAGAATAAGGGTCTGTGGAGATTTTTCAACGGGTTTAAATGACTGTCTATTGGACCATAATTATCCCCTTCCGTCCGCAGAAGATCTGTTCTCTAAGCTTAACGGAGGAAAAATTTTTTCTAAGATAGACCTCTCAGATGCTTACTTGCAAATTAAGATCAGCGATGAATGCTCCAAATACTTAGGCATAAATACTCATAAGGGCATTTTTAAGCTAAAGAGGCTTCCTTTTGGATTAAAGGTTGCTCCTGCTATTTTCCAGCAAATTATGGACACGATGCTGGCAGGGTTGGAATTTTCAATGGCCTACCTTGACGATATCCTAATTAAAAGTGAAAATTTGCAAGATCATAAGAAGCATGTAAAAGAAGTATTCAAAAGAATACAGGAATTTGGTTTTAAATTGAGCCCAGAAAAATGCGATTTTTTTATGAAAAAAATTAAATATCTAGGTCAAATAATCGACAAAGAGGGTCGAAGACCGGATCCACAAAGGACTGAAGCAATTGAAAAGATGCCTGCTCCAGATTCAGTGACAAAATTAAAATCGTTTTTGGGATTAGTTCAATACTATGCAATTTACATCCCAAACATACATAATTTAAGAGCTCCTCTTAACGAGTTACTGAAAAAGGGTGTTAAATGGAACTGGAATAAGGAATGTGAATCTGCTTTCCAAAATATCAAAAGATGTCTACTGTCAGACTTAGCATTGGCACATTTCAATCCAGAAAAGGAACTAATACTAGCAACGGACGCCAGTGATTACGGTGTTGGCGCTGTATTACTTCACAAGTATGAGGATGGTAGGACAAAAGCTATCGCCCATGCTTCAAGAACGTTGGTTGCAGCGGAGAAAAATTACAGCCAAATTGAAAAAGAGGCGCTGTCGATAATATTTGGAATTACAAAGTACAATCGATTTCTCCATGGACGATCTTTTATTTTGCAAACCGACCATAAACCCCTACTTACCATATTTGGATCAAAGAAAGGCATTCCCACACATACTGCGAATCGATTACAGCGATGGGCTGTAACCCTCTTAAACTATCAGTTTAAGATGGAACATGTATCCTCAAAAAAGTTAGGACACGCAGATGCATTATCACGGTTGATCCCTAAAAGAAGCGAAAGTTTCGAAGAAACGGTAATTGCTGCGCTTAAAGACGAAAGTGAATGTACAAGTTCAATGTGTAATATGATACGTGAACTTCCGGTAACTTTCGAAAAAATAAAAAAAGAGGCAGTAAATGACATTTTCATTAAGAAAATGAAAAATCAATTGGGATGGATAAAAAAAAATAAAAAGGTAGATCAAACAACGCCTTTTTCCATCTGTGAAGATGTGCTCATGTATGGTGAGAGGATCGTAATTCCACTAACGTTACAGAGGAAAATTCTGAAGGAATTTCATACAGGTCATCCGGGCATTTCGAGAATGAAATCCCTTATGAGAGGATATGTGTACTGGCCTGGTATGGACAAGGAAGTTGAAAAATGTGTCAAGACATGCAGAGGATGTCAATTAGCAGCTCGAGATCCTCCAGTAAAAACGACGCCATGGCCAAAGACGGACCTACCCTGGTCACGTCTGCATATTGATTATGCGGGACCTATAAATGGTTATTTTTACTTGATTATTGTAGATTCTTTTTCAAAATGGCCAGAAATATTTAAGTTTAGACATCCAACAGCAAAAAACACTGTGAGTGCGCTTAATGAAATTTTTAGCCGTTTTGGAGTGCCAAAAACCTTAGTGAGCGATAATGGAACAGCATTTACTGCTCATGAATTCAAGGAATTCTGTGACTCACTAAATATTCTACATATGACAACACCTGTGTACCATCCACGATCGAATGGGTTGGCCGAAAAATTTGTAGATACGTTTAAAAGGGCACTTAAGAAAAATCTTACTACGGACACAGACGAACAATGTATTCAAACATTTTTAGCAATTTACAGGGTGACACCAAATCCTAATAATAATGTCAATTCTTCCCCGGCTGAGCTAATGTTTGCAAGAAAGATAAGATCTGTCTTCGATAGGCTGCTACCAGTGAAAAAGAAAGTTTTCAAAAAAGAAAACCTTAATACCAAGTGCTTCTCCCCAGGTGAAAATGTATATTTCAAAAATTTTCAAAATGGACGAAATCAGTGGGTTGAAGGTATTATCAAAAAAAGGATTGGGAGCATGGTATATACCATCCAAGGATTAAGTTTTGTCTGCAAAAGACACAGAAATCAAATACGTCCCAGACTGTCTCCAAATGTGGAAGAGACACCAATGGAAACATTGTGCGATATTTTTGATATACCAAAACCAGCGTGTGTACCGCAAACAATGAATATTTCGCCTGAACCGACCATACGGGCTGGACAGAAACCTTTACCCCGGGTAACGCTGACCAGAAGGAAAAGCGCAAGAAAGAGAAAAGTTACCAGGAGATTAAGCCCTGACCCTAAAAGGAAGAGGTATTTAAGCTAAAATCAGGAAGATTTCAGCTTCAGGGGGAGGTGTTGTGAAGGAACATAACTGGCTATACACCGGTTACAAACTGTATATATATATTGGACTGTTTGGCAGACAGCGGCAGACAGCGGCAGACAAGCAGTCGCAGTAAGACGGATAGTCTTACGTGTTGATTATCAGACTTTCTTCCCCATACTTGTTACTATGTACTTCTATTTACCTTAGGCGAGCAGCCTTACGTTTCTGTATTATAAATAAACCCCATTACACATACCACTCGGTGTAACTCACGTTTGTCTTTATTTCCTAAGTATTTAGGAATATAACAGTTCTAAATTTAGGTTTTAGGTCTTTGGCCTTGGTAGGGGGTTTCTAAGCTATTTTTTCATTAGGCTTATGTTTTAGATTGGTTACGTAATATTCTGGTTGTATCGTGTGCCAATTGATGGTTTGGTTGCAATTTAATAGGTAGTATTAAGTGTACAGTTTTGCGGGGATAGGCTTGTTAGGCAAAGTTGTCTGAGGGCTTATGATCAAAGTAGTTATATTGTTAATTAGGCCTTGCCAAGATGCAGTCGATTCTAGGTTGGTTATTTATTTAATGTTATGTAATGGTTATATCTTCAGAGGGTGTGCTAATATTTTATATTAAAAAGTTGAAGTTTTTATAGCGATTTTTGCAGATAGCGAGTGCTCAGGAACGGTTGCAAAAAAAAAAAGAATTTCGTTTGGGGTGTTGCCCGATAGCCCTTTACTAGGGGAAACGGTTCGTGAGGGATATTGTTACGTTTTTTGGACAGCGAAGAAGCGCAAAAAGCTAGTTCCTGTCCGGTGGTATATTTTTAGTGGAGTTATTTGCATTTACGTACTTGAAATTTCTCTTGTGCCTACAACTACAAATTATCTCTGGTTTTGAATTGAGGATGTTTAATTTATTAGGTGCCGTTATAATCTCGGTCGCCTCTGCGTTAGATAGAAGGCAGTATTTAGAGCCAGGGCTGTATGATTTGGATTTTCTTAGTATTTTCCATTTTAATGCAAAGTCTATTTTGTTTTGTTTTAAATTTCTTACTAGGTTAGATAGGGTAGTTTTTGTTTTGGGGTTCTCCTTTGAGAATGATTGTAAATTGTTCGCAATTCTGACTTTTATCGGGAAGGAGGATAATCCTATGTAGG
Organism: Euprymna scolopes; assembly: GCF_053919585.1. Lineage (NCBI taxonomy): Eukaryota > Metazoa > Mollusca > Cephalopoda > Sepiida > Sepiolidae > Euprymna > Euprymna scolopes. The sequence continues at coordinate 57,629,290 of NC_136495.1, read as the reverse complement.
TATGTATTATAGGGTTTGTGGGCGGTGTATCTAAAGATTCTTCATTTACCTGGAGATAGCCTGAGTTTCTATGTTCAGGTTCTTTAGAGCTTATACCTATCTGCTGGGTGGTCAGTTGTTCAGTTTGTGTACTATTACTTGTTGGATTATGCGGATCCTCTCTGGTGTAACTGGTACTATGGATGTGGGCTGTCATGTTATTAGTTTTCGTATTAGGCGAAAGTTCTGTTACTGTACATGAATATATGATATCTGAGTGTACACAGTCATTCTCCAGTGGGCAGCTATTTGGGTCGTTACAATTGCAGTTTGGTCCCTCTAGTCTATATAACAATAAATAAAGGCATAACGTGCCCGTTCGAACATTGTTATCTTTCACACTTAAATATAAGCTTATCTGATTGTAATTAGTGTTTAATCTGATGTCTGTAAGCTCCAATATTTGTCATTTTTAAATAAATTGTTTTAAAATCGAATTCTTTCTTTAACAATTATATTAAAAAAACTTTTTTTAATTTGAAGAATAATTTGCTCAGAAGTATTTTTTACTTAAAAAATACAACGATTATTGTTATAAAAAAGTAATTTGTTGCAATTTTAAGTAAATATAGAAGGAAAAGACATATTCGTTATATTTTATTTCATTTAGAGTATATTGAGCTGACAATGACAAGTATTTTTACGCAAAACAAAAGTGATATTTTTTATCGCTCCGGACAAACATGAAGCCGCTAGATGCAAGGATCTAAATAAAAATAATAGTTCTCGTTTATATACTAGCATACAAAAGGCGTTGGATAAAGAAATCCCGAACCAGAAAACAGAAAAATATCGTTTTATGGAATGTTATGAATAATGTCTAAAGTAAAGAAAAATAATCTTGACAAATATTTATTACTTCTAAAGGATTGTTATTTTTAATAGTAAATTATACAAATTTGTATATCAAATACTGCGGAATTGCCATGCGTCCCACTACTTTTCTATAAACAGTTTTAACTATAAGGTAACGTTACACTATTTTAGTCTCATAAGTCTTTGTCCTTAACGGCACAGTCTCCTTAATTACGACGTCTCACAAAAGTTGGCTTCGGTACAATGCCGGTTTATTATCTAAATGCCAATCCAGAAATAGAGGAACTATTATTTCGTAGAAAATAAAATACCTCTGTGGAGAATGATTTTAAATATTCTGAAGAGGAGCATAATTGACAAAATATTCTGATTTTAACCATCATATTACAAAATGAAAGAATTTTTTATATTCGAATACAATAATATAGGGTTCGATATTATAGGACCATTGAAAATTAAAATGTGAACGAATCGATCAAAGTATCAAACGTTTCTATTTAAGTAACAAGCTGATCTATTACTAATGGAGATTTGGTAACTGACTGCTTAAAGTCGAAACTATACTGTTATTGGTATATACTGTACCACTTTTCAGCGCTAAAATAAGAAAAAAAAACAGTGTAGTATCTGCTATGTGGTCATGATACAATTTTATGTATTATTTTCTTTATCAAGGGCAGTGTGGAATATGTCTTTTTTTGTAACGAAACCATGCACTCACATATGATCTCTTCATATGAAGGAACGTTAAGTAGTATACATTTGTTCGTCATATCCTCCAAGGCATTACCTTCTCCTTTTAGGTGAGTAATGATATATTATAACAATGTACACGACTGTTGATCGCATATTTTTGCTAGTTAGAGAAATACAAGATAATTACATTATTGTTCCTGGATTTTACAGTAATGAATTTATTTAAAAACTGCATATCTATATATCTATAAAAGTGAGAATGTGTGTGGGAGGACACTTCTCAACCTATATACTCAATGAAGTTTTGATCTACAGACTTGAAATTTGGTATACATAGTATTCAGATACGTGAAGAAGTTTTTAATCGGTTTTCTATTCAGGAAAATAGATAATAAGGAGTTAAAATTGACAAATTGTGACGTGGGAGTCATCGAATTATATCTGTTTTTCAACTGTTTCACGAGGTTTGAAAATACTTAAAAAAAAAAACGTGAAAAGCAGGTCTAATAGTTATAGTGCTTGAATCACTTTGGAGTTTGGTTTGAGTCTCAGTTTGAGTATTTTTTTTTGTTATTACAAGAAGTGAACTCTTTAGAAAAAAATACTACTCGCATGCACATGTCTCGGTTTCTTTCAATTACTTTACTTCATATTTTAAAGGAATTAAATATTACATTTGATACCGGGTTACATATGTCAGTATATATATATATATATATATATATATATATATATATATATATATACATATATATATATACATATATACATATATGTATATATATATATATATATATATACATATATATATATACATATATGTATATATATATATATATATATATATATATATATATATACTATCAAAAGTACCCGTCGTTGACTGGGTTCAAAAACAGCCTACAGAAAATCGACTCTGATTTATGAAATTATGATAGGTTATGAAAAGGAAGGGTTGTAAAGAGATAGCTTCGAATTTGGGGGTATCCAAACAAATTCAAATATGACGAAAGTAAAAATAAAATAGATAGATCCCATAATTTATTATACCACACCTGTTCACACTGAAACACTTATCACAATATTCTGTGGATCTATATTAAAAAAAAACCTTCTAAACTTTGTGACATATTTCCATTTTATGGATGTCAGGCGCGAACGAAC
>NC_136495.1:57561575-57621575 GCF_053919585.1 Euprymna scolopes | reverse complement strand
GGAGGTGGTGTTTGATCAACATTGTTGGAGAGCCATGATTTAAAATACAGTTGTGTTTTTAAATCCCCGAAACAGTGTTTCATGTTAAACAACTGATGATCCCTTAAATTACTATTAGTACTATAGTGAATTCAAGAGAGCAAGTTGATGCAGTGATTGCAGGTTATTAAATGGCTTACTGAACAAATAGTTTTCTAATGAATGATAAAAAATAAAAATTAAATAGTTTTCTGTATAGTTTAAAAGGTAAAAAAAACTTCGAGACTATATATATATATATATATACATAACTATATATATATTATATATATATGTGCATATATATGTATGCATAAATATATATATATTATATATGTATATATATATGTATACATATATATATGTATATATATATGTATACATAATATATATATTTATATATATGTATAAATATATATATATATGCATATATGTATAAATATATATATGTATATATGTATAAATATATATATGTATATGTGTATATATATATATGTATATATGTATATATATATATATATATAGTTAGTAATTTATAAAATATATATGGCGATTAAGCTACACTGAATATTCTGCGTTTCATCCACTGTAGGATTCGTCAGGCTTATGCGCGAATTCTGTGGTTATATATATACATGGTAAAATATACATATATATATATATGGTAAAATATACATATATATATATATATATATATATATATATATATATATATATATATACGGTAAAGTTTAAAGGGAGATGAATTTAAAAATGTAGAAGGAATCTTCTCTCGAGATCAATACAGCTGAATATCTGAAGTTTCTAGAGGAAGTTCTCTTACCCTGGATTAAGACGAACTATGATCCCAATAAATATTATGTTCATTTAGGACTCTGCACCTGCTCATGAGTCAAAAACATTGCAGACGTCCTTGAAGAGAGAGTTGCCGCTTTTTGTGCCCTCAAATATCTGACATTCTAGCTCGCCAGATTTGAATCTCTGCGACTATTTGTTTTGGGGCGATGTTAAAAAAGTCTCTAATACTCGAGCCCATAACACTATGGTCTCTCTGAAGACCTCTATAAAGCGGGCTTTCTACGCTATCAAGAAAGAGTTAGCCGTCAAGGCCTGTTGTGCTTTTAGGTATAGTATTCAGCAAGTGCTGCACGCAGAGGGTGAACGCATATAATAGAATGTTTGTATTTGTTTGCAGTTAATAAAACTATTAAACAAAAACACAAATCTTTTACTGTCCATTCTTTATCAACGATTCAAAGTTTGAGATCTTAAACTGGCAATGTATCCAATTTTGAAGTTGTAAGTTTCAGCTTTTAGTAACTACAGACCTCATCAGGCGGTCTAGCAAACTATGCAATGAATCATCTCAGATAACTTTCCGATATAGCCATTTATAAATAGAAAAAAAAACAGATGGAATTAACACCTGTGTAAAATAAGACTAAAAATGTGTGGGGGAGTAAAGTACAAAGGGTGGTGGTTTAAGAAGTTAAGGTGGGGACATTGAAAGACAGAAAGAGATGTTATCTGCATGTGAGCGTGTTAACTCGTCTAAGGCCTTAAGTATAGTTTGTATATAGTTACTAAAAATTAGCTGACCGAAACGTGTTCATGGCTATGTATCAATACATATATGTAAAAAACAAATATATATACAGCAAAATTATTATTCCACTTCAAGTATGCATTTGTTTATTTTCAGTATTAGATTAGAACAAATTGAAGCCTCAATATCCGGGCATTTTCAAGTAAAAACAATTTGGTAATTTTTTACGACGTGCCCCAGCGTATTATAAACACCCCCAATCTCACTATGTTAAGAATGACTTTCGGAATAAACAGCCCCAACCTCGAAAGCCATTCTTAGCATGGAAGATTGGGGGAGGTGTTTATTCCGAAAGCCGTTCTTAACATGGGGTAGCTGGGGGTGTTTATACTACGCTGGGGCAGGTCGTAAAAAAAATACCAACAATTTATACATCGCTAAAATGTGAGTGAATATAGAGTAAAAAAAAGAGTTTCAATTGTCATTTGAAACATTGCCTTTTGACCGTTAAGCATGCGTACATTTTTTTTCACTTTTTAACGTATAATGCATAACAGAACATGATATAGTATAGTTTATATGATACTAGTACGTCACTTAGCACAAAAATGGGTTTGTCTTATAAATCTGAAAAAAAAAAAAACAATACAGGATTCATTTTTTTTTCACTTGTAAAAATAGAAGCCAAATCAAAGCTCTTCTTCTCTTGCTCTCTTTCTCTTCCTCCCTCTGCCTATCTTTATATATATATATATGTGTGTGTGTGTGTGTGTGTGTGAGTGGGTGTGTGTATATATATATGTGTGTGTGTGTGCGTGTATATATATATTTGTATATATATATATGTGTGTGTGTGCGTATATATGTGTGTGTATATATATATCTATATATCTATAAAAGTGAACGTGTCTGTCTGTCTGTCTGTCTGTCTGTCTGTCTGTCTGTCTGTCTGTGTACATTTCCCTACGCAATAACTCTGTCAATTTTTAGTCTATAGACTCGAAATTTGAAATACCGGGTACTGAGATTTGGGAAAATCGATGTGACGGGTGTCAGCCAGAAATTTGGCTGTTAAGGGGTCAAATTTCAACGATTTGATCTTTAAGAACTCTACCAAATTCCTCCGACAATTTTGGGTCTAGACACTTGAAATTTTAGATATAGGTTCCTTGAACATGGATCTAACTTAATAAAGTGATTTGAGCCCGAAACAATAAATTTTAAGGGGTCATAATAGGGGTCAAAGTTTTAAAAAATTAACCATGTTTTTGTGTTTTTGCTTTTTGTGCACAGCATACACCTCCAAACACCCGAGCAAGGGGTCAAATTCAACGATTTGACCTTTGAGAATTCTACCAAACTCCTCCGCCAATTGTGGGTCTAAACACTTGAAATTTTAGATATAGGTTCCTTGGACATGGATATAACTTAATAACTTGATTTGAGTCCAAAGCAATAAATGTTAAGGGGACATAATAGGGGTCAAAGTTTAAAAAAATTTACTGCTTTTTCTTTTTGCTTTTTTTTTCTCAACATACACCTCCAAACACCCGGGCAACGCCGGGCTGAAATGCTAGTATTTATATATATTCAAATTTTTATGAAAGAATTGGTTTGGAATAGCGGCCACACAAGTTGCTGACCATTCCAAGTCATTATTCAAGCACGTCTGATTGAATACGACAGGGTTATACTTTTTCTCGATTTTTCTGGATATCTTTTACATTCGCCGAGCGGTCTTTTTTTTCAGCTGGCATATTGTATAAAATGGCACCCAAAAGTCCTTTTCCAGCCATATTCTTCTCAAGCGCTTTCTATCGGTGCATCCGATTATCATAAGGAGCGAGTGTTGTTGTTATCGGTTTCATTTTCTTTTCCTTTGAGGTTTGGTGTATTTATAGTATTTTTATTATTATTATCGTTTATAAAGTTGTGTGAAGGATGGTTAGGAGCAAATTATTGTTATTTTTAAAAATGGAAAGCGGAATTCCTTGATAAAGAATAATATATCATAACTTTGTGAATATCGCATGAATTTGAATAACATTTTGGGAAATAACTAACCTTAAAGCAGTCATTTGATTATACATTTTTTTATTTTTGTGACATATATTTAGTGAAATATTAATATTTACAAATTTGCAATAAAGTGATTGACGCAGTTGACATATATATATATATATATATATATATATATAGAGAGAGAGAGAGAGAGAGAGAGAGAGAGAGAGAGGGATGGAGAGAGAGTGAAAAAGAGAGAGATGTGGCCATATTTAAATATGCCTTTCTGTGGACAGCTGTGAGTCGTATACTACCGAATTAATTTCGAAATCTATGAATATAAAAGCGAAAATGTATATATGTATGTGTGTTCGCTTTTTTCTGTGTGTCTACAAAAGGCTTCTTTCAGAGAAGCGGTCGGTCGGTTCACAACTTTTTAAAACTTTTTATATCACATATAAATCGTAATATCTCACAGTTAACAACGAAGCTTCCCTGTCTATTTAATTTGCTCGATTTCGGGAAGATAAATATTCAATATTTGTCGCTCGCCGTATGTGGGTTAGTCTTTTTCCTATAACATCTTGGGGGGAGCGGAAGCGTTCAGCACTAAATGAATACCATCCCGCAGTCAAACTTGACCTCATTAACTCATTAAAACGGGCACCTGCTAAATCCAAGTAATTAAATAAATTCAAACGTGTTTCCGCTAGCACCTCGCGGTGGGGCAATGGTTAACGTCGCACGTTTTTTTTTTTCACACTTTAATTTACAACTTTGTCTCAACTGTTCGGTTCGATCCTCATTCTTACTTTTTTTTTAACCCATCCCCCCCACACACACCTCCAAACACCCGGGCAATGCAGGGTACCTCTTTTTCCTATAACATCTTGGGAAGCGTTCCCGCAGTAGATGAAATACTATGCCGCAGTCAAACTTGACCTCATTAACTCATTAAAACGGGCACCTGCCAAATCCAAGTAATTAAATAAATTCAAACGTTTTTCCATTAGCATCTCGCGGTGGGGCAATGGTTATCGTCGCACTTTTTTTTTCACACTTTAATTTACAACTTTGCCTCAAGGGTGCGGGTTCGATCCTCATACTTACTTTTTTTTAAAACCCCACCCACCCCCGGAGTTTCCACACACACCTCCAAACACTCGGGCAGCTCCGGGTACCCCTCGCTAGTGCAGTCATAAATCCTTGTTTTTCCGTTCTGTTTTTAAACTGAAGTAAGCTTTAATTGTTTCAGCTTTAACAAATATATTAAAAATAAATCAATTAAAAAATAAATTGAATAAATAAACTTGAAATAATATTTCTAAACACAACAATTAAAACAAGTCTCTTACTAAAAACGCCTTATTGCATCATTTTATTAATTAATAGATTGTCGCTAATTTAACATGTAAATTAGGCAAAAACTTGAGTGTCGATTTTCTTTGAATAGATAGCATATATAGACAATATGGAGAAATAAAAGTGAATATAATCAGTTTTCAGCATGACAATTCATATGTAAACCATTCTAAATTTTCTATATATTAATCAAAGTGTGAGAAACAAACAAGCAGGAATACGAGCAAAACAAATATTGGTTATAAAAATCAATTGAAAATTGACTATATAGTATCAAATACAAAATCAGCATGAAGTAAGATATATAATATTTAAGAGTATTTAACGACTGAGTTCGAGTCGAGCGGTCTTCTAGTTAATATATATATATATATATATATATATATATATATATATATATAGAGAGAGAGAGAGAGAGAGAGAGAGAGAAGGATATAAGAGCAGTTTATAAAACATGTTAAAAACATTTTGAAAAAGAGTTAAAAACATATTTAATTTGAAAAGGAAACACTAAATAAGTGGATAGTCCTTAATCCGCGGAGTTTCGAAGGAATACTTTCCTTCTCATCATAGAGTAGGAATTAGCAAAATGTGGGGTCGGATTTTGCATGCAAACGTATTTGACGAAACTGCAAGTATGCCAAAGATCTTACTTGAAAACAAAAAGTGAAGCATAGGGAATAGGGTGAAGAAAAAGGTGATTATATATGAATTTTATTTTTTTGTTTGTTTAACACTTTAACATACTAATGTGTAACAAATACTTTTACTGAAACTAAAAATAAATAAAATGATATATATATATATATATATATATATACTGATCTCTTTTACAATATATATATACATATCTATATAAAATGTCAAAAACATCGTTAATTAATTACCCAACAAGCAGCACAGCAGCATTATAGCGCAATGGTGAGAAGCCTTCACTATCATTTGGGTGGTCGGGTTTGGATCCTGGCTTGAGGAGGTTGCCTGTCTAGCCGCACTGATGAGCTGTGAAACAGCGTAACAGTACTGTATGTGGATGACTATATATATATATATATATATATATATATATATATATATATATATATATATATATATATATATATTGTATTTAGGCAGAATATCTTCATTCAGACAAGTATTGTTAAATAGCTCGGAGTGTTCTGCCTCATAAGCTTTCTTTTTAGTTTTTCAATTTTTTCTAATTGTCTTTCTTGTTTCTCGGTTGAAACTGTGTAAGAAGTTACATAGTCTTCTTGGTCCTTTTTTTTTTTTTTTTTTTGCTTGGCAGGTACTTTCGACTGAGTTTTCAACAGGCGTCTTCAGGAAGTTTTGATTATTGTTCGTTAAAAATTTGGATACTTTTTAATGCTTCGGTAAAATTATATTTAAATTTCTTGAATATGTGAAACTTCTCGTGTTTAATATATATATATATATATATATATATATATATATATATATATATATATATAATATAATAGAAAGTTAAATGTCTGTGTGTGTCTGGTCACGAATAGGCTCCTATATGGTATACTATTTTAAAAAACTAATTACATATAATGATAGAAGATGTATCGATACACATGAATGGGTATGTTTGAACGGTGGTTCATTAAAATTGTGGGGTCTGCGTTCGCGCCTGACCTCCATAGAATGGAAATATGTCACAAAGTTTAACAAGGTTTTTTTTTTAAATATAGATCCACAGAATATTGTGAAAAATGTTTCAATGTGAACAGTTAAATTATGGGGTTTATCTATTTAATTTTTACTTTCATCATATTTTGCTTTGGTTTTGATACCCCCAAATTCAACCCAAATTTACATCCCTTCCTTTTCGTAACCTATCATACTTTCATAAATCAGAGTCCATTTTCTGTAGGCTGTTTTAGAACCCGGTCAACGACGGGTACATTTGCTAGTATATATATATATATATATATATATATATATATATATACACACGTTTTTTAACGTGTTGGGAACGTGGTTAATTAAGTGTACAATGGTTTTTAAAGTGTGATTTACACTATTGTATAGAATTTACATTATTTTATTTATATTATTTATAATTTTACATTACAATATATATATATATATATATATACATATATATATATATATATATATATATATATATATATATATATATATATATATATATAACCGTAACTATATGGGCGCACACATGTATTCCTATATTGAGTGGTCACATACCAAGGCACTTCAGAATGTTACTACTATTTTCAAAATCTACATAATTTATTTTTGCTGGTTTAGTTTTTATATAAAGTGCTTCCAATATTTGTAATCCTGTAACGTTTGAATCCATATTGAGGATTTTTGTATTTTCCACTAGGACCTTTCTAAACTAAGATTATGGGTAGCCATGTTGTTTTAGCTGTTGGAAAATTGAGCTTGTATCGGCAAGGTGTAGGGTCAATCGTCTGGACAATATATTAGTCGTGTGTTCAATGTATTTATTGGTGTTCGAGATGCATTCTTCCAAGAGGCATTTGAATTGATAGACTACATTGGTTTCAGCGATTGATTTTGTTTTCCAGGAAGTTTTGTTTTAATTATAAAATTAGCAGATCTTTTTATATGTAGAAGTAATCTATTAATCTTTGCTGGAGTCTTTGAGAACGTCTAGGAATGGAATGCTATTATTTAAATGTAATTCATAAGTGAAGGTCAGTACGAACTTTGTTTGGAAATGATCATTTAGTTTCTCTATTTCCTTATTATTGTCAGCTAGAATAAAATTATCGTCGACGCACCTAACGTAAATAGACGTTATTTTTAATAGAATTAAATATTTCATTCTCCAGGTTGGACATATAAAAGTTAGTAATAGTGGGTCCTAATACGGACCTCCTTGCAACCCCATCGATTTGAGTGTAAATGTTACCTTATATGTATATATATATATATATGTATATATATATGTATATATATGTATATATATATATGTATACATGACAACTATATAACATACATACAAATATATATATATACATATATATGCATATCTATAATATATATATATACATATATATATATGTATATATATGTATATATATGGGTATATACATGTATATATTATATATATGTGTGTATGTATATGTATATATATATATTTATAGATATATATATATGTATATATATATTTATATATATATATATATATATATATATATATATATAACACATTGTTTAAGACAAAAGAAAGCTTTTGTTTTGTAATACCGGTTTTGTTATAACAATTTTCAAAAGTAATTACAACACTAAAGCCTTCTAATGCCTTTAACAATGTCTGTTTAAATGAAAAAATGCTGCCTAAATACACGAAATTCATATATGTATGTATATGTGTGTGTGGCTGTGTGTGTATTAAACAAAGCGAGATCACTATATATATATATATATATATATATATATATATATATATATATAGTGATCTCGCTTTCTATAATGCACACACACACACACTTATATATATGCATATGCATTCTCATTTCTTTTTCCATATATATATAAATATATATATACATATATATAAATATATGTATATATATACATATATATACATATGTATATGTATATCTATCTCGTTTACCATAATACATACACACTAACACATTATTATTTACTCACTAGAAGCAGTCACACAAACTATCATCAAAGAGTGCTCGTTAAGAACAATTTGTGGTGTTTACTGGAGTCTGAGTGACAACAAGTCTCCCCATATTTCCAGTACTCTCCACCTCTTTCGATAACCTTTGCAAAAAGAATTTTCGTTATCTCAGCAGTCGCTTACCATTGACTTCTCGTTGGTGACCACCATTCGTCTTCAGTGGAATTTGGCTCGAAATAAGTCCAGTCCCCATAGCACTCATCTTGTGGAGGTCTGACTAGTCCTTTCTTTCCTCGGTATTTCCAACTTCCTCAATTCTTATTTGGTGGGGTGCCCGTTTATGGTGATACCCATAAAAATATAAATGGGCGCGGTATTTTTCAATTATACAGTTTCAGTTTTCATGATTTTATTTGATCTTCTGTTGTGTTTTGTCGTCTGTAGCCTTTCTGTGTGCAGTTTGTATGTAGTTTGTGTGTGGTGTTAGTCTCTATATTCAAGAGTTTTTTTCTTTCACATTTCTGCCGTTTTTATTATTGAAATTCGTTGTATCTTCACTGCCATCTCTCTAATTCCAATCTCTCCCATTCTTTTTTCAAAGTTTTTCTGTATTATTATTATTATTATTATTATTATTATTATTATTATTATTATTATTATTATTATTATTAGCATTTTAGCCCGGCATTACTCTTGTTTTTGGAGGTGTGTTTTGAACAAAAAAAAACAAAGAAAACGGTCAATTTCTTTTTTCATTTGCGCCCAACTATCGCCCCTTAACATTTATTGTTTTGGGCTCAAATCAAGTTGTTAGATCCATGTCTAAGGAACTTATATCTATAATTTCAAGTGTTTTGACCCAAAATTGTCGGAGGAGTTTGGTAGAGTTCTCAAAGGTAAAATCATTGAACTTTGTCCTCTTAACAGCCAAACTTCTGGCCGGAAATCAATCATATCGATTTTCCCAAATTTCAGTACCCTGTATATCAAAGTTCGAGTTTGTAGACTGAACATTGACAGAGTTATTGCGTAGGAAAATGTACACAGACACAGACACACACACACAGACGCGTTCACTTTTTTAGATATATAGATAGATATAGATTATTATTATTATTATTATTATTATTATTATTATTATTATTATTAAAAGATGCGCGAATAGAAAATACTATTCTTAAGATTATTAACCTTTAAATGTACACAATTATTAATTACATTTGCCAATGTATATGATATAAGGTAATTGCCTTAAAATAAAATTTGAAGAAAAATACATTTTCGCCTAAAATATTTCAATAAGTTATCATTTTAAAGCTTATAGGTAGCTGATTGAAAGTAAACTTAACAAATTCGGAATATATGTGAGATTCGATCATCTATAAAATTAGCTCAACCATTAATTATCGTAAGCTAATCAACCTATCAATGGACATAACTTATTTCACAGAAGTGCCGTCGCATCTCGAAAAAAGCAAATAAATTATAATAACGAAACCTGCCTTACTCTGCTCACTGCAGATTTGAATCTCATATTATTCAGCATTTATCTAATCTCTTATAAAAGCCAATTACTCTATTTTATCTTTTTTCTCAACATTTCTGCGCGAAAAAAAAAAGCGTAAAACACAGCAAACAGAAATAAATAGAAAATGCAACGAGAGAAAAGAGCCACTCCATTAATTCAGGTAAGATCCAGTATTTCAAATAAGGTTAGAGTCACGAAAAGAAAAGGGAGAAACGATATAAAGGGGAAATATTTTGGGAAAGATTTCACGCCTGCAGGAACTGTCTTTTCTCCATTAAAATACAAATTCCCCTTTTTTCGAGGAAAAGAAGGATTTGACACGTTTGCATAGACATTTGTGGCCGGCGGCCATATTTGAATCGTCCAACTTCTCCCCAAGATCCATCAATTTTGGCTCTATTATTGCAACTTACTTTTATATTTAATTGTTATTTTATCTATATTGTCCTAAGTATTTTTCTTGATATTATTTCAATTTATATATATATATATATATATATATATATATATATATATATATATATATATATATATATATATATCGGGGTTTTTAAAAATATTTTCTTTTCTATTTTCTAACATTTCCTTACTTTTTTCATTTCTGACTCTCCTTTTCTATCACCCCTTTTTTATGTGTCTTTAAACCCCCCCTTTTCCTTTTTGTGCCTATCACTCCGACTCTCCCCTCTCTCTCTCTCTCTCTCTCTCTCTCTCTCTCTCTATATATATATATATATATATATATATATATATATATATATATATATCAGTGACACACACACATATATATATACATATATCTATATCTATATCTATATATCTATATCTATATCTATATCTCTATATCTATCCATCTCTCTCTCTCTCTCTCTCTCTCTATATATATATATATATATATATATATCAAAGACAAAAAGTTTATTTTCTAAATTCTAAGATGGTCTCCATCTTACCGTTTATTTATTTCAGCATGTTACAATGTCCAATTCTTGACTGAACATGTTTCTTAGTGCAGAATCATTTACGTAATTAATATGCCAATTTTTTAATTTAGTCCGCACTTACTCAAAAGAAGATGAATAAGAACTCATCGACTTAAAAAAAAGAATATGACCATGATTACAAAGTCTGAAACCGGAAAAGAAGTTGCAATTCTGTTTTGTTTTAGCTACGAAATCTTTGAATTTTATTTTTTTTAATTCAAAGATAGTATAGAATTTAATATTTTAACATGTTTAAATAAATATGGTAATATGGAAAACATCTAGAAATTTGTAATATAAACCTTTTGTTATTTATTTGTATATGTTATCTAGTTACATTGCACTTCATAAATTAAAGGTGAAATATAATTGAATAAGCATATTTCCCCGCATATATATATATATATATATATATATATATATATATATATATATATATATATATATATATATATATATATATTGGCATTGTTTCCAGTCGTTCTGAAATTTCTACTTGTCACTGGTATTTAACAGTAATTGGAAATAGCGCAATTCTTTCCACAAAGTTTTCACGTGCAAGTCAGAACATCATCAGTGATATTTTGTGATATTCATTGACATTGACTGACGGAAATCACACACACACACATACACACACACACACACACACACACATATATATATATATATATATACACTAGTGGTCTAAAATCTGGGACAGTTTAGTTTTTTTTCAATTTCCCTAGAACATTGGGGGGGACCATTAAACGTTTAACATATCTCTTATGTTGATACACTATTAATTAGACTTCATTATAAAGAATAGAAATAAAATTGATGAGCATTTCTATTTTTTTAAAATTAAAGTGTCGAAGACCGTGGCACAAAGTAAAGAAATAATTTATTGCGGACTGTGCAGTCAGTTTTTCCACGTTTCTAAGTACGAAAATGACGAATAAGTCGATTACGTCACTTTGTAGTCATTGTATTCGGTTTTATCATCATTATGACACCCAAAATTAATGCTTCCGTCAACAAATGAATTAGTAGACTCCATGGAGAAAACCATTCAATACGGAAGATAGCTGATGACTTGAATCTGTCGAAAGGTATCGTTGGGAGAGTTATAAAAGGTTTCAAGAATACTGGGGAAATTCTACCACCAGAGAAAAATGGCAGACCTCGAATAACTTCTCCTAGACAAAATCGATTGATTAAGAAGATGGCACTGAACGATGTTTCAGACAGCTGCCAGCATAACTCGTCAACTACATGCCTATCATGACACTAAAATGTCTCGTAAAACAGTATCAAGACGACTGGATGTAATTGATCTGTTTGCGAGATCACCAGCTAAGAAACTGTTGATAAACAAGAAGAACAAGACACTCAGAATAAACTTTGCTCAAGAGCATGTGTTGTGGGCAGATGATCAGTGGCGAAATGTACTTTTTTTCTGATGAAAGTAAGTTTAATGTATATGGATCGTACGAGAAGAAATTTATGAGGAGGTTTGCTGGCGAAATATTAAATAAAAATGCACGAAGAAAACTGTTAAGTTTGGTGGGAGTAGCGTAATGGTTCTTGAAATGATTTCTTGGGAAGAAACGACTCATCTGGTTCGTCTAAACACCAGAGATAATGGGACAATATAAAGATATCATGCCATCCCAATACTTCGAAATTCTGAGTATTAAAAACATATTTTCATGCAGGAGAACGCCCCCCCCTGGCACAAGGCAAAGCTTGTAATGGAATTTTTGAACAAGCAAAATATGGATGTTTTGGATTGCCCTCCTCAAAGTCCGGGCCTAAACCCCATTGAAAACCTATAGTATAGTACGGGAAAGCGTGGGAGTGCAAGAAACTCTATTAATACTGAAGATTTGTGGTTAAAACTTAAAGAAGAATGGGCGAAGTCGCCATCTCATTCAATCTTGAAGTAGAAGGTGCGCTGCAGTCACAGAAAATAAAGGCTAGTTCACTAGGCATTAAATGCATGTCCCTCAATTCTGGTATTTTGATGTTACAATGTTATTATTTTTAAAGTTATTTTCTTTGTCCCACGGTTTCGGCTAGTTTAATTAAAAACATTTTTGAAATGCTCATATATATCTTTATAATGAAGTGTAATTAATACAGTGTATCAACATAAGAGATATGATAAATGTGTGTAAGTTTAATTGTAATCCCCCAGAATGTTCTGGAGAAATTGAAAAAAAACTAAACTGTCCGAGATTTTTTCACTGCCAGTGTGTGTGTGTATATATATATATATATATATATATATATATATATATATATATATATATATATATATATATATATATATATATATATATATGTATATATATGTATATATATATATATATATATATATATATATATATATATATATATATATCAGAATACTGAAATGAATAGGATCCCAGATTATTGAATCCTGTGGTACCAAGTCTTACAAAATAGTTATGGGAGGTAATATTTTATGTAAGGTAATCCCAGCCCAAAATAGAAAAGCTTAATATGCTAGATTGAGAAAAATAAAATGTATAGTTTTTATATTTAAGTTTCATTCAGAAAAATATAATTTTTCCAAACAAAAATTTATTTTTTGAACAAAGAATATAATTCTAAGTAATTTCCTTAATCCATGGATTTTCTATGTGGAATCATCCCCTCAGAGGAAAATCATTAGCAAAATTTTAAATCTGGTTTAAAATAACACTGCTATTCAGAACATATATAGACACTATATTTTTAAGATTAAATCTTTTTAAGAGACATAGATTAAAATATAGGGGTTGAGCAAAAAAAGGACATGAGATTTTGATATCTGCATGGATTTATAATCCTTGTATAAAAAGGGGGGATGCTGTTAGTCCATTCGGATACCATAATTTCAAAAAACGGCATTGTATTTGTACCAACTTAATCTAGAAACATATGTATATCACAACGTTGTGATATAAATATGGAAAAGATTTGTACGTGTTATTTGGATTCTGCAGACTACAGTTCTCATCTTTAGTGCCTTTAGCATAACGTTTCTGTCGATGTAATCACTGTATTTTTCAGGTGTATCTTTTCGATGCGTATCTTGTATCTTGTGCAAGGACTAGATGCGCAATGGATAGAGTTGTTGGTAAAATTCATTTGTAAATATTACAATCATAGAGACTGAATGTTTAATCCTCAGTGCATGCGCAACAAAAATACAACTGTGTAATAATTTCGGACGCCTAGTCAGTCAAAGCTGGCGGAATGAGAACATGCTACCTTTGTGGGTTAAATGCAGGGCTTATTTGAAATGTCGTGCAGATTTCTACGTTCGACATAAATATTCCCGTGTGCGACAAGATACACCTTAATAAGCTAGTGGGTTACGTTGGGTAAAAATAACACTCAAAATGAGAATAGTAGTCCGAAGAATGACAATAATATATATAATCAATCCTCATCTAAAAAATTCCGAACGGTAAGATTTAAAATTGTGCGTTACAACTTTCTACTAAAACTTTATATATATATATATATATATATATATATATATATATATATATATATATATATATATATATATATATAAAACGTATTTCCTTACCTTTCACTTTGTTCTTCTATTTTTCTAACGTTTTCCCTTATTTATATTTTTCATCCCTTCTGTCTTGTTTGAATATATTTAAAATAATTAATTATTTAAGGCATTCATGTAAGCTTTATGTTTTAACGAGATTGACTCCGGGCAACTCCAGATGTTCATCTTCCTTTCAAATGTACCCAAATCTGTATTTGCTTCGATTTATTTCCGGCCAACGTAGAATTCATTATCTTCGTCCTACACTTTTATAATATAATGACATTTTTATTTATTTTACTCTATTCCTGTGAAACACTAAGTTTTTTTTAGTTGTTTTTGATATATTCCTTCTCCATCAAGAATAAACCACATATGAAAGGCATTACATTTCGGAATTATATTTCAAAAACTCAATTTTCTCCTGACGTAATCTGCTCTATACACCCATTTAAGGTGCATACTGAGTATCCGTAATATTTCCATTGTCTTCTTATGTTAATTTTACATAAGAATACATTTTTAGATTTTATGTAGATTCTCCAATTTTCCCCATAAGACATGTACACACGAACACATTATATATATATATATATATATATATATAAATATATATATATATATATATATATATGTCTGTGTGTGTCTGTGTGTGTGTGTCTGTATATATATATATATATATATATATATATATATATAGCGAGAGAGAGATATGTATTAGGAGGTATATTTGGTAAAAAAAAAAAAAACAAGGGGAAAAGTGCTCAATACTTTAGTAGAGCTAAATATGTTTTTCTAATTTGAGCCTCGGGATTTTTGCTTAAATCATTACAAATTGTTTCAATCGACAGGACAATAATATTATCCTACCGATCTCTTCAGACAATTCAAGCCAAAATAAATTTAAAAGAAAGATCCTTTAAAATTACAAATAAGCATTTAAAAAAACAAACAAGAGTTGAAGTGCTGGATAGAGAGGGGAGAGGTACGAGTGAGAGGGAAGAAAAGGAAACGGACAAGAGAAGAAGAGGGGTGTGGGAGAAATATAGATTATACGTAGTCAGAATTATAATTAAAGAGTAAGAGTAGAAAGAAAGAAACTTATTAAAAATAAAATGAATTCGAAAGAAGAGAGAAGATTGTTTGTTAAGAGAGGAAGGAAAGTAAAGGGAAAAGAGGGAGGAAAGGGAAAATATTACGGAGTTAGAAAGAGAAACTGGATATTCAATCCAGTTTGTAAACGGCTTAAATGCGTCTTAGTCTTATTTTTCTCTTTCTTATTTTGCTTTAATAACATCTAATGATAAGTTAAAGGATTTCTATGGTCATAGATACATAATCACATTCTATTGTGATCCTGGATAGGACCTTAAACTATATTCAGTGGTGATGGCCCCAGCTTGCGGGCTCTGGGGAGTGTGGAGCCACACTTTAATTTTCATTGCTCCCAGGTCCGCTCTGACCCGGAGTGGTAGTACCTGTCAGGGTCCGAACTATGGGTTAAATAGAAACCGACTTGAAAGCAACAAATATATTCTATTAAAAAATCTTTCTTCAAAATCTTTGGATTCGGCATTAAATAACCTGAAAAGGGTTGATATGCCGTAAATCACAAACAACCAACCAACCAACATTCTATTGTATTTTTTAATCGCATGATTGCTGAAGTTGCAATAAAAATAATTTTTTGCAAAATTTCGTCTGATCTCATTTGTGTGAAATTCAAACTAAAATACAATTTCTTGGCCTTAGGCCTAATATCAATGCGTACATTTGTGTTTTACTATGATATCATATGACCAGCATTTGCGCCGGACATTCATAGAATGGGAATGAGACATTATCTTTGAAAAAAGGTTTAGAGACAAATATTCATAACCAAATATATTCTTAAACGCCATTTACCACAATAATTAGATGAGCATGTTTTAGTTTGAACAAAGAGAATACAACAACATAATGAACGTGTGAAACTCAATAAAATTGAAATATTTTTAAGCACGGCACCAACATATAGCAGATGAAGGATACAGCTGTGAAATTTCTACGAGTATCGCGACGAGATAATTATGATCTTGATGAGAGAGGATATTCAAATAAATGATATGATATATTTTAATCTCATAATTTATGAAAGTTTACTATGTTCATACGTTTATATATTTCTATGTACATGGTGAATATATTTATTAATATATTTATTAATTATTTATATTTATTAATATGTTTATACGTTTATATATTTCTATATATATGATGAATATATTTATTAATATGTTTATTAATTATTTATATTTATTAATATGTTTATATGTTTTTATATTTCTATATACATGGTGAATATATTTATTAATATATTTATTAATTATTTATATTTATTAATATGTTTATACGTTTATATATTTCTATATATATGATGAATATATTTATTAATATGTTTATTAATTATTTATATTTATTAATATGTTTATATGTTTTTATATTTCTATATACATGGTGAATATATTTATTAATATATTTATTAATTATTTATATTTATTAATATGTTCATACGTTTATATAGTTCTATGTACATGGTGAATATATTTATTAATATATTTATTAATTATTTATATTTATTAATATGTTTATACGTTTATATATTTCTATATATATGATGAATATATTTATTAATATGTTTATTAATTATTTATATTTATTAATATGTTTATATGTTTTTATATTTCTATATATATGATGAATATATTTATTAATATGTTTATTAATTATTTATATTTATTAATATGTTCATACGTTTATATATTTCTATGTACATGATGAATATATTTATTAATATATTTATTAATTATTTATATTTATTAATATGTTTATACGTTTATATATTTATATACATGATTAATATATTTATTAATATGTTTATTAATTATTTATATTTATTAATATGTTCATACGTTTATATATTTCTATATACATGATGAATATATTTATTAATATATTTATTAATTATTTATATTTATTAATATGTTTATACGTTTATATATTTCTATATACATGATGAATATATTTATTAATATGTTTATTAATTATTTATATTTATTATTATTTATATTTATTAATATGTTTATACGTTTATATATTTCTATATACATGATGAATATATTTATTAATATATTTATTAATTATTTATATTTATTATTATTTATATTTATTAATATGTTTATACGTTTATATATTTCTATGTACATAATAAACTCCTAAACTGGGCGAGAGATCACTATGATTTTCTTAACGCATCTGCTTGAGATTCAGTCGTTAGAACACCCTCGGCCTGCTTTAATATCATATCCCTCCTTAGGCATTTATAGTTGTTTAATGTCCGTTAATTTTCGTGTTAGTTTATGCTGGCCCAAGGATAACGTTCAAACAAGGGAGGGGACGAACGTGACTTTGTAGCTTTTTTTTTTTTTTTAATTTCACTCCAAACAAGGAACAGTGCCACTTTTTTTCAGATGGCTACTATCGGAGAAAATAAGTTACAGGTATATTATGAAGGGAGATAAGCAGCAAGATGTCTGTTGACATTACACGTGAACTTCTGCATGTCAGTACAGTTCGGAAAGCAGAATATCGGAAGAGAGTTGCAAAGTCTAACAGTTCTGGGGAAGAAATTATGGAAGTAGAAGGCTTTCTTACACTTAGGGATCTCTACTGTGCAGGGGTAAGATTTGGCTGCTTGCCGAGTTTGTCGAAGGTATTTACGCCGAGGGGGTACAAGTGCTTTTAGTTCGTCAGCTGGGTTAAAATTCATCAAACAACATAATTACCATATCACTCTCTGCTGTAATGATTGCGACAGCATAAAATATTGGTGTCTCTATGTATATCTAATATATAAAAGGTTATATGTCTGTCTGTCTTTCTCTATATTTTCAAACTCTATCTCCCCCCCCCCCAAAAAAAAACTAAAAGTCGCAGAGAGGCGCTAAAGGGTTAAAATTATTGGATTTTATACGGACCGTTCTTTTATGGGGTTTTATCCGGTTAAATAGTATTTAAAAGGTCAAAAATAGGACAAAATGGAAAAATTCGTTATACATATTGGACATTCATCTTATTTTTAATTTTTAATTTCTAGTCAGTTCCTATGCGTGTCACGTCGGCACACTGGAAACGTCACCAGCTTTGAATGCTTGATGACACCCGAATACTTTATTTTTACTTTCGAAATTAAGGCTCCATAATAATATATACGAAATTTGGGCAAATTAAAATATTATATTTAGGCTCCACCCGCTAGTATATATATATATATATATATATATATATATATATATATATATATATATATATATATATATATATGTGTGTGTGTGTGTGTGTGTGTGTGTGTGTGTGTGTGCGTGTTATATTTTTTTATTACCGTTTTATCTGTTTGGTTACATATTTTACGGATGTTGGACCGGGTTTACGATCTAACAGCCTCGTCAGACCTTACAGAAATGGTTGGTTAGTATTAGGAAGAATTGTTTTAGGAGGAATACGGGGGGCGGGAGAAAAAGGAGGGGGGTTGGGGCAGGAGATAATAGAGGGGGTATCTCCTACACCCAAACCCCTCTCCTTTTTCTTTCCCTCTCTCCCCCCCCCGTATTCCTCCTAAAAACAATTCTTCCTAATACTAACCAACCATTTCTGTAAGGTATGACGAGGCTGTTGGATCGTAAACACGGCCCAAGATCCGAAACATATCTAACCAAACAGATAAAACGGTAATAAAAAATAAAACACACATTTTCTCTGCAATAGTATTGAGCACTTTCTCCAGATTTTTACTAATTACCAGTTTTACCAAATATGTATATATATATATATATATATATATATATATATATATATATATATATATATATATAGCCAGTAGAGTTTAGTTTCCTAGAAGTACATCCAATGAAACAACATGTGTCTACCAAAATAGTGCTCAATGAGTGAACAGAGCAGGTATATTAATTTTATTTATACAAACATTAATGGCTACATATGTGCATACATGTTTCTGTAATCACCCACGTTGGGGGATTACGTCTTCAGGCCAAGAATTACCGTCGAAAGTGATTTTTCCACCAAATACATTTTCCTCATATATATATATATATATATATATATATATATATATATATATATATATATATATATATATAATAAAAAATTACAATTAAATTTACCAAAAAAATCCAAGATGGTAAAATTAAAGTATAATGTAAATATTAAAGAATTACTATTTATAAAATTATCTCAGCCAGATACTTGTACAAATGGAAATTCTTTTAACTTTCTTGAAGTTATACATTTGGATTTTACCGTCACTGTTTTTTTATCTTCCACCAGACTATCCATTCATGTGTAATCACCTTTTTCTTCACCATATTCCCTCTTCTTCAATTTTTTTGTTTTCAAGTAAGATCTTTGACTTACTTGTTGTTTCATCAAATACTTCTGCATGCAAAATCCGATCCGATATATTATTTCAATTTTATTACACTATTTGTTTAGACCAATCTATTTTGCTTAGAAAATGTTAGATATAAGAACAGGGCGCATATAAAAACTAACATTATAGTTACATTCAAATCAATGTGTATTTTTTACCAAACAATTCTATCAGCATTTTAAAATGTCAATACATTTTTACAGATCCGTTTAGTTATGCATTAACAATCTTTATTATTATGTCAATACCGAATCTTCTCGTGCATAAACTCATCAGAAAATAACAGAAATTTTAATTTAGAAAGAAAGAAATACGTGAAAATATAATGCCAGAAAAAGACTCAGCGTCGCTCATTTGTTTAGGTAGCTTTCGTGAAAGATATTTATTTCGGTTTTAGTCACCGTTTGGATTTAAAATGTTCTAAAACAGTTTCAGTCTGCAGAAATGTCATTTATAAAGTTTTTAGTCTACAAAGAATTGTCATTTATAAAATTCATTCATTGCGTGTCTGTAAGTCTGTCTCCAGTTTTTTTTCAAATTGCACCTCCACAGAAACAGTAGGTCGCAAAATGATAGGAGGCCGTGCAACTGATTTCATTTTTCATCGACAGTCCTCTTATTGGTCTTTAGCCCGTTAAAATAGTTCTTAAGGGGTTGAAATTGAAAGAAATCAGAACATGCCAAGCGCGAGTGCAAATCGTTACACATTTTGTATATACATGTTAGTTTATTTTTAGCACCTCAGCATCCGATTGACTATTGTCAAGTTGTAACATCATCTTTTTTAAATATTACAATTTTTGCTATCGTTTTCGGTGGTGATTCTAGCTGATGGTACCCAAGTTACATATTTTTTACTGTGGAAATTATGCCTGTACATTGATTACAATATCATTAGAAAAAATCGATTCAGAATTGATTTCATAATATATACGGAACCTTAATAAATTCAAATATTATATTTAAGCGTATTTTAAAACTGGACAAGGCGGGGTGCTGGTCGCGTTTCGCAATTGAAGCTGCATCGATTTTTTAAATATATATTTTAAAATCACTATTACAAATTGGGTACAATCTCAACTGCAAAAGAATTTATGTGACTAAAATAGGAATTAATATTTGAAAAATATCGTTTCATCACGAAAAGTATTTCTTTCCTCGTAAGTGAAACAGAAACAAAATTTCGACGCCGTTTGTTTTTAACTCGAAAGAATTTACGTGATTCAAATAGGAATTAATTTCTTAGAAATTCATCGTTCGATCACGAAACAATTTTTTTGTCAAAATCCATCATATTTTCCATTTTTTAAAAACTTCTGAAACAAAAGTCTTTATAAAGTTAGTTGCACATACCTCTACATACATCTTTTTACTCCGGAAATGTTCAAAGTACGATTTGAAAGCCATATTTTTTGGAGGGAAATC
This sequence comes from Euprymna scolopes, assembly GCF_053919585.1. Classification (NCBI taxonomy): domain Eukaryota; kingdom Metazoa; phylum Mollusca; class Cephalopoda; order Sepiida; family Sepiolidae; genus Euprymna; species Euprymna scolopes. The sequence goes on along the minus strand of NC_136495.1, from coordinate 57,600,031 downwards.
AACTATTTTTTTCGGGAGCAAAAATCTTTTTATATACATATCAAAATATTTTTAAATATTTTACTCACGTCAATTAGAGTAAAACCATTGAAAATAAATATCAGGGAAAGTGGCAATACGCCATATTCATTTATTGTAATCGTTTATAAAATTCACTATGTTTGTCTGTCGCCATTTTTTGCTTTAGAATTTAGCTTACAGTATCGATTCTGACTGATGGCATCCAAGTCATAATGTTTGTTTTTTTTTATTTTTTAAATCACAACTATATATTGGGAACACCATTACATGAAATAATCGATAGAGAACAAAATGACTCTATTATAAAGCGTATTTTTACGACCGAACAACGTAATATTCTAGAAAAATATGAATAATAACGGGGGGAGCCTCCGTTGTAATTTATATTTATCTAGAATATTACTTAAAAAAATCTTATTTGCCTGTAATATGTTAACTTGGGTTATATCTAAAGTGAGTTTACATAGAAAGTGCATACGAAACTATTTACTTTTAATAAATCGCAGTGATTCTTTTTATGTTAAATTGGTAATTTCCGAATACTTTTAAGGTATATATATATATATATATATATATATATATATATATATATATATATATATATATATTCAAAAAAATAAATGTATATACATACATTAATATACTTTAATAAAATTTTATAAATACTCAGTTAGATATTAATTTCGTATTCTGCAAAACTATTCTTTTATAAACAACCCTAAGCCTATAGTAGATTATGCGGGATCAAAGATATACGCCTCTCTCTGTAGATTTATTGTTACACACGCACACACACACACACACACACACACACACACACACATATATATATATATATATATATATATATATATATATATATGTGTGTGTGTGTGTGTGTGTGCTAGCAGGCCGGTTGTAAAATACGCATAAATATTACATTTTAATTAAAACAAACAGAAATATGGTAGGTATTAAGCATAACGTTAAATTCCTTGAAAAAATAATGAAGTTAAAAAAAATGGAATGAAACTAGGACATGGGCATGCAAGTATTATGTTTTTCTATATAAATTTATATATATACATATGTGTGTGTGTGTGTGTTTGTGTTAGTATGCCTGAATGTGTGTATGTGTGTCTGTCCCACTGTCTGACTGTTTATCTGCCTTCTCTCTCTCTCTCTCTCTCTCTCTCTCTCTCTCTCTCTCTCTCTCTCTCTCTCTTTGTTTCTGTCTCTCTCTAAATCTATGTTTGCATATATCGCATGGGATGGCCCAAAAGTAGTAACTTATTTTAAATCTTGAATCAGTTCTAAACTACGTAACTACTTCTGGGTCACCCTGTATTAGGTCGATTAATATATCTTGCCGTTATATTTCAATTTTAAAATTTTAATATAAAATAACAAGACATTTCTCTTTTCCATGGTTTCATGCATTATCGATGAAATATTTTTTTTTTACTTTTTTTTTCTATTTATGATTTAAGAATGAACATTAATTAAGTTCATTTAACTTATAACACACACACATACATATATATATATACATATATATACGTGTTTGTGTGTGTATTTATGTTTGTATGCATATGGCTGTGGGGTGTGTGCTTGTAGATAGGCAAATAAACATTTTGGTATATCCATTGTTTGGGATGCTTCTTTTATATTTAAAGTATATTCGCATTGACCTGTTTATATCTGCATTAATATACACGTGTACTAAACATATATTATAACTGGTGTGTGGAATATATCTCTGTTCGTATGTGTCTGATTTAAATTTATATATATATATATATATATATATATATATATGTCAGTGCAAATATACATGGATACACACATCCCCACGTATATGTGTTTGTGTGCACATATGCGTGTGTATGCGGCTATATATATATATATATATATATATATATATATATATATATATATATATATATACCTGTAGGTTAAATGTACATATGTATATGCCTGTATAGACATATGTAAGGTTATTCAGAGTTGGATGTGAGTTTAAGTGTGTTGATACGTAGCAATAGGTAAATCTGTGGAATTAATTATATATGTAAATAAGATAAATGTATATATATATATATATATATATATATATATATATATATGTGTGTATGTATATATATATATATTAGTGTGTTTGTGTGGTTATATATATATATATATATATATATATATATAATTGTATTTTTTTTTAAATTATATTTAAAAAATATATTTTTTCAAAACAAAATATATGCCGTTCCCCATCTGAGGGTACCAAATTCGTAAAAGGAAAAATTATTCCCAACTAGCATTTAGGTAAAAATACACTTACGTATAAATAATTGAATTCGTTCAAAATGTATCGCGAACAAAAACAAATAACATCTCTCTCTTTCTTTCTCTCTCTCTCTCTTTCTCTCTCTCTCTCTCTATATATATATATATATATATATATATACATATATATATGTGTGTATATATATATATATATATATATATGTATATATATGCTTGAGATATTCAAAGGTAGGAACTAATGAACTCAACAAGTGCTCGATAATAAGAGCAAAATATCTTTTCTTTTCAACTGTTTGTAGTGACCGAATATAACTGTTTATTTCTAATTAATAGCGCATATACATACATTATATATATATATATATATATATATATATACATATATGCATATATATACATATATGTATACATTTATATACATGCATATATATATACATATATATACATAAATATATACATATATATGCATGTATATATACATAAATATATATATACATATAATGATGATTGCAACGTCTTGTCAGACGAGTGCCACTCTCTCAGACACTGAAAGTTCATGAGTCCGAAAAAGACATATAGTCCTGCCAGCGAATTCACATGCTCAAGCAGACATGACACTAAAGACGGTCATTGTTATACATACATATATATTCACGCACGCACACATACATATGTACACATATCACACACACATATATACATGCGTACATACACAATACGCACACATACATATACATACACACACACATGCAAACATAAACAAGACGGTCATTGGTATACATACATATAAATATATACATGTATACATACATGTCTATAGGCATACGCTCATATATACCCATATGCATACACAATGCATAATAAACAAACATACATATACATACCCACATGTATACATACTCATATACATACATATGCATCCACATACACAAATACATAAACACATATACTTACACATACATATACGTACAAATATGCACATATATATATATATATATACATACACTTACCTACATATACATACACATCTATATATATGCATTCATACACACATACATGCACACATACATATACATACACACATGCATACATACACACACATGCAATATACACACATACATGCATACAAACATATATAAATGTATATATACACACAAACATATATACACATAGACACATATACATACATATACTCATAGATATAAATACATATAAATTCACATGTACATATATAAATATACAGACACATACATATATAAATATACATACACATATACATACATAAATAGATATAATGATGGCAGATTAATTGTTACATGCATCCAGCATTACAGGCGTACACACGTCACAGCTTTTTTATCGCCACAGGACTTCTTTTTTTTTTTTTAATAGATAAATGCCTGAGGGAGTATCTATACAAAGATGATGTTACAGAGTTTTAGCTTTGTACGAAAGCTAAATCTCTCTTTCGGTTCAAAATGTTGACATCCAGCAACAAGCAAGAGCAAGATAGCCAGCAACAAGTCAAACTGCAGACCAGCTTAATGCGGGTACTGGTCTCCCGCTTTGTTTTTTTTAATATATATACATATATATATATACATATATACATACATATATATATACATATATATGGCTGGTTGGTTGTTTTTGTTTTACGGCATATCACCCTTTTCAGGTTATTTAATGCCGAATCCAAAGATTTTGAAGAAAAATATTTTAATAGAATATATTTGTTGTTTTCAAGTCGGTTTCTATTTAACCCATAGTTGGGACAATGACTGGTATACCACTCCGGGTCAGAGTGGACCTGGGAGCAATGACAATTAAAGGGTGGCTCCACACTCCCCAAAGCTCGCAAGCTGGAGCCTCACCACTGGATATAGTTTAAGGTCATATCCAGGACCAACATACACACACACACACACACACACACACACACACACACACACACACACACATATATATATATATGTGTGTGTGTGTGGTTTTGTTGATGTACCATAAGTTGACAGTATACTGTATGAGTTTACTTACATTAACTTTAATTTATTATACCTACACCCGACCCTAACGAATACGCCCCGGGGTATTTGATGAGCTGTGAAATAGCCAAACAAATAAATCTATAAATTCCAAAATTCATTGAGATGTAGAAATCGTGTTAGTGCTATTTTATATGATTACTTTGGTTATTAGTTATGATACGTAATGACGTAATGAACTGAGACGAATGCGTTCGGCAGACAACTTCGCTTAGAACTGCTTCCCAAACTGATAAACTAATACGAACACTAAATGTTTTTTTGTGAGTTTTATATGTTATCTCATCTGGGATACACATAGATGCTAATATGTAGTTTGAAATAATTCAATAAATAACAATGTATACTCATGAATACTCATATGAATACATCTATTTTTATACAAACACTTACTTAAAGCTTGTTTCCCTGATCAATTTCCCTATATATTCTACAGTCATAAATTATATACTAAAATATTCGGTAATTTTTCGGTTGAGATAACCTTGACAAGAATCCATTACATTTTTGCTAATCTGCAATTAAGTCACTAAATTTACCAGTTTAAATATTTTCTGACTATCACCCCTTACCTCTCACTCTCACTTTAACCCCCTTTATTGTTTTATATAATTTATTTTATTTTCGTTTAATCCAAACTCTTCCTCATTAAAAATCGAATATAATATAGAAAAGAATGAAAAAAAGCTTGCGATCATCCACTCTAAAAGGCAAAGAATAACATTACAAAAAGGTAATGAGAGATTTTGCTATTTTCCTTAGTTTTTAGCGATATATGCCCCAAATATTTCTTCATATAACCATACCTCAATGAACGACCAAATGGGACGGTCGGGTTTCAATCCTGGCTTGAGGTAGTTGTCTGTCTAGCCGCACTGATGAGCTGTGAAGCAGCGAAACAGAACTGTATGTGGATGACTATATATATATATATATATATATATATATATATATATATATATATATATATAGTGACTTATACATATATATTATTTATTCGAAGTTAAACAGTTATATTTGGTCGCTACAGACAGACATCTGTTTCACTCAATGAACTATTCGTCGCTATAGTTGACTTAATTAGTTACTACTTAGTTGAGTTCATTAATTCCTACTTTTGTAGAAATTAATTTCTCAAGCCTGGATGACTATATATATAAATCTAAATTTATAAGCGATATAAATAAACAGTATAATTAATCTAGGGATTATGGCCTAACGGTTAAGGCACCGGACTGTGGTAAACATGGTCTGAGGTTCGATCCCTAGAAACAGTTGAACTACGCTGACGAGAGGTAATGACCTCGAAACACGCGTGTACGTAGATTACTGTTTTAAAAATAATAAATAAATAAAAATGTTATATACGTCCAAATTAAAAAGGGCGACTTTCTAAGTAGATAAAAAAATGAGCTCCGAGGCGGAGCCAATATTAACCGTATATATATATATATATATATATATATATATATATATATATATATATAATCCACATACGGTACTGTTTCGCTGTTTTACAGCTCATCAGTAGAGCTAGAAAAGCAACTACCTCAAGCCAGGATGGAAAGCCGATCGCCCAAACAACACTCGGGGCTTCTAACCGTTGCGATATACGGGCAGTGAATTAACAGTGTTTTAACATTGTCCAGATTCCTAAGTTCAATTTGTTTACTCAAAGAGCATCGCTTCATACGCTAATGAAAATGGGTATATCACTTCCCAAATCCTCAACCCAAGATAGTGAGCATTATATATATATATATATATATATATATATATATATATATATGTATGTATGTATATATATATGTATATATATGTGTATATATATATATATATATATATATATATATATATTTCTTTGGAAATATATATTCACTTATATTTCTTTTTCGTATATACCAATCCTTATTGAAGAAGCTCTATGTAATTATAGAGCATATAACTTCTCAAATCCTCAACCTAAGATAGTGAGCATTATTTCTGTGGAAATATATATTCTCTTATATTTCCTTTTCATATATACCAATCCTTATTGAAGAAGTACAATGTAATTATAGAGCATATAATGGATCAATGACAAAAGTCTATACTCCAAATTTCACGATGTTGACCATCTTACAATTTATTCCTTTTATTCAGTTGACATTTACAATTCTTGACGTAGCACAAACTTATTCACATAATCATTATATCAATCAATGAATCTATTTTGCTCTCATATATATATATATATATATATATATATATATATATATATATATATATATATATATATATATATATGATGAAACATCATTCAATAATAATCAAACGTGATGAGAAAATGCAAAAGAGAAAACTAAATTTAAATCAACCATTCGTCTTTATTTCAAGACTGCCTCCGGCTGATTGATTTGAATAATAATAATAATAAAAACAACAACAAGTATATTATTACAAAATATTGGGTTGGTAAGTAAAAAAGAAAGAAAATAAGTTTATCGTTATTTATTTTTAACGAAGCATGGCTGTTAGAATTCTATACACAATGAAATGAGTGCGTTTTGTAAACGGAAAACATATCCGTAAGAATTCAAAAAGCCTCCGTTGTCGTTTCAAAAATATCACACACTTCATGTCATATATACATTACAGACGTTTTTAATTCGAACGACTACCAGGAACAAAAGATTATTTTCATATCACCAACACACCAAATCTTTTTAACCTACTGTACCTGTATTTTATTTTTTCGAATCAATTACCTCGAGGAAGTCTTCAAATAAAAACAAAACATTGATGTATGAGTTCTCCTTTATCGAATATATATATATATATATATATATATATATATATATATATATATATATATATATTTAATATTTTTTTTATTTTGCTTCAGTTGAAGTTCTCAAGAATCAAGGGGTCCACTACCAGGGGCTAACTATATATATATATATATATATATATATATATATATATATATATATATATATATATATATATGCGTGTGTGTTGTGAAATTATTTATATATGTAAATAAACAAATATATATATATTTGTATAGAAGAAATAAAAAGGAACAAACCGTATTATGTGTTCATCAACGTTTCGTCTTTATTTCGAGACTTTTTCTGGATGAATGAGATTAAGAAACAAAAAATACCAGTACAAAATATTTGAAAATGTTTCACGTGCACAGTGTGATGCAGTTCTATTTCAGAAAAACGGAAAAAGACGTTGGAAATTCAAAAAGGAGGGGGGGAGGGTTGTCGCTGTTAAAGAGAGGGAAATTTGAGTGACGTCATATAGTCGTTAATGTAATTTTAAAAATATGAACGCAGTTAATATTCTTACTGGAAAAAAGATATATCTGTTGAAATTCAAATATAGGTTTGTAACAGAAATGAAATGAGTGTTTTTTTATGTAATTTATTGATTGAGATTATGTGTTAATTATTACAGGGGGTGTTTGAATGTTGTGAGAAGGTTAACCTGTGTCTACAGTTAAATAATGTTCTTTTAATAAAATAATGGCGCTATGTTATAGAAACCTGCATGTCGTTTAATTGTGCTTTAAATTGCGATAAGCGCAGATTCAAGAAGGTTTATTTGAAATAAATTTAACTACTTTTGCCTGTTTAAAGTCAAAGGTGTGATTATGCTGCAATGAATGAGAGAATAATTCACTTAGAGAATTGCTATTTTTTATATCTATCTTATGTTCACTGAGCCTTTTTTCCAATTTACGCTGAGTTTCACCAACGCATTTATGATGGCAATTATGGCAAGGAATAGTGTATATACCTCAATTGGAAACTGGTTTGTTATGGAGATGTTTCGTAGTTTTTAATATTCGTATATATTTATATATGTAGATATTAGTATGTTTATGTGAGTATATATATATATATATATATATATATATATATATATATATATTAATTTTGAAAAAATCACTTAAATTTTCAAGTCTTATGAAATTCTTTGCAGTTAATGAAAAGAAGAAATTTACGTGCAGAGTTTTAACCTACATACCACGTCATGCACAATAAAAAAACGTTATCAACTTATGCACAACAGAATTTTCACGATCCGTTCTTCTATCATGGTTGCTAAGTGAGGACATATAAAAATGGCTTTACCGATGATAGATAAATTAAAATAGCGGTTCCGGTTAGTGATTATCTGTTATTATTGGGAGTATTCTGAAACAAAACTTAACTAAGATCACTCCTAAGCTTATACACTAAAGTCCTGTAAGTTATAACAAAAATCTGTTCAGACGTTTCGGAGTCTATGAGGAATGAACTCACACACAGACAAATTTGCATTTATATAATTGTAAGAATATATGACAGCCCCTTTAAGAAATTCGTTTCTTATCGTTGAGCACTTTCAGTTAAATTAAAGTCGGTCAAGTCAGCTCTTATGCATAGATCATCGTATAACGATTAGATCACTCTCTGACTGACGTAAATGAACATTTAAAATTAAAATGTTTAAAGTAGACGTTATTTCACGCGGTTAATGGTAGCCGAATGGATTAGGTCTTCGCTAATCGAGCCAGAGATGTCTCGTGATGCGGGGTTCAAATCGTTCGACTGGTATTAATCGTGACACCCTGCACTGAAGATTCTCGAAAGGATGAAACACTAGTGTCTGTAGGTATTTAATTATTATAGTAAAAAAAATAATTATATATGTATATACACATAAATACATATGTACGAATATATGCATATGTATGTATATATAAATACATGCATATATATATATATATATATATATATATATATTAATTATATACATGTAATCAATGAATATGTTAGCTTGAGAACTGCTAATACTGTTGATTACAAAAAACAAATAATAATATATCTACCCGTGCGTGGGGTCTCCTCTTAGTTTCCACTAAAATTCATTGTAAAGTCTATAATCATAAGCAACCCAAATTTAAAAATGCATTTTCTGAATTAACCTATAAACAAAATTGTAAACGCGAGAACACCGAAGGTAAAACACGTGCTCTCTTTTCGGCCGCCTCTGGGACAAACTTAGAGAACAAGGCGTTATCATCTGTTCTCATTTTCTTATGTTGTTTTAGAGAAACGACTGAATATTTTCTGATAGATTATAACGACAAAGGAAATAATATTAGGTTAGTTTAGCTAGAAAGAGAACAAAGCAATGGAAATTTCAAGCCGTCATCTAATAAACCAGGCGTTGCTGCGCCTATATGTCTGCTGAAAAAATTGGAACCAACAAATAACTGCGGGAGATAGGACTAAGGTTTACGGGCTGGGTGTGTAAGCGGGACGTTACTGGTAATACAATGCAAATAGAATATTAACTGAAAATAAAGTTTCGTATTAGAATAAATTCTTCAAACAAGAACTAATACAATTGATTAAATTTAGTAAGACGTAAAAGCGTTCCTTGTTGTCGATCTTATTGTCTCAGGGGAAAGTAGAAAAACTGCAGAACAATCGTAAACAGAAAAATTGTCTTCAAAAAAAGTTCTATTTTCACGTTTGTTTATGTAATAAAAGTTATAACTTTTCAAATTGTGTAGATGCAAATATAAATAAGATTAGATAATTTTGAAGTCGAGAAAATTTCCAAAACATTTTAAAATATTAAATATAATAATTATTTATATATATATATATATATATATATAGATAATTATTTTTGTCTGATTATCGAAATTATCTACATTTCAACGTCATTATCAGTATTAGTCAAATCATTAATTGATTGATGAATTAATAACTAAAAATTTTGAATTACAAAATGAAACACAAAAAATTAAAATTATATATGTACATTCGACATAATTTATGTATACTATTTAATTTTAATGAAATAAAACGTTTTTCTCATTATAATTATTAAAATAAAACAACAATCGTTTTTATAACAATATATTGGAAATTCGCTGATATGTTTTTTTTAGCAATGTTGTTTTTTTGCAACTAAATATTAATCTAATAATCATATTTTTATGACGACAAAATTTATTGATGATTGAATGATTTTAGATTTTTCTCACGTTTTAAAATGTTTCTTCTAATGTTTTATATGCAATTAATTTATTTCTTCTGTCAAAACAGTTTTATCGCTATAATAATCGTTTTTATAATGAGAAAATTTATAAATATTTAAAATCTTAAAAAGTGCAACAAAATGCCAATTACATTTTTATTAGTGCACAAGACCATCTGATTGAGTGTAAATAAACTATGTTTTTTTTATTCTAGTATCTTCCTTTTTATAGTTTAATATTAATAGTTTTCGGTAAAATAATTTTCTGGGTAAATATTTTGTTGAATATTTTCCTGTTGAGGCAGAAATCTTTTGTGAAGGAAATACCAAACTTTTTAAAATTATATTTATCAACAACATTAATAGCAACAAAAATAATAAAATGATATTTATTAATTAATAAAACATGCTCAGAATAACATGAAAAGTATCATCACATAATGTCCTATTTTTATCATCCAAGAATACAAGAAGATTTTTTTCATAATAACCCAAGATGTGTTAAAAAAATAAAGTAATTTTTTAAAATAAATATATTGTTTTGTTTTTCGTGTCTTGGCCCCATGACTCCGTTCCGTTCAGCTGCGTTACATAATCAACCGTATCCACTCCGATAGTTTGATTTTTTGCTAAACATTAATCTTAGAAATTACTTTAAAAAATATACAAATTTATTTTCTTTGGAAGGGGGGTATTTTAAAACTATATCTACTTCAGTATTTTCTTTAAATTTCTATTTTTGAGAAATTATCGAGATTCCCGAGACGTGATACTCTCATATCGAACATTTTGTGTTTAAAAATAACATTCCACACTACTCTTTTAACTAGATAACCGCTTTAAAATAAGTTGAACCATTAAAAACTTACAAAGCTAGCTGGAAAATGAACACTTAGAAAATCGATTTTATATATTCATTAAAAAAAAACAGTAAACAAGTAAATATATATTTTTAAAAATATAATGGAGGTGTAATCTCTTTTAAAAACAATACCTCCTCCAGGGACAGTCCTACCATGTGTTTTCAATCGATATGTATTCAACATTGGAGAGTTTTCCTACCGATCAAAAACGGGCGAGTTCTCCGAAATTCTATGCTATGATTTATAATTAATTTTAAGCGTACTTTTCGTTAAGTTTAACTATTTATTTATTATTATTATTAGTAGTAGTAGTAGTAGTAGTATTAGTAGTAGTAGTAGTAGTAGTAGTAGTAGTTGCAGCAGCACCAAAGTTTAGTATCTGTTCTGATACTACATCACCTTTTCTCTCCTCGCTTACTGTAGGAGAGCTCATTCTTGTTGTTTTGCCCTTTTTACAACAACAGTAATTAAGTATAAATATTAAAAAAAATATTATGCGGCCTTTAATCTCGTTGTTGAACTGAATAAACGCTTTAAAATAAGTCGAACCACTAATAACTTAGCCAGCTAGGCAGAAAATGAACACTTAGAAAATCGATTTTACCTTTTTTTATATAAAAAAAAACAATAATTAACTAAAAATATTCCTAAAAAGTATTAAGGCGGTAGTCTCTTTTAAAAACAATATCTCCTTCAAGAATGGTCCTAATGGTCGCATGCATTTTTAGTACCATACTATTTGTAAATAGTGTTTTCATGTGGAATTTTAGTTTTCACTATATCTTTTTTATTCAATTGTAATTTTTTATTCATTGCAAGGTGAAAACACAGAATAGATTTAAAAAAAACACCCTCTTCTCCCCATGTTAAGAATGGCTTTTAAAATAATAAAATTATTATTTCAACACGGTACCAAAAATGCATTAGAACCTGACATTTAACTTTGCAATGTTTTTATTTTTAAATCATAAAATAGAACAGATAAAATCATTTTAAAACTTTATCGTGCTCTCTTTTTATTTGTTAAACGTGGTTAATTAAAATTAAATTATAATCACATCCTTACATTTGAAATAATAGTGCGATTAAATTTTACCTATTGTTCATTTCAAAATGTAAACAAACTTCTGGTTAAATTTATCTATACCGGTGTTGAACGTAAGGAATCCCTTTTAAGGATTACATTGTTCGACTAGTATTTCCAAGTTAAATTCAAATTTTACGATATCTTTTTGTTCATTAATTTGTTAGGTGACAGTACAGAATAGTTATTTACAAACAGCCCGGTAAGACAAGCAGCTTAGATTAAAACGAAAAGATAGCATCAATTAGTACGCATAGTTCCAGCCTGCAGCCTATTGGGACAGTAGAAAAGGTAGTATTAATAGTTAGTCAGCGTGTTTTGACAGAAAGGGGAGTATAAATAGTTGTCAATAGAAAAAACTTAAGGAACAAATCTGTAAAGTATATTTTTCTATTTAAATCGATATTATATAAAAATGTATAAAATAATATCTCAAATAAATCAGAATTCCATGCACATTATTATTATCAGTATTCCAAAAGAATTCATTAAATATTTGGTGAAGAAATTTAAAATATTGTGAAGAAATTTAAAAGTTGTTATTTTTTATGCGGTACCTACAGCTTCATTACCCAATAGTAGTCTGCAAGCAACATTTTCTTTCGTCGTGCAGTAACTTGTTCGACTAATATATATATATATATATATATATATATATATATATATATATATATATATAGTAGAAATGGTAATTAATAAAAATCTGAAGAAAGTACGGTAATAAAAAATAAAACGTATATATATATATATATTATTTATTTATTTATTTATTTTTATAAGCGATACTCTGGTATTTTTTCACTCCCTGGGCGCTTTAAAGGGAGATATCATCTGCCTTTTGTTTATATTCTAGTCTCCCTACATTTTTGGGACGTATTCTTTGTAATGAATTTATTATTTGAATATTTAAATATTTATTTATTTAAATATTTTCTACATGCATGAATTAAGTGCATAACATTAGGTTAATAAACTTAATTTTATGCATGTAGAAAATATTTAAATAAATATTTAAATATTTAAATATTAAATGATATATATATATATATATATATATATATATATATATATATATATATATATATATATATATACTAGCAAAAGAACCCGTCGTTAACTGGGTTCAAAAACAGCCTACAGAAAATGGACTCTGATTTATTAACGTATGATAGGTTATGTAAAGGAAGGGCTGTAAAGAGATAGCTTCGAATTCGGGGGTATTAAAACCAAAGCAAAATATGATGAAAGTAAAAATAAAACAGATAAACCCCATAATTTATTATACCATACCTGTTCACACTGAAACACTTATCACAATATTCTACGGATCTATATAAAAAGAAAACCTTGTTAAACTTTGTGACATATTTCCATTCTATGGAGGTCAGATACGAACGAACACCCCATAATTTTATTATACTATGTTTCTTCAAACTGAAACATAATTATCAAAGTATACTTACGCAGATAGATATGAAAAGTCTTTATTAAAGTTTGTGCCTATTTCCATTCCATGGAAGTCAGGCGCGAACGCAGACCCACACAATTTTATTATACCATCCCTATTTAAGTTAAAACATACTTATCAACGTATTATTATGTACATCTATATCAAAAACACTTGTAAACTTTTTTTTTTAATTTTTAAATTTTTTATTTCCATACTTTATGGACCAAGAGCGAACGCAGAGCCCACAATTTTAATGGACCACAGTTCTGCCAGATCAAACATACCCATTCCTGTGTCTCGATACATCTTCTATCATTATATGTAATCAGTTTTTTAAAAATAGTCAACCATATAGGAGCCTATTCCTGACCAGACTCACACACACACACACATTCAGATATATATATATATATATATATATATATATATATATATATATATATATATAAGTAGGTTGTAGTTTGCTTGAAGCATTGTTGAAGAAAATTATAAGGTAAAATTAAAAGCCAAGAACAATGCGAGATTTTTTTTTTATATAGAGTAAAATTAAATGCAAACAAAAGAAATAAAGTTCTTTTTTTGTTGTTTGTTTTTTCTTTTTCACACAAATTTTAACTCTAAACAACAGTAATTTTTTTTCTGTTGTATTCAATGGTGATATAAATCTCAATATATTTCAGACTTATTAGTCCATTTTCAAGAGAAGACAGCGGAAGAGTGTTCAAAATTGGAAAAGTAGCCGCCGAGTTTGCCACGTGATACCGCGAAATATAGAACAAAAAATGACGTTAGGAGAACGTTAAAATAAATCAGTTGATGTTTGAAATACTTGTTGCGTTTGTGAATCAAGGGAGATGACTATTCAAGCAAGGTTTTTTTTTGTTTTGTTTTTTAATTATTGTTTTTCTTATGTTTTAAACTTATATTATAAAAGCGGAGCTCAATTCCAGTCTATTGTTTAGTGTGGGAGTATTTTTCGAAATAATTAAAGATTCGAGGATACGAAGTTGACCTACGTTTCTTGAAGAAGCAAGAATGTTGATGTGAAAATCTGGTTCTGAATTAATGCAAGTGCGAATATGTTTATAGAACGACGAAGCAGTAGTGTTTAAGTGCTCTTTAATGCGGTGATGAAGCAATCTGGTAGTGCTTCCGATGTAAGATGCACTGCATTTAGCGCATTGTAGGTCGTAAACAACGTGGTTCTTAAAGCATAAACCTGTGTGTGATATTGGGCAATTAGAGAGTGAACAAGGGGAAGGTGTATGCGATGGATGTTTTCGGTTGAGCTGTTGTCTTAAAGTAGATCCAGTGTGGATGAGTTGAATGTTGAGCCCCTCGCTGCGGATGGCTGATTTATTTTAACGTTCTCCTAACGTCATTTTTTGTTCTATATTTCGCGGTATCACGTGGCAAACTCGGCGGCTACTTTTCCAATTTTGAACACTCTCCCGCTGTCTTCTCTTGAAAATGGACTAATAAGTCTGAAATATATTGAGATTTATATCACCATTGAATACAACAGAAAAAAAATTACTGTTGTTTAGAGTTAAAATTTGTGTGAAAAAGAAAAAACAAACAACAAAAAAAGAACTTTATTTCTTTTGTTTGCATTTAATTTTACTCTATATAAAAAAAAAATCTCGCATTGTTCTTGGCTTTTAATTTTACCTTATAATATATATATATATATATATATATATATATATACTAGCAGAGAGTTGTTCGGTGTTGGTTCAGAATCAAGGAACGTTTCACCCTCTCATATTTCATTGTCACCGAAATCAGTTAAATCGCCTATTTTTCTTTTAATGAAATCGGTTAATTTCCTGCTCTAGTCGTAGCCTCGCCACGATGCACCGAAATGAAGCTTCACAGGCTTCCTCGCAGGGACTTAGTCCACAATACATTTTAGATTACCTTCTATTGGTTTTATAAAATTATTGTATATAATGGCTTGAATAAAAGTTTAATATACAATAAGTTCCATATGTCAATTGTGCTCTAAACAGTAATATTTGTATCGAACGCGCCCTATTTTACCCAAGAACATACTGCTGATTTTATAAGACGAGCCCTACTACTTGTGCGACGATAAAACTTCTCAAATGACCTAGTGATGTTAGACTGCATCAGAGTGTAATCCTTGGTCAAAATCATACTATTACTTATTTAATCGAAGTTTTTCGATTATCAATTTTTAACAGTTATCAAAGGTATCCCGATACAACACCTATCTAAGAACACCTCCAGTCACATGAAGTACATTTGTGTAAAATTTCCAGAAAATCGGCCCAACCGTTTTCGAGTCTATAGGGAACGAATTAAGACACACAGCAAAGTGTAGAACTGCAGGCCTACGGGACTCTCTTCCGTTTGCCTGCTTTCCAGCTGACTACAATCTGATTGTCTTCAAGTCCAACGTAAACAAGTTCTTGATGAACCATCCCCTAAGTAATCCAATTTACAAAATACTAAATACTTATGGTTACTACGCTATAATTACGTTGACTAATGTATACCTATTAACCGTTATCCTCGAGTGGCCTCCGGGTCTTGATAAGTGGCGATTCCTGTGTAAAAAAAAGAAAGAAAGATATACATTACGGGTAAGGCTATTTTTCCTATATATTAATCAATGAAACTTCGATTAATGGCTATAAATGATATACTATAACAGGTAGAACTATATTATATTACATTTTATTCATACATACTTATTAAGTACATGTGTGTATACATGCTTCAGTTGCGAATTCATTCAAGATCTTGCTTCATCGGACCATAGTAATTCATTTTGAGAGTTTAGTTAATATGGTTCAAAGACATTACATTTTAAAGGAAGTCCTAGATGAAGTATGTATGCAGATTTGTAACCAAAATATTTGCATAAAAAAATAAAATTATGCTGTATGCATACATTCTTTAATTATTTTAGTACCGTGACCTAAACTTTTCATATATATTTAACATAGCCACAAGAGTGAAGGCAGAAAAAAGGTAGTTTTAAGTATGGGATGAATTTAGCAGTAAAACTGTTTTAAAGCAAACAGAAATGTAAATTTAAGGCAAACCAAGTCGTGTTTTGTTAAAGAACTGCCAGCTTCTTAGCCATTTTTAAATATCAGAGTCTATGTAATCCAAATCTATGAACTTAACAGGTAAAAGGGAGTACGAATAAAACTGTCACTCTAGAATGGGCGATATAATTTCATTTCCTTTTGATAAAGACCTGTTTTCTTTTTGTATGTCGACTATCTACTGGTTAGCCAGTTGTGTACAAATCTTGAGGACAATAGAAACCTTCTATAATGTCTAAAATGACGCAATGTTCAACGAGCGGTATCGGAGATGCGCCGCTATACAACTCATGCTCCCTATTAATCTAATTTGTGAAAAAATGATCATTTCCAGCATCCTCAAAAGGCATCGCTCGTTTGCCACGAATAACAGAGACGTGCTCAGGGTGACGAAAACGAAGTTTCCAGCCACAGTTATGGTCTTTGGTAGGGTTTCAAGTGAGGATCACATCATGCAAACTCACATCTTCGAAGTCGGCTTTAAAGTCAACACCAAAGTGTACTTGGATGTGCTACAGGAGTGTGGTGATCCTCTAGCGCAATCAGATGGCCGCTGGCAGACATTGGGTATGGCAGCAGGACTCGGCGCCGGCCCACAAGTTCAAATACACCCAGGCTTGAATTCGGAAGGAGTCCTACGACTTTGTACCTCCTCTCACTGTCCTCCCTCCTCCCCCGATTTGAACCCACTGGACTACTTCGTTCGATCATACGTCTAGAACATCACCAACATGACCTCCCATAAACCAAAGCTAGCCTGATCACCGCCATCCGCCGAGTATTCGCCGAGCATCCGCCGGCTGTTGTGAAAAAGGTAATCTCCCAATTGCAAACCCGTATCGAGGCGTTGATTGATGTTGAAGGCGGCTATATTGAATAGATGTTAGCTCTATTACATAATCAACTTATCTGAATTGATGTTTTTCAATAACGTTTTAAAATAAAGCTGTAGTGTTGTTTTGTTTTAGGGCGATACTTTTATCGTTCAACCCTGCACTACTAGGAGACTCGTGAAGAATGTTTACTCAGTGTTGAGTTAATATTTCTAAAAGTGTGTGGGACGCGTTAGCGACACGGTGTTTATAATAAAACTGTCAATCTGGTGTCGCAAGTTTGGATCCACTCTGTTGCATAACAAGTATCTTCACTTACGATGTTAAAAAAACCTTCACGTGATTCGAATAATTACGACTGACCACATGACCTATACGTCTCCCCATTTTTATAACCTATATTATTCGACATCTTCGTTATATACTGACCTTTTGTTGTAATACAAAATGTAAAAAAGAAAAAAAACATTGCCAACAATGCCATCATTTGATTCATACGAAATGAATGACTAAATTCAAAGTTCGTGCCGCGTCGTCAGATCTACTTACTTTGAGGTGATAAAAATTGTTTATTATATTTTAGGTGTTTACGTTCGGAAATGTGTAAAAAGAAAGGGACCAGAGAAGAAAGAGATCGATTAAAATCAGTCATTGGTTTAGAATTCGTAAGTGTCAAAATTACCCGAAAATCCAACTCTAGTGTATTTTTAATTGCAATTATTGGAAATAAGTTCAGAGTAATTTATCAGCTTAATCTTTAATAGAATCGCAACGAAGACTGTCTGTCTCTGGTAAAAAAAAGAAGAAAAACACAATTCCTTTTTATTTCTTTATATTTCATTGCCAGTCAAAAGCGTTTTCACCTAATCATCACTCGAACTTGATTTCAAATTAACTTTGAAAGAATAAATATACAAAACGGTGCTACCAAATTTATTTTCCAGAGAAGATTAGTAAAAATTCTATTTAAATTGCTTGATTTTTTTTTTTTTTACAAATTTTAGTGCAAAAAAATTTAATCACGCATGACGCCACATTAGCTGTTTGGAAATTGAACCATCTTACTTCTACCAATTCGGACGGTTATTCGTTAAATTTAAATTTTTAAAAGAATTAGATCGTTAAAAGAATTTTTTAATGAGGAAAAACAAAGTCTTCTAATTATTTCATGATTAAAAAAGAATTTCAAAAGTTTCAGTTTATTGTTTTTGATTGTTTTAAATATTTTTTTTAATTATAAGTATAAAATGACATCAGGCTACTTTGCTTTGTTTTTCAATTAGAAAAATGTTTCTTGCGGAAGTGAAGACAAAATATTAATGCCGAATGCCTTATATTTTGACAAACTGAAATAATGAAATAAGCGTATACAGTCAGTGCAATGATATGTCCAAAATATCTTAGAAAAGTCATGCATATATATATATATATATATATACATATATATATATATACACATATATATATGCACATATATATATGTATATATACATATCTTATTATAAATTTTCCTAATGTCTGTGTGTGTGACGCGGTTTATCTCAGCCTACAGGTAATCAACCCAGTCAAGTAAGGTACCAAAAATGCAGCTTATGACCCAGCGGATGTTTTAATGATATTTATATCCATGTTTCGCGTAGGAAATGCAAAAAATGCAAAAACCAAAAAATAAAAATAACGATTTACTAAACAACGTTTTATTTACTGGATATTTTTCCAGTACAAGGATCCAAGTTTGCTCATCTGGGCAAACTTGGGTCCTTGTATATATATATATATATATATATATATATATATATATATATATATATATATATATATATGTGTGTGTGTGTGTGTGTGTGTGTATATTTGTAGTATATTTTTAGAAGTGAGAATGCGTGTGGGGCATTTCTCAACCTATATACTCAACGAAGTTTGGATCTACAGACTTGAAATTTAGTATATAGAATATTCAGACATGTGGGAAACTTTATAATCCGTTGCTATTCGGAAAAAAGCGTTGCGAAAGGCTTAAAATTGAAAAAAAATAGTAGTTGGGAGTCATCGTTGCTTTTTCTGTTCGTCAATTGTTTCAGGACTGCGCATGCGCGGTTGAAAAAAACATGACAGCTTTTCCATTAAAAATGAGATTCTTTAAAACACTTTGTAAGTGCCGTGTCAAGTTGGTTTAATGGTTATCATACTTGACTCAGTGTCGTGTTGGGTTTAGTTTCAATCTCAGCTCGAGTATTTTTTTTTTACGTACAAGAAGTGAACTGTTTGAAAAAAAAAACATAATACTTGGATGAACATATTTCAGTATTTGTGTCGATTAAAATATAATAATTATGCGTATTCTACGACCGGACAACACCGGGAGGCCTGCTAGTATATCTATAAAAGTAGGAATATGTGTGTGCGTTTGATTGCGTGTGTGTATGCGTGAGGACAACTACCAACGTATAGACACAACGAGTTTATGATCAACAGTCTGGAAAGTTGATATAAAGGGTATAAGTCATGTGGAAATGTTTGCAATCGGTTTTCTGCCGAGTGAAAGGACTGATTAGGGGCCAACATTGAAAAATTGGTTCTTTGAAGTTACCGGATTTTATCTCTTTGTTAACTGTTTTTGGAGGGTTTAAAACACTTTTTAAAGAACGTAGAAAGTTGGCCTCATGGTTATCCTACTTGACTAACTGTCTTTAAGTTTTGGTTTCGATCTCAGACGGAGTACTTTTTTTTTTACTTACGAAAAAATTGTTTAGAAAAAAAAACCCGTAATACTCGAATTCACATGTCTCAGTTTCATTCCGTTTCTTTTAATTCATTTTTAAAGACATTTAAAGTAACGTTGAATACCGGGCAGTGCCGGGTACATTTTTAGCATATATATATATATATATATATATATATATATATATATATATATATATATTTTACACGGTGGTTACCACTTATCAAGGCCCGGAAGCCACTCAGGGATAAGGGTTATTGCAAGTATATTACGTTAGTGTGGAGATTTGATGACGTGTTTACTTAAGGGGGCGGTTCATGAGGAATTTGTTAACGTTGGACTTGAACACATCCAAGTTGTAGTCAGGTGGGAAGCAGGCAGACTGAACAGAGTTCAACAGGCGCGTAGTTCTAAGAAAGAAGCTTTGTTCATGGAATCCACGTTTTGATTTAGGCATAGATAAAGATTGGGGGAAATTTTTCACAGTGGATTCGGCTAGACGGGTGTTTTTCGTGAAAGATTGGATAGCACTTGCCATGGAAATAACGATAAAACAAGGATAGGCTCGCAACGTCTCTTCTGTGGGAGAGAGGTTGCAAGGTAGAGAAAAGGGCACCCCCCACTAAGCCACGAAGTTTATGTTGTACTCTGTCAAGGCAGGATAGGCTGTTTTTAGCAACCCCTGCCCAGATATGGCAGCAGTATTCCATCCCTGGACGTACTTGGCTTTTATATAGATAAAGAATTGTATCAGTAATGAGATATCTTCTGGAGCGGTAGAACGATCCCGCTATCTTTCCAGCGACCTTGGCAACGGACTTGATGTACGTGTTCCATTTCAGATCAGGAGTAAAGGTCAACCCCAGAAGCTTGTCAAAACACGGGGGCTCTCCCAGACGAGAGCCATCCATCCCAATTGATGCCAGATGGAGATCAGAGCGTTGATGATGTAAGGATAGGAGCTTGGTTTTAGATGCATTAAAGGTAACCAGCCACGTCTTCCCCCACTGTACCACGCGCTCAAGATCAGAGGAGAGAGAATCAGAGAGAACATGGTCATTTACAACCTTTGGTGTGTTGCCGTAGATGGTCGTGTCATCAGCATAGATGTCAATGAATGATTTAAGTATGTGTTTAGGGAGGTCATTGATGTAGATCGGGAAGACAGTTGGGCTCAGGAGTGACCCCTGAGGGACTCCAGCATTAATACTGCAGGCCTCTGATTTTTGTCCATCGACCACTACTCTTATGAGCCTATCGGAGAGAAATGATTTAATGATTGAGAGAACATTTCCAGTTATACCGTAACTGGAAATCTTGTGAAGTAGACCCTTATGCCATACCTTGTCGAAGGCTTTTGATATGTCAAGAGCAATTGCCCTAGAAAGGAAGCCTTTGTCAAGAGATTCACTAATCCTATGGGATATAACCGTCAGCACATCTGCGGTAGATCTTGCAGAGCGGAAACCATATTGTGTGTCACTAAGAGGGTTATTCCTGCTGAGGTGGTTGACTATTTCTCTATTTAATAGGGATTCCAGCAACTTACTCATAACAAAAGAGACTTATTGGTCTGTACTGAGAGGGTGATTACTTATCACCTGAATTCTTAAATACAAGGCAAACTGATGAGGTATTCCAGAGAGTCGGAAAGCACTTCTCCTTAAGGCAGCTCCTAAACAGTTTTGTAAGTATGGGAGCAAGTTCTGGTTGAAGCTTTTTTAACACTATAATTGGGATGCCGTCAGGGCCAGTTGCTTTACTGGAATCAAGGTTCTTGATTAGCTTGGCGACCTCATGCACGGATATTTGTATGTTCCCTAGCGTGTTCTGTTTTATAGGAGGGAATATGGGGAGTTGATGGCCTTCGTCGCATAGGGTAGAATTAGCTGCAAAGTTCTTTGCAAATAGTTTGGCCTTGTCTGATGCTGACGAGATGACCTCTGGTCAATTGATAATTGTTGGGATAGAATGCACACTTCTGTTCAGGATCCTACTTGTTATTTGCCAAAACTGGTGGGAACCAAGCCGCTGATCAGCTACTTTAGATTTAACAGACTGGGCATATAGCTTTCTTGCATTTTTTATTACTCCTTTACAGTGGTTGCTGGCAGTCCTGAAAGCAGCTTTAGTCTCAGTGCATCTATTACGTTGGTAACTATGGAAAAAAGTGATTTCTTTGCGCGATAGCAGCAGCACATTCTGGGGAGAACCATGGCTGGCTGTTAGGTTTTTGTTGGATTTTTTTTAGATGGTATGAATTGGTCTATGCCTGCAATTAACAATTTGTTCAGATCTGATTCTATAGAGGACACTTCCTTTTTAAACATGGAGTGCAGAGGTAAGTCAGATATGAATGTACAGAAGCTATCCCAGTCAGCCATAGAGTATCGGTATACAGTACGGTGGAGGGGTACGTCTGGGGACTTATTACATTTCGTTTTCATCTTAACTGATACAACGGAGTGGTCGGAGGATCCTAGAGGAGAATGAACGGAACATGAGCATAGCTCAGGGGAAGTTGAGAGAAAAACGTCTAGGAGGCTTGCATATTGACCGGGTGTATCGGGCACACGGGTGGGTTCGCGAACAATCTGAGTGAGGTCATAAGCAATGGCAAAATCATGATAAAACCTCCCCTCATCGTCTGTCTTATTTGAATGGGTTAGCCATTCCACGTTATGGACGTTGAAGTCACCACAGATGCATATGTTAGCCGAGGGATGTGAAGACAGGATGTGGTCTATTTTCTCAGCTATGCTCTTAAAGATAGTAACTCCGCTGTTGTGGGGCCGATAGAGGGCAAATATAAATACAGTGGTGTTAGCAAGTGCAACCCGGAAGCACATATAGGGTAAGTTATGATCTTCTCTAGAGATATCCCTGCCACACGGGAAGCGATCTTTAATGTAGGCACATATTCCATGTCCGTGGCGATCTTGGGGGTCAGATTTAGCTGTTAAATTAGAGTATCCGTTAATTATGAACTCATCTAGGGAAGTAGTCAGTCCTATTACAGTTTCGCTTAGAAATAATATGTTCGGTTTCGTCTCCTGTAATTGGGTTTCAACCTCTGGAAGGTTGGAACGTAGATCCCTTATGTTGGAGAAGGAGACCTGGTAGTACGGGTCTACGTTGGAAGATGGGGTTCTAGGTTTATTCGAGTTTTTTTTTCTGGAGATATTTCATGTTGAGGTTTTGGGAATTGTGGAAACAGGTCGGCATACTTGGTTAGAGCAGTACAGAGAGGGAAAGTAAGAGAGAAAAAGAAAGGTTTTTTTTCGTAGCACACGAAAATGTAAAGCCGTAACAATTACCCAATAGTATGGCATCGAGAGGCCCCACCAGAGACTACTGCATGGTCCAGATCCACTCACCAAATGGCAATACAGCAGTCCCAGTACTTTGCGCCTGCTGATAGGACAGCCTCCTTAGTGGTTAATCCAAGGTTCGGGTCCCTGACTATCAGGCGGATAACGTCAGCCCAGACAAAACGTTTACCTCCAGCACCCTTACTAGTGACATGGCCACAAGGATAGACATAGAGACAGAAAAATTTCCGACATCTCAGACTACTGTTCACCAAGTACTACCGACCTTTAAGCAGCCTTTTCTTCAACCTTTGTCAGAAAAATCACTTATTGAATGAGGAAGGACTGAGGGACAAAGAAGGAGAAGCGAGAGTTACTGGAGCTGCCGATAACACATTCACTGTATTATCTACTATCCATTGAAAAAAAAAACAAAGAGGGGAGGAGGGGAATGGGTACAAGTGACTTATATCTAAGTAGTAGGTTCGGTGCTAAGTTATCAATTCAGGACACTTTTGATGATAATCCCCCCTCCAATATTAATGGGTGGAAGTTTGTCGTTATCTATCTCGAGTTTGATTAATGGAGCTTCACCTTTATAATAAAAATCCAATAATTAACTTTTATCAATTTGTAAAGTCGGCTTAATATTAATTTACATTCGAGTTTAGATAATTATTCAAGGTTTTAATTTAGGAGGCTCGTATAGGTGACTTTTTCTTTGCTAATATCACTGTCGCATAGGTGACTTTTTCTTTGCTAATATCACTGTATTATATTTCGAATATAATAGAAAATAAGACTAACTATATTAGATGGTTTGATTGGCTAGCCAGAAAGCAAGCATTTTCAATATAGGCAAGCTTGCAGTAATAGTATATATTAAGTATATTACTCAACTAAAGTCCTAACTTTATCTACTCTAATAGAGAAAAATAACTCCCGGCATTTTGTTTTGTTTTTTATCGCTAGTTTCCTTTGTAGCATGGGGGGTGACGAATAAGACAGGAAAGTAGATACAAATAAATACAAATACATAAATAAAACAAGAAAAACAAGTTTAAACAAGGTAAACATGAAAAACATTAAGGATGAATTTTAAAAATACTTTTGCCATAATAGTCCAGCGTCTTTTTGCCAACTGGCATGTTGTGTGTTTCTAGAGCGTAAGAAGATTTCTATTTCCGGAGTAATTGTGCACGTGTTCCTATCTATTTATAGAATAAAATCGTTACGTTCAAATGTGTAAATATTAAAATTACCTTTTTTAAAAAAACAAAAGTCCCAACTTTTTTTTTAATTCTTTTTTATTCTATATATATATATATATATATATATATATATATATATATATATATATATATATATATATACAGCTACATGGTGAGCAGCTGATGATCCCCGTTTTCTATTTACAAAATTTTAGTTAAGGTTTTCTCTTTTCATCCTTATGGAGTTAAATTCTGTTTTAAAATTGAAGACATTTGCGAAATCGGCTTATGCAAATGCTAAGTCAATTTCTATTTAACAATTTTCGTTAAGGCCTTTTTTTCCATAATTATATAAATGATTTCTCTTTTGTCAATATAAAAAGTTTTAGAAGTCGGATTATGCGTTAAAGCAAATATTTTTCCCCCTCCCGGGAATTTAAACTGCATTCTTTATTTTTATTTTTGCATTTTTTTTATTCAAAGCTTCTTTAAACTATATTATATATAGTATTTACTTTCACATGGCCCGATACGTTAGTAGAGTAAAAATGGGCCAAACAATTTTTATACATTTTATTGGACGAAAAGCAATATATTAGATAAAGGAAACTTAAAGGAGACTAATATTACTTTAATAAATGCAAAGGACGGAATTGCATTCATTTTTTATTTCTTTAAAAGATCAGTCCTTTTAGACATGCTCTCAACTAAAGGTGAACACTGTGAAGCGGAGATGATATTCCATTCGCTTTACACAACTTCCCACAGTTTGTCATTGTTCTCAACAGTTCTTCCTACCAATGCACAAGATATTATGGAGCAAATATTCTCGATTAGGTTTAAATCAAGGCTTTAACCTGGCCAAAATATCACATCAACTGAATTATCAGAAAACTGCGTTTCTGTGACTTTAGCAGTGTGTGCAGAGGCCTTATCATGTTGAAAAATAATGTTCTGAGATATTCCCAGCTTCTGAATACTTAGTATTCTAATCTATTCCTTTGCATTGATTGACTTTTCACATCTCATAAGTTCCCCAACCACTGCTGCAGTAAAAGTTCCTCATACAATTATTCCTCCATTCCCGTGTTTAACTGTTGTTTTTGTGCAATTTGGCAAACATCTCTCTTCAGTTCTTCGATTGCACTGTTCGGGAGCATCGGGAGCATCGGGAGCATCATTAACAAGTCAAAATCTTTATTCATCTGACGAGAAATAATTCTTGAACTAGTCTACATATTTCTTGCCATAATACGAGAAAAATCTCTTTCTATCATTGATGTTCTTCTTAGATAAAAAAAAATGTCTTCTTTGCACACCTTTTAGAGGAAAATCCCATTTCTTTCATTCGTCTAGATATTGTATATCTAGAAAGAGAATTTTCAGCCCCTGTTTTGAATTCTTTGCTATAAGTTTTCTTTCTATTCTTTCAAAACAGTTAATTTAAGCATGTGGTCGTTCTTCAAAGTGAATGCTCTAGGGCGACCAGATCCAGATTTACTTATTACCAAGCATTCGAGTCCGTACCATTCTCCAATTCGTTTCACTGCAGCAAGAGATGTTTTCACATTTTCTTTTATTAAAATATCAAAAATCTGCTTGTAAGTCATTTTGGACTGCCTTAATCCTGCAATTCGCTTTATTTATATCCTCACCAAGATGCGGTCCTACCATATTTAGGATTAATTTTTCCAATTATTATTATATAATAATGATCTGCAAAATTTTTCCAATTATTATTATATAATAATGATCTGCAAAATAGAAATTTTCAGTTAAAATTAAGAAAAATTCATGGAAAAATATTGAAAAACCTTCCTTCTTTCACTCCTGGCCAATTATTTTGCTCATGAGTATATATATATATATATATATATATATATATATATATATATATATATATATATATATATATATATATATATATATATATATATATATATATATACGCACACGGCATAATCACGTTTGGCACGCAGTATCCTTTCTCTTTTGAGACTGAACGGAGGCATCGATCGATATATATATATATATATATATATATATATATATATATATATATATATATATATAATATAAAGCTGAATGTGTATGTGTGTGTGTCTGGTCACGAATAGGCTCCTATATGGTTGACTATTTTAAAAAAAAAACTGATTGCATATAATGAGAGAAGATGTATCCAGACACATGAATGGGTATGTTTGATCTGGCAGAACGGTGGTTCATTAAAATTGTGGGGTCTGCGTTCGCTCCTGGTCCATAAAGTATGGAAATAAAAAATTTAAAAATTAAAAAAAAAACAACGCTTACAAGTGTTTTTGATATATATGTACATAAGAATACTTTGAGAAGTATGTTTTAACTTAAATAGGGATGGTATAATAAAATTGTGGGGTCTGCGTTCGCGCCTGACCTCCATAGAATGGAAATAGGCACAAACTCTAATAAAGACTTTTCATATCTATCTGCGTAAGTATACTTTGATAATTATGTTTCCGTTTATAAGAAATATAGTATAATAAAATGATGGGGTGTTCGTTCGTACCTGACCTCTGTAGAATGGAAATATGTCACAAAGTTTAATAAGGTTTTTTAATATAGATCCACAGTATATTGTGATAAGTGTTTAAGTGTGAACAGGTATGGTATAATAAATTATGGGGTTTATCTATTTTCTTTTTACTTTCATCATATTTTGCTTTGGTTTCGATACCGCCAAATTCGAAGCTATCTCTTTACAACCCTTCCTTTTCATAACTTATCATACTTTCATAAATCAGAGTCCATTTTCTGTAGGCTGTCTTTGAACCCAGTCAACGACAGTTACTTTTGCTAGTGTATATATATAATATATATATATACGTTTATAGTGAAATATCTTTATCAAATTATATTTCAATTTTTATTCATACCAGTCCTTTAATTTATGTAGCTCGATGTTACTACAGAGCATATACAAAAATGACGTAACAAATTTTTAAAAAATTGCAATTTCGCTTGCTATTATCTGATTTTGTAATCATACACATATTCCTTCATTTTTTTCAAAAGTTATTAACTTCTTTTCCACTTCAGCGGTCATTCCATTCACTAGACAACTTACAACAAACATATATGCATAAATGTCAAACGAACTATCTCTATATCTATCGATATATTAAAATATCTCATATAGATAAAATACAGGCTTGGTGCTAATAAAATAGAATGTACCCTGGCTAAATGAAACACTAAGACTCTTCATAAGACAAACAACAACAAAACAGAATAGAAGTCACCGCCATACCACCCAGTATATAACATTAGTAACAAAAAAACATATTTTCAAACCAATAAAATATGCCCAAATTTGCCTACAATTGTAGGTTAGCTTCAGGTTTGCTGCTTCAATTGTCTCCCCTGTAGGCTTACCAGGTCAACAAAAAAAAAAAAAAAAAAAAAAAAAATATATATATATATATATATATATATATATATATATATATATATATATTATTATATATTATTATATATATATATATATATATATATATATATTATGTGTGTATGTGTGTGAATACCTTCAGTCCAATAGTGCATTTATTAAAATTATTGCACTGTAAAACTTTAAAATATTTATCCTGAAGATTCTGGATCATGAAGGTAGTACTTTCCATATAATACTAGGCTGTAAACGCTTACATTGTTTTACTGACTATTTGTGATGAGAACTATCTTTTGGGTGATGCATTATTTAGTATTTTTTTGTTTTTTTTCATGTATATTCTGAGCGCTTATGAATGCTTTACTGATGTAGAAATAATAAAAAAAATATGCAGTACACTATATGTAAAAAAAATATTAGTATAGGCCGATACATTTGTACGTTTGCATAGTAAACAAACTGAGTCTTTTTACATGGGAATAAAAATGTGTGTCTGTTAGCTGTGAAGCGTACGCTCAAAGAAACAAAAACAAAAAAACAATTTAGTGTACGATAGGTTGTGGGACGATATGGATATAATAATCAGCACAGGGAGTTAACATCAAGTTCAAGGTAAAAAAGAGAATATCATAACACCCACACACACACCCACACACACACACACACACACACACATATATATATATATATATATATATATATATATATATATATATATATATGGCGATTAAGCTACACTGAATATTCCGCGTTTCATCCACTCTAGGATTCTTCAGGCTTATGCACATAAGTCTGAAGAATCCTAAAGTGGATGAAACGCGGAATATTCAGTGTAGCTTAATCACCATATACATTTTATAACTTATTAACTAGCTCTACCTACGTATTGAGCACTTTTGAAGTAAATACTTAAAGTTTACGCATAAATCTATGTGAGTAAATTAAGTAGGCGTTAAAAGAGGAGATTAAGATCACTTCTTTATATCGGGATAATGCAAATTGATTTAGAACTCATAGAATTTAATAAAAAAAGAAAATGACGATATAAAACTATATATTAGTATGTATGTATATAGAGAGATTTATGCATTTATTCAATAAGAATATACATCAAGTAAGTGTGTAAAGAAGTAGGGGCTCTTTATACCATGGTATTTTGAAGCCTTATGCTTCTCATCAGAAGAGGATCGAAGATGCTAGGTAACATAATAGGGATACGACGTCTAGCGATAGTAACATTGGGGCGAAAAAATATTGTTTGCTGGTTGGGGGGAACTAAATTGATCTCTATGACATAGGAGGAGAATAGCTTTTATTACATAAAGCAGGCAAGTGTCTAGCATCTCTACCGTGGTGGGTTTAATATATGTGGACAATATGTGTGGTTAAACTCTCGGCGAGGATATTGGGTATGTTAATTGAAAAAAAGGTGTTTATTTAATCATGTATTAATGGGTTATAGCTTTGGAAGGAGTTTAGATGAAATAGGGGTGGGGCGCTATGTCGATGCATTCAAGAAGGGGTATCTGAAATTATAACAGAAAAAATCAAATAAATATCAATTACTAGGAGAATAAATATCAATTATTAGGAATAATAATAAGATGATAAATGTTAAGGAATAAATTATAAGGAATACAATATAGAAATATATATTTTAAGTGAATAAGATAGAGGATAAACAGATGGTAGAATAATGGAATAAAAATACAAAGGGGTATGGGATGAATAAATATAAAAAGATGAGTCAATGAATAATCAAATTTTGACCAATATATATCCTTAATCGATTATCTAGGTTTCGTCTCACTTACCACCTTTTACTCAGTAATCGTTATTCTGATTAGCCTTAGAGCCTGGATAAGTAGGACCTCCCTAATAAAAAATAACTTAGGAACGCAATGGTAAAGTCTCTCGATTTTAATTACGTTAATCTACTTTATTATGTGGTTTAACGATTCGTGCCTTTGTCTAGAGAATCTACATTTACTCAATTCCTGGGTCTTCACTGCTTTATTTTTAATATTATTTAGTATGTTTTACTTGACACAAATCAATATCAGATTGCTTAATGCCAATTACAAGTGGTTTTCTCTTAAGTTTGAGAAGACACAAGTCATCTTGGATGTTTCGCCTCTTTCGATAATTGTGGAAAATATTATTTAATGCATTTCAACAGCCGTTTACCATATATTTTTGAATGGAAATGTCCGTTAGCCTTCTCCAAAATTTTAGTCACCATTACTACGCCTACTACTACTATTATTATTATTATTATTATTATTATTATTATTATTATTATTATTATTATTGGCTCACATGGAGCTTTCACAAACGATCTGATTGGAGACCTGTGATGTTCTCTGGAAGCTGAGTGACAACAAGTCTCCTCATATGTCCAGCTCTATCCACCTCCTTCGATAGCATTTGCAAATAAATTTGCGTCATCGAAACAGCCTCTTACCACTGATTTCTCGCTGGTAGTTGCCATTGGTTTATACTGAAATTTGAGTGGCACTAAGCCTCCTCAAAATCCCAGTTTTCTTCGCGCTTGTCTAGCGGAGGTCTGGCCAGCGCTCTCTCCTCGGTCTTTCAATCCTCCTTGGCCCTTCTCAGCTCTTTCGTATCACTCTTCTATTGGGGGGGGGCGGTGATGAAACAATGGGGGAATTCATGATGGGGGTGTAGAACTTGTAAATATGCAGCTTCGGTGTTCTTCATTCTCTGTAACGCTTATTCGTTATATTATCTTCTTGTATTATTCTCCGCATTCAAGGGTTTTCCTTAATGTTTCAGTCGTTTTCATTATCGTTAGTCGTTGTATTTTTGCAGTTATTCCTCTGATTCCAATTTCTGACATTCTTTTTTCGAAGTTTTTCGGAACTGTTCCTAGTGCTCCAACTATTATCGGTATTATTTTGATTTTCTTCATCATCCAAATCCCTTTTAACTCTCTGGCTAGCTCTGTGTATTTGCTTCGTTTCTTCTTTTCTTTCATACTCACCCTGTGGTCAGCTGGAACAGCAAAGTCTACAATTTGACAGGATTTCTCTTTCTTGTTAATTATTACGACATCTGGTCTTCTTGTTTGGATGGGTTTGTCCGTCTGTATGTCCATGTCCCAAAGGATTTTGTGGTTCTCGTTTTCGAGTGATGTTGGAGGTTTATGCTTGTACCATTTGTCTGTACGCTCAATTTCCAGTGCACTGCCCTCCCCACTTGGTCATGCCTGTTTTTGTATTCTTTTGGGGCCAGTTTGCTGCATTCACTTACTATATGGTTTATCGTTTCGTCTCTTTGTCATTTGCTGTTTCCTTGTGTTTTATCGATCCTTGCTTTGATATGGTTGGTTCTTATCGAGTTATCTTGTGCTGTAGTTATTAGAGATTCAGTTTCTCGGTTTATATGTCTTTTTCGCATCCATGTCCAGGTGTTTTCTTTATTCTCATCTTTTGTCATTCTTATGAATCTTCCGTGGAGTTGTTTCTCTTCCCATTTCTCTTTTCTCGTTTTGTCTTTTGTCTCTCTGTTTTCTGTTTTGTTGTTTTTTAGTGTCTCTCGCTGCCATAATTATCTTTTCAGTATTTTGCATTATGTATTTTTCTAGTTCTTTTTTTGTTTCCTTCACACAGTCTTCTATACAGGTCAGTCCTCTCCAGCCGTCTTTCCTTTTCACGTAGAGTCTGTCAATATCGTCCTTTGGGTGTGGTGCATTATCCATGCTCATGAGTTTCCTGGTTTTCTGGTCGATCTGTCTCAGTTATTATTATTATTATTATTATTATTATTATTATTATTATTATTATTATTGTTTTTGTTATTATTATATGCCGCATGCCTGAGTCAAGACTCTCATAAAAACCTCTTTTACGATTAACTGCAAAAAAAAAAAAAACAAAAAAAAACAGCGGAAACGGTACGAGAACAATCTGAAGATTTCGGTTTGTATTCTAACTAATGGGAAAAACTAACTCAGTGCAGATGTTCCTGACTTGCGGCAACTTACAAAAATTGCTGAATCCACACGCAAGGTCGAACGTGAAACTAAGAAAGACAGGGCACTCAACATCTTTTTCATAGAATTATCACACAGGTGTTCAAGATGCGGAAATACTTCGAGTTCGAGTTCAAATCTGTTTAACAAACCATCTTCAGACCCACTGAACAATTACATGATAACGGTCATCTTCGCAAGCGATGAACGAACATCTTTATTATTATTATTATTATTATTATTATTATTATTATTATTATTATTATTATTATTATTATTATTGTTGTTGTTGTTGTTTTTGTTTTTATTATTATTGTTATTATTGTTGTTGTTACTATTATTATTATTGTTTTTATTATTATTGTTAATATTATTGTATCATTATTATTATTGTTATTATTATTGTTATTATTATTACTTATTTGTTTTATTATTATTGCTCTTATTATTATTGTTTTTTTATTATTGTTATTATTATATTAGGAATTGTCTTACACATATTTGGATGTTTTATGTTTCTGTCTTTGTGTACATTTTTTTCGGCCAAAAGCGACAACAGCGGCGGAGTTTAAAAAATAGCAAACGAAACAAGTAAGAGTTTCTCACCGAAATTTTTATTTGAACTTGAAATTCATGGTTAAACAAGGAATTGTCTTACACATGTTCGGATGTTTTTTTTTTTTTTTGTTTCTGTCTTTGTGTACATTTTTCCGGCCAAAAGCGACAACAGCGGCGGAGTTTAAAAAATAGCAAACGAAATAATTAAGAGTTTCTAACTGAAATTTTAATTTGAACTTGAAATCCATGGTTAAAGAAGGAATTGTCTTACACATGTTCGGATATTTTATGTTCCTGTTTTTGTGTACATTTTTCTGGCCAAAAGCTAATGTCTCGATAAAACTATCGGTGGTGGTGTAACCTTAAATTCACTAACCCCATTTATGGTAGAATGTCAAATAAAATATTGAAAATAACGACGTGAATGGGGCTAGAACACCTTCTGATGGTGTCACGTCAGGTAGGTGTCTCACTGGTCAACAGGTGGGTCCTGTCGTCATCATACAACTGTTCGAAATTCTGAGGATGTAGCTGGATATAAGGGAGTGAGAATTGCCTGAGAGGATCCCAAGACACGAAGGGATTTGGAACAGGAAATGTAAAAAAAAAAAAAAATTAACGGATGAGGAAAGAAGAGTACTGTGGGAATGCTTTGTAAGAAGTGGAAGTATCAAATCTGCTGGATATATCCGAGAAGTGAAGGGAGAATTGGAATCGAGAGGAGGAGGAGCTAGAGTGTTGCGAGTTTGGTATCCCAGTTAAAACAAATTAAAAATAACAACCTACTATCAGTGATTGCAAGAGAAGAGATTGAATGGATGGTTAGGAATGAAATGAATAACGAAAGTAAAAATTGATAAAACTAGCTCTGATAAAAGAACTGAGAGAGTGGAAGTGCAGAAGGGAAATGTAAGCGATGATGGGAGGCGGACAACTGAGGAGAAATAGAATCATATGGTTAGGGGAAGTAATAAGAAAGAGCTTGAAGGATCTAAGGCAGATGAGATCATTGACTCTGAGACAATTGAGCCAGTGAAAGGAGCAGATGTATGGAGAAGTGGTGATGAAGTTCGAACTTTGACTTCTGTAGAGAAAGAAGTACTTCCGAAGTTAAGAGAGGTCCTTCTTAAAGATGACATTATAGAGATTCGAAGTATGAAGAGTAGGCGAAAAATGAGGTAAAAATAATTCAAGGAGTAATTCACAACATCATAAGAAAGAACATATCGATTACGGAACTTAACAGGCTTCTGTATGCAGCGTCATACGTTATTGAGAATCGTCTTGGCTTATTACAGAAGAAAAAGGGATAAATGAAGGATAGAAGGCCACACTGGAAGAGTCGGCTTGAAGAAAGTATTAAACGGTGGCGGAAATACATTGGTAGAATCGAAGGAATAAAAAAGTTAAACTAGGATAGAAAACTAAGGACGAGCTTGAAACGAGGGTATAGATTGCTGGAAAAGGGAACGATGAACGTTCTAAGAATGTTGAAAGAGAAAGTTCACATTGGTGGTATGAAAATTAGAAATTTTGTTGGAAAAAGTGTTGCATTTCGGCAGAACAACCTTTTCCGGAACAATCAGTCTCAGCTGTATAAAGAATTAAATTGTAGTAAATAGGCGGGAAATAACAACACTCTAAATGCAAAAGATGCAAGGAAGTTCTGGAGTGGGATTTGGTCTGTCGAAGGGCGATATAATGAGAAGGTTAGCTGGTTGGGAGAGGTCAGAGAAAGGCTATCAGAAATGCAGCAGATGAAGAACGTTGAGAAAACCATCGATGACGTTAAGGCTGGCATACGAAGGATGACAAACTGGAAGGCACCTGGTCCAGATGGAGTGGTGGGCTTCTGGTTTAAACAGTTTCCATGCCTTTATCCACCTATAGCTGCTGCTCTGCAAAGGGTTGTAGAGTCGGGAGATTCCCCTGATTGGTTTGTGAAGGAAAGAACAACACTGATTAGGAAAGATCCTGCAAAAGGAACAGATGCCAATAATTATAGACCAACTACATCTCTGTCACTGATGTGGAAACTGTTAACTGGAATATTTGCAGAGAAAATTCATGAACATCTAGAGAGTAATGGTGTTTTTCCTGACGAACAAAAGGGGTGCCGAAAAGGCTTGAGAGGTACTAAAGAGCAACTACTAATTGATAAAGCAATAATACAGGATGCGAAGGAGAAGAAGAGAAATCTGAGCATAGCATGGATCGATTACAGAAAGGCTTATGACATGGTTCCTCATTCATGGATACGTGAAACACTATTGATGATGAAGGTTGCTGTGAATGTGGTAGGGCTTTTGGAGACAAGTATGGCTCAATGGAAAACGGGGCTGACAGCAAACAGAGAGGAGATGGGGCAGGTTGGCATTAAACGTTGGATATTTGAAGGAAATTCGCTATCGCCACTTCATTTTGTAACGATAATGATGCCACTGATCATCCTCTTAAAGAGAGAAAAACTGGGGTATAACTTTGGATCTGGTGACAGACGCCTCAACCATCTACTGTTTATGGATGATTTGAAAATATTCAGTAGAAATGAAAAGGAAATGGAGAGACTGGTAGAACTTGTGGAGACATAGAAGACATTGCGATGGAGTTTGGGATTAGTAAATGTGCGGTGCTGGTGATGAAAAGAGGTGTAAAGGTTCATTCGAATGGAATAGTGCTGCCAAATGGAGAAATCATGAAAGAAATAGAAGATACAGGATATAAATATTTGGGAGTGCTGGAGGGTGTAGGCATCATGAACAGAGAAATGAAGGAAAAAGTCTGGAAGGAGTATCTTACAAGAGTGAAACTAATTGCAAAGTCGAAACTGTATGGAGGAAACCTTATCAAAACAGTAAATGCATGAGCAGTCAGTGTTTTGAGATACAGTGCGAGAATTTTAGAATGGTCTGACAAGGATTTGCATGCCATGGATATCAAAACAAGAGAAGTTTTAGCAATGTTTGGTATATTTCACATTCGAAGTAACGCAGCAAAGCTGTATCAAAAGAAGAAAGATGGTGGGAGAGGATTGAAAAGTGTAAAAGATTGTGTTAGAACCGAGGAGATGTTGAAGGAGCATGTTGTTAGAAGTGAGGAGTGGATGCTTAAGGTTGTGACCAATGAAGTGGAGGTATGTGAGAGCAAGGAAGATTATGTGCAACGTATGGATAGAGAAAGGGCAGAGGAACTGGCTAGGAAGAAAATGCATGGAATGTTCTTCCATAATATAGCAGAAGTGGCTGATGAAAGATCATGCCAATGGCTTAGAGCTGGGTATCTGGCTAAGAGTACTGAAACGTTTGTTTGTGTAGCACAAGAGCAGGCATTAGGAACACGATTGTTAAAAAAAGTGGTTCTAAGAGAGAAAGTTGCTGCAGAATGCCGCATTTGTAGTAAGACCTCAGAGTCAATTGCGCACCTTGCAGCAGGGTGTAGTGGACTGGCCCAGAGAGTATACTGCAAAAGACACGATCGCATGAGACTCCGGATATATTGGGAGGTGTGTAAGAGGGTTGGGGTGAAGTGTGCTGGAAAATGATTTGAGGAGGTGCCTGATGAAGTGAGAACAAGTGAGGATGGCAAGGTAGAGGTATGGTGGGAGAAAAGTGTCATAACGACCAAGCAGTTGGAACATAATCGTCCGGATTTGGTCGTCATTTACAAGGTCTAAAAAAACTGGCAGATTGTAGAATTCTCAGTACCCTGGGACACGAATGTGAGAGAGAATGAGAATGAGAAGTGGAGCAATTATGCTTCATTTGCCTTGGAGATAAGGCGTCTACATGGGGTTAAAACATAAATAATCCCGGTCGCAGTTGGTACACTAGGAGTAGTATCAAGTCGTATGGAAGAACAATTGAAAAAAACTACAAATCCCCGATGTTTTAGGCGGCCTTCAAACCTCTGCAATTATAGGTACCACCAACATCCTTAGGAAAACCTTTGATCTTTGAAGCTCCTAGTTTGAAGTCGGGATTAAGGGAAATCCTCTGGAAATGAATTCCATCCCTTTCCAGAGAAATTTTCATAAACTAAATCCGAATTATTATTATTATTATTATTATCATTATTATTATTATTATTATTATTATTATTATTATTTTATTGTTATTATTATTGTTATTATTATTATTTTATTATTATTATTATTATTATTATTGCTATTATTATTGTTATTATTATTGTTATCATTGTTATTATTATTATTGTTATTATTATTATTGTTATTATTATTGTTATCATTGTTATTATTATTGTTATTATTATTATTATTATTATTATTATAAGCAGCAGCAGCAGATGAATGATCAGAACATTATGTTGTCTTTTGCTTTCAACATAAAACTTGATGTAAAATGTATATGAAAAGTGAATATTTTTAAAGTAGGGAAAGTGAGAAAAGAATTAAATTTATGCGAAATGTTGAAAAATGAGAAAAATCAGAAGTATACACTTTTTAAATAAAAATTGAAGAGATTCAAAAAGCAGTAAAAAATATAAGGCAATATTAGCAAGATTTTGAAAAAGGAAATAAATTTGAAACGGTTAGAATAGAAACTCAATAAAAATGAGAGAACTTTTTAAGTAGAAAAAAATGGTAAAGTTAAGTAAGAAAAAAAAAAACATTTCTGAAAAAATATAGAGCATTAAGTACGTTTTAAAAAGTGTAAAACGCTTGCTGAGCGGTAGAGGGCGCTATCTTTTGCCTTTTTTTTTTTGTTTATCTTATTTTCTATTCTTTTGTGTGTGTGTGTGTGTTTTTGTTTGTTTGCTTTTTTCATGAGACAAATTGTAAAGAAATGTGACATTGGTAAATTGATGACAGTGATGATGAAAATGGCTGACGGTGGTAAGGAATGACGAGGAGAAGGTTGATGAGGCGGAAGGAGGAGACGGAAAAATGGGGAACGGCAAGGGATGAGTAAAGAGAAGAAATAGGAAAACGGGAGGAGAATGAGAATAAAGAGCGTATAAAGAAAAGGATAATAAAAAAGGGGGAAGGTGATAAGTGCCGCGCAGAAGATTCTAAAAAAGACAAAAAGAACCAGGGAAGGAGAAAGATAATAATAATAATAATAATAATAATAATAATAATAATAATAATAATAATAATAATCAGGGGGCAAGAAAAAGGAAGAAGGGCGTTCTAGAAGTAATACGTTCTATTTTTCAATTCATAAAGTTGAAGAGCTACGAAAAGGGGAGTGGTACCATTGAAACAAGCGACCTTTTGATTGAGATTGTCGGACTGACTTCCTCATCTTGGTTGTTATCGTCACAACGTTTCAGCCGTTTTGCTCTCCGGCCTTCATCAGGTGTTTTGTATCGAACTGGGGAACCGTTTGTTAGGAGTCTCGAACCCAACCCTTTATTATTATTACGGGAGTACCGTGTTCGGACTCCAACTAGGCTCTGGGACATAGTTGCTGATTCTCTGTTTTGAATGTTACTTTTTCACTGCCTTCGTTCAGGATTGAACTCAGTACCTTTGGGTTACTGTAAACTTTGATACAATGTCTAGGACCATTCGGCCATATGTCACTAGGACCT
>NC_136495.1:57524075-57559075 GCF_053919585.1 Euprymna scolopes | reverse complement strand
ATAGTTTACAAGTTCAAATATATGGAATGAGTTTGGTTGCAATCGTTCAAGTAGTTTATTAGTAAGTAATGACCGACGAATATATAAATACATACTTCATTTTATTTAATATCGATCTGATCGGCGATATTGAATTTTCACACTCTTATGCCTCTATTTCATATTCATGAGAGTTAGCTACCATCAGATGACCGTGGATTCTTTTGTATATAATGATAATATACACCATTTTTAAGTTCTTTTGAATTTTTTTTTTACAAACGCATCACCACTTATCAAGGCCAAAAGGCCACTCGAGGATAAGGGTTAAAGAGTGTACAGTAGACAATTGGACAATAAAGTAAACGTTAGTAATGAAAATTCAGAAAATTTGTTAACTTATATGGAACGGCTCATCAAAGACTTGTTTACATTAGACTTGAAGACAACCATATTGTAATCAGCTGGAAAGCAGGAAAACGGAAGACAATCCCATAGGCGTGCAGTTCTTAGAAAGAAGCTTCGTTCATGGAATCTACGTTTAGGTTTAGGCACTGATAAAGAGTGGGGGAAATTATTGATAGTGTTTTCTGCTAGACGGGTGTTTCTTGTGAAAGTTTGGCGAGGGGGGGACCATAGATTGGAGATCAGTCGAGCACGTGCCATGAAAATAACGATAAAGTAGAGACAGACTTGCAGCATCTCTTCTGTGAAAAAGAGGTTGCAGTGAAGAGAAAAGGATATCCTCTACGAGGTTACGAAGTCTATTCTGAACTCCATAAAAGCAGGATAAGTCCTTTCTAGCATAACTTGCTATGAAACACAGAGTAGTGAAATTTGGTACACTGGAAGAGCATAACAAGGTGCCTTATTTTCCTGATTTTTGTGGAATTTGAATAAATATTTGGAAAATTATGCTAATTTTTCGATTTTCTGGTAATTTTAAGTGTGTCGTACTTTATTGCAGGTCTCCCAAAATGCCTAGAAAGGGTCGATTGACAGCTAGTAAAAAGGAACGTGTTGTTGCAGACCTTGCAGAAGGTTTATCTCTTGTAAATCTATCCAAGGAGCTTGGAAGAGATCGAATAACATTGTCGTTATTCGTTGAAAATCCAAAAATCAAATCAAGGAAGGACAAAAACACAAGAAAGTCAGTTTCTCCTCGCGATGTTAGAAAAATTCGCCGTCAAGTCATCAAACAGCTGGGCAGCAACAGTGCTGCTATATTTGAAAAGGCTGGAATATCTTCCTTGTTCAGAAAGACACACTGCAATGTCTTAAACAAAATTGCAAGAAGAATTAAGCCCATAGCAAAACCTGTTTTCAACCAAACTCATAAGGAAAAACGTTTTTCTAGGACTCAGAAATACATAAACACCATCTTCGAAAATGTTCTTTTCACCGATGAGGCGAGAGCAACCCTTGATGAACCAGATGGGTGGGCCAAAGTTTGGAGTCCTCTTGGATTCCCGACCTCTCATCGATTCCTTCGTCAACAGGGAGGTGGAGGTGTCATGTTTTCGGCTGAAATAATCTGCGATGAACTAATTGGACCATTTCGTGTGCCAGACGGTGTCAAACTGGCAAGCCAGTCGTATATTTTATTTTTAAATGAGCATTTGTCACCATGGCTTCATGATCTTCCATTGGCGCGCCACTTCAAATTGATTTTTATGCACGGCAATGCGCCATCCCCTAAGCCAAGGCTACAACATCCTACTTTAAGTCATTAGGCAGTAGTAGAGAAATGTTGATGTCATGGCCACTTTGTTATCCAGATATAAACCCAATTGAGCATCTCTAGTCAATAATAGCGATGAAAGTTTGTGAAGGAGCTGTTCAATTTTCGTCGAGGGATGAACTTTGGGGGAAGATTTTGGAAGTTTCCTATAGCATCATATAATCTCAAATCCGCCGATTGACATCATCAGTTGACAAGAGGCCATTCAAAATGATTTTGAAGCATAGGAGTTATGTTGATAAATAAATATTTCCTTAAACAAAATAGTGTGAAATTCGTTCTTCTCGGTTAATATTGTTACTGGATATGGTCTTTATTTTATATAAATAGAAATATGAAGTTATAATATTATTTTATTACCGAAAATATACATTTTTAAACACTTGAAATAAAGTGATACGCACTTAAAATTACCAGAAAATATAAAAATTAGCAAAACTTTCAAAATATTTGTTCAAATTCCACCATAATCAGGGAAATAAGGCACCTTGTTATGCTCTTCCAGTGTACCAAATTTTACTTCTCTGCGTTTCATATCAATTTCAACGTTGAAAAAATATTTACTTGCAATAAACCAATACACATGGTCTATTAATAGGATAGTGTGTTATTTATTTTGTGTGTCACGCTTACATCCGAGTGACTGTCGTTTGATTGCTACTGGATATATTTTTTATTTTACAAATTGCAACTTTATAATATATAAAAATCGATAGAACATTAACTCTATAATAATATATACGAAATCTACAAGAATTGAAATATCATATTTAAGCATGTGGGCTAGCTTAGATAAATACTTTTGCAGTTAAAAAAAAAGAGCTACAATAATTTACGGTGAATGCGAACATCAATATATTACATATGAATGAGTCCACTGTGGAATTGCCACACGTCTCACTAGTTTCTATTATTCGAATTATTATTCTTATATGATTTGTTATATTCTTAATAACATTTTGTATTTCTTAAATATTCAACACCGTACAACTTATTAAAACAGATTACCCACTCATTATGATATATTAATAGGATAATTTGGGTGATATGTCACATCTTGACAGATATAGTTTTAACGTCCCCGTGGATGAAACTTCTTATATTGTTCGGATACATTTTAAGAAGTAGTGAAGAGTTGTCGGAATACTTCAAATAATAGAGATTAGTAACCGCTATGTTGATGAATACGAGAGAAAACATCCTTTTACGTTTCCTAATTTTGCAGAATAAATATTTTTTGTGGGTTTTACGAAACCACATATAAGAATAATCTTGATGAAATTCGTATATGTTTTAAAAAAGTAACAACGAAATATATTTAAATAAGAACACAAATACAACAAATGAAATAAAATATTTCTTCATTTTATTGAAATCTTTAAAAAAAAAAATAATGGGATTTCATTGTTTTTCTTCTGGTTATAAATTATTTGTTTCGTGAAATTAAAAATTGTTTCGTGAAAAATTGTTTCGTGAAAAATTGCTTCGTGAAATTAAAAATTGTTTCGTGAATTTAAAAATTGTTTCGTGAAATTAAACATTTTTACTGAAATTAAAAATTGTTTCGTGAAAAATTGTTTCGTGAAATTAAAAATTGTTTCGTGAAATTAAACATTTTTTTCCTGAAATTAAAAATTGTTTCGTGAAAATAAAAATTGTTTCAGTTCGTAAAAGTTGTTTCGTGAAATTAAAACTTGTTTCGTGAAATTAAATATTTTTTCCTGAAATTAAAAATTGTTTCGTGAAAAATTGTTTCAGTTCGTAAAAATTATTTCGTGAAATTAAAAATTGTTTCGTGAAATAAAAATTGTTTCGTGAAAAATTGTTTCAGTTCGTAAAAATTATTTCGTGAAATTAAAAATTGTTTCGTGAAAAATTGTTTCAGTTCGTAACAATTGTTTCGGGGAATTAAAAATTGTTTCGTGAAATTAAAAATTGTATATTTTCATTTTAAATTTATATTTACTTAATTATTATTTATTATGGTTTTCTAAGCTTTAAACAGTAAAACTGAAATGTGTCATCAAACATTTATTACTTAGCACTAGTATAAAAAAAAAACACCAGCGGCGAAAGAGGATTGTACTATATAAAAATCACACCCGGAACTACACAAAGTATCAAGTCTCTCATCCACCACAGTTTCATCTACAGTGGTAAATGAGCATTCAACTGTATTCCAGCCGCAATAAGAAATATAAGGAGTGTGTCCCCCGACACTTTAAAAAAACAACTGGACATCTGGCTGGAAAAATACCTGACCAGCAACCAACACCAAGCTACCCTAGTCCCAACCTCAATCGTCTAGTGGACTGGATCTCTGTATGAAGTGGACAGCCTGGGTGCAGTGAAGCTCCAGCTCAGCTGTGTCAATAGCCGACGGAATAACACAAACTACGAACTATAAACTACTACTTATTACTTTGAAATGCTTTGAACATCAGAAATCGTTAAACAAAAAAATTACAATATAAAACGGATAACATATTTAATTAAACCAATCACATATTGAGACTTCGTAAAACGAATTATTGAATAAAATGTCTCAATTTGAATTCCCTAAATGCGATTTAGAACATTGTAAATAGTCTGACAAACTGCCATTCAATATTATTATTCGCCAAATAGGTCATTATTGGAATTGATTGTTGAAATTATTAGAGAATATATTTTTCAAATCATTCTTATAAATTCTTATAAAATGAGCAATGTGAAGCATGTAAAACTTTCATTAATTCACATGCGAAACTATTGAACTCATTGCTCCAAAATTTGGAACATAGACACTATGCATACGATATTATGCATAGAACCATAGTCTTTATACACACACCCATCCTATATAGAAACGACGTCATATTTATGTTATTCACGCGCGCACTAGTGCGCGTTCCGTCGTCTTGATAGTATATCAATGTGGCTATGTCTAGACTCGAAACCGGATCTCAGAGTTTGTGACGGGCTGCTATTATCGTTTGGAGTTTGAATCTCAGGCTTGATTCGCTCGAGGTATGTAGCCACACTGATGAGTCATGAAACAGCGAAATAACTTCCAGCAAAATATACATATAGATATAGATGTATTATAATACGGTTTAGATTTTCTTATAATGGATCTTAAAACATTAGTTGAACGGATATTTATAGATTTAATATAACATCATAAATTTACGTCACGTTTCAAAACATATATGTATCAATATATATATATATATATATATATATATATATATATATATATATATATATATATTTGTAAAAGAGTTTTTTAATTTTTTTTTTTTTTTTAATATTAT
Source organism: Euprymna scolopes (assembly GCF_053919585.1). NCBI lineage: Eukaryota > Metazoa > Mollusca > Cephalopoda > Sepiida > Sepiolidae > Euprymna > Euprymna scolopes. The sequence continues at coordinate 57,554,059 of NC_136495.1, read as the reverse complement.
GATTTTGTATTCCTGCACGTCACCAATAGAAAACGAATAACGAAATGTTATGAGCTTTTATACTTTTCGTATTCTTTTTTATGCATTTTCATAGCGGCACTGATGAGTTGTGATACAACGAAACAGTACTGTATGTCGATGACTATATATATATATACATATATATATATATATATATATATATTTTTTTTTATATATAGTGCGCCACGTATATTTTTAAATAAATAATTTATATAAATATTGTAAAATTCTAAATATTCTCCTTATATTATGAGTAGATTTGTCAGCCTAGTAAGAATATGCGGCCAGAAGAAGTCAATATTTACTGTTCGCTGTGTGTGTGTTAGAGAGAGAGAGAGAGAGAGAGAGAGAGAGAGAGAGAGAGAGAGAGAGAGAGAAAAATTCTGTTTTTAACGACTATTATACCGTCGTTTAGAAATGGTAACTATTATAAGTTAACTCCATCACAAATTAAAACTAAATACAAAATGATAAATTCTCAACAAATACAGCGGTTGTTATGATTTAGACATGCCAGCTCTATTAAATCACATTAATTGATCAAGAAGGGGTAGTGATCTATTTGCGTCACCACATTTTGCAAGTTATTATTTATGAATCACTATAGGTTAACAAAAACGGAATTCTAATTTTTTCGTTAAAAATTAATAAAACTATTTATTCCAGAAAAAAAGACTTACTAATTATTCTTGTTAATTTAAACACTGATATTTGCCTACTTTTAAAATCCGTCGCCATTTCATATTTCGAACGATTAGTGATTAGTGTACGATTTGTGATTGGTGAACGATTAGTAATTGCGTTACAACATTTTGAAAACCATTATATATGAATGATTATATATTTTCAACAGTGGATATTCATTTTTCGTAACAAAAACATAATTAACCTATGCACGCAAGTAAAAAAAAAAATATCTTTCTTACTTCTGTTCATATTAGAAAGCGTTATAAAAAAACGTTTTTCATTATTTCATAAATGTCGTGAATTTTCACTATAGCACAGTTGCCTGATAGCAGAACGGGTGGCGTCTTTACGCAAATAGTTAAAAAAAAAAAAAAAAGAAAGAAAAGAAAAGTCTCAGAAAATAAATTCACAACAAATATTTATTAAAAATGAATGATTAAGCACAAGACCAGCAAAAAAGAGGATGAGGAGGGGAAGAGGGTGTCGAAGGTTGTCCAGTCTATCTATTTCCTACACTAGTTTCATTCACCCAAATACCACATTCACTCTGTGGGCCTACACTATTTACATTGATAGAACCCCAGCGTTTTTCGAATGATTTTATTTGTACAGATATATGAACATGTGTGTTTTTTCTCGTTTTTTTTTTGTTTTGTTTTTACCAGAATTACAAAAAAATACAATATATGCAAACAATACATGCAAACAATAAATGCAAACATTACAATTGTGACAAAGACAAAACCAACCAATGTTTACAATGATGCGATGATGGGGAAAAAATACAATATATGCAAACAATACATGCAAACAATACATGCAAACATTACAATTGTGACAAAGACAAAACCAACCAATGTTTACAATGATGCGATGATGGGAAATGTGGGGGAGGGACTTAACAGCCTTCAAACACACCCAAAAATAAGAAAAAAAAAACTTTAAATATTTGTGAGGAAAGGGATAAATGAATAAATCCGCAACAAATTATTTCAAAATTGTTGCAGGTCGACTGAACACATAAAATAAATAACTACAACACAGAAGTAAATTAGAACAGATATATTGAAAGCAAGAAAGTATATACAAATATTTACATAGCGTTCATTGGTATGGCCATGAGGAGACCGTCCTTGGAGAAGGCCTCGGCTTGGTGGTCGTTGACTCGATCACGTGTCTCGCCGAGTCTCTCGTTGAGTCTCTCGTTGGGTCTCTCCAATCTTTACAGTACCAACCATATTTATATAGTTGGCACTCCCCATATGCTACTCAGGTAGATCCTAGCACAACAAAAATCTTAGCACGTATTTCAATACGAAATTAATACTTATTTCTTCAAACTTCAATCATTTTCTATTTTTTCTTTGGCCAAAGTCGAGATACATGCTGAATATATGTTGATATATGGATGGATAAGTATAATAATTTACCGTTAAGCTTTATTATCACATCCGACGCAAAGTAGGACCCAAACAAGCTTTGAATTCAACACTTTTAGCGGCCATATGCAAACAGATATCTAAATAACAGCAATAAAAGACAAAACAAACAATTAATGTTCATATATCTTTCAAAGCAGCGAATCATTTTCCTATGTAACAGTAACGTAAAATAAGCACCCACTTTCTGGCTAGTACACGGGAAATCGACACGTACAACCGAATGGTTTCTAAATTTGGGACAGGAAAAATTAAACTGGGGGCATTTTTTTGTTTTTTTGTTTTACTCATTCCATTTATTTACTTCGGTTTTAAATAGAAATTGATGGATTGTACATTTTTAAAAAATTCGATTGTTTGAAGCTTTAGTAAAAGGGGCAAGTAATGGAATAAGCGAGAATTTTTGAAAAAAACATATAAACCACGATAGAAAATATGAATGCTCCATTAAGAACAATGCACACAATACAAGCTAAACTGTTTTTTTTTGTTGTTGTTGTTTTCATTTATCTTAATCCGACTCCAACCTAAACGTAACTAAGTTTTAATTTGAAAACTCGCTTTACTTCAGTTCGCATGGTGTAAAAAGCATCGGTTTCTCCTGGTAAATTGAGGAATGCTTTCTTGAGGCATATTCCTAAAAGCACCCAATAAACTTTGGGTGGGAAGAAATAAATGCACCCTAAAATATTAAATATTGTTTTTGCACTTCATTTTAATGAGGCAAAAAATATTGATTTTATTTAGATCTTTTTTTTTCGAATATTTTTATTGTTCACTAATTATTTTCTTTTCCAGGACAAGGGTCTGTTAGTTTCACACACACACACACACATACGCACACACACACACACACACACACACACACACACACACACACATATATATATATATATATATATATATTTAGCTGAAAATTTAGCTGAAAAATGCGAAGCTCGCGGTTTGTTTACAAACAAACGTTTGAGCCCTTTACGAGTGGCGGACGGATGTTTATTTAAATAGACATTCGGACAGATTAATTAAGGCCACCGCTTCCGTAGTCAGGGGGGTAGAACTGCCGACTGTCATCACGACGGTTCTAGGTTCGATCCTCGGCTTGGGAAAGGTGTTAGTCTAGCGGAACTGATGAGTTGTGAAACAACGAAACAGGACTGTATGTCGATGACTAAAATATATTATATATATATAACAGTGTTTGTAGTGTTTAAATATATGTTATGTGTTAGTTTTACTCAGATAGAATTGCCTTAAAGCTTCACCGTTTACTCATTATGCGAACAAATTTCAAACTTTTTCGCACTTCGTAGGTCACCTTCTCAGCTATATTTTGAAAAAAAATTTAATTTTTGTTCATTAAAAAAAAAAGTTATAATAAATCACTGGTGTTCAAAAGATATCAGAATCTGTAAGGAACGGAGAAGCGTTTTTTTTTTCTGATTGGCCGTTGGTTACCATAGCAACCAAATCTGTTACGCTACCTCAAATCGACCGGGAACGGCAGATATGATAATACAGAAGATATAAAAAGGGAAAATTCTCCCGGGTTTTTAGCAAACTGCTAACGTAGGGAAAAATAGGCTACCAAATTCTCGACGACAACAATGAATATATATATATATATATATATATATATATATATATTGTCTCTTATATTTTTCCTTCCTTGCAATGTTTTCATTCGTTGCCCTCCCGCATTGTTCGCCCCGACACCAAGATTACGTGGATTCCCAATGGCATTAATAGTAAATAACTTCCCAAGAAAGCTCGAAAAACATACAGTGTTTAGCGATGTATTGGAAAATTAAAAATGGCGCCGGACTCTCTCTTGAACACGGTAAGTCTGGAAAAATGAGTTAAAAATAAAAAACTGTACAAAATAATGCTCTAAACTCGATCAATACGTTAACATAACACAGGCTGACATATATTCGGTGAGTTTCTAACAGTATTTTGGATAGTTTCTTATTTTTAACAGATGCTACTACACTGTGATCTTGTCCCGAATGTCAAGAATTGTTTGTGTTTTATGTTTCTTTAATTGTTTGTTCCCTAAATTCATAATTCAGTTTTATCAGTATTAGATTGTATATTGCTTTAAAATTACGTAATTTTACAGAGATAATATTTATATTTTATTTTGAATAAAGTTCAGTTTCATTATTAATCGAATTGTGTTCCTTTCTTTTCTTTTTAACATGTTTTAATACTCTTTTTAAAAATGCTGTCATATAGTATCAACAGTAACAGTTCAACAAATCTTACCTACATTGCCTGCAGGCATTTTTCAGTTAACAGGCCTTCTATATCTCGGTGGTCGTGGTTTAATTCGATTTTTACAAAGTATGCTATTTTGAGATGTCTATTGCTGTACTAAATGTTATTATAAAGGGCTACTATGACCCTATCCGAAGTGAGAACCATTGTGACGCTTACCAGACGGTCCACTCTATAACATGGAATAAATATAGTCACCCATGGCTAGTTAGTTCGATTTAGCGGAAGTCTTAATTGTGATTCAAAGCAGACTGTGTTCACTGTATAATTATGATGGAGACAAAAGAAATTATATTTTCACATTCAAAGAAGCAAATGATACCGTTTGATGTGAAAGCTAAAAATATTTACATTTAATGAAGAAAATGTTAATAAACAAACTGAAAGAAAAAGATAATTTTATTTTTTTTAAATATTAATAACGTCATTTTACACAGACGACTTGATTTTATTAATAACAAGATTTTTTTTTTACAATGGTGTCACCACTTATCAAGGCCCAGAGACCAGTCGAGGATGAGGGTTAATAAGTGCACAGTAATCAATGGGATAATTTAGTAATGGTTAGTAGTAGAAATTTGATGGATTGGATTATATTGATTATTGAATTTTGGGGGATATAGTGAACAACAAATACATCAGGTTTATATGTTGGTTAAAATAAAAATTCTTGCAATAAATACCAAACATTGATAAGTTGGATTAATAGCCGACTGAAAAAGGTAAAAAAAAAAAATTTGATAATTGTAAATATAACGAAAAATATCTTCCATTATTTATTGAACGTTTCTATTTATCTTAACTATTATAAAAAGTCACTTAGTGTGTGTGTGTGTGTGTGTGTGTGTGTGTGTGTGAGCTCTTTACATAGGTTCCCAAACGACAGAGCTTATCTTTTGCATATTTTACACACTGGTGATTTATATGTCTGGCAGTGTTCTTAGATTTTTTTTTGTACAGAAATTCATCAGATAAGTATTGGAAATCGAAAAAACATGATCTTAAAAATAGTCTTTCTTTTCTTATAGATAAAAAAAAATAAAAGAGTTTTTGACAGGAGGATTTTCATACTTTATACAGGAAAGGGAGATAATGAATCGAAGCAAATTATTTATTCTTTGAAAAACGCAATTATTGACATTTGGAGATATGGCGAACTGGTAGAGCGTTCGACTACAGATCGAATGATCCTCTGTTCAATCCCGGGTGTACCTTACGTAATGGGTTCTTATTAATGAGTTCAATTTACGATGAAAGGATATTATATATATATATATATATATGTGTGTGTGCGTGTGTGTGTATGTATATCTATGTGTGTGGGGGTGCGAAAGGTCATACATAAGGTATTTGAACATAAAGCACGCATTGTATTATGGTTTTAGCCGATAAAATCGCGCTAAGAGGTCAAAATAAATAAAAGAAAAAACGTTGACTTTGGCCTGGCGTAAGTGAACTATACACGTTTTTAGTCGCGTGCAAGCGACTCTATAAGTTACTCCGTCGGTCGGTCGGTCTGGCAGTCTGTCTGCCTGTCCGTAACACTTTTGTGCTTGGCCTTTTTGGTTAATATCAAAGGTATGTTGTAGATAGATTCTGTTCTTAGCTTTTTAAGCATCAAAGTGTAGTATCTGTCCGGCAGATACTGCAAGCAAAGACCATATGTGGGGGCAACCTCACATATAAGACCTTGGTCAATGTAGGGGCAACCCTTCATACCAATTGTCACTATCCAGCTCCCCTACTCCCTGGGAATTGGTCTCCATTTCTCCTTCACTCCTCACATTAATAATCGGCCTTGTACCTAATTTTCTCGGTGGGGGAGCAAATAAATACCAACCCCACATATAAGACCTTGGTCAATTTAGGGAACCCCTTCATACCAATTGTCATCATCCAGCTCCCCTACTCCCCGGGAAGTTGGTCTCCATTGCTCCTTCACTCCTCACATTAATAATCGGCCTTGTGCCTAATTTGCTCGGTGGGGGAGCATATAAATATAATTTTCTTGGCCTTTTGGCAAAGATCAAAGTGTAGTATCTATTCTTACTACATGCTGTACTTATGTTTGTAACTTTGTTATATAAAGTGGTGGATCACTTTTCTGTATTAATTTAATGTAAAATGATCACCCACTTTACAATCAATCAGTCCCAAAGCCATTCAAGTCATTCTCCAAATCATTCAAGTTGTTTTTGAAGGATTCCAGTTATTTTTTAAGCATTCAAGTCATTCTTAAGGTCATTCAATTCATCCTTAATTTCATTAAAGTTATTCTGAGTCATTTACTTTTTATTTATTTAAGTAATTTCAGCCCATTTTTCGGTCATTTTAGTTTATCTTTAAGAATTTCATGTCAATCCTACATTCACGCATTCATTCATTACACGAGAGCACGCGACTAATGGCTATCGGCCTTGTTTTTTTTTTAATGTGAGTGTGCTAATTAAATGCTATGGGTCGTCATTAAGTAAGCGTACTTTTTGCATTTTTTCTTTTTGTATAGCTATGGATTTAGGTCATGCTCTAGCGGATAAGGTTAAAAAATATATGTTTTGGTCTCGATTCTAGCTGATCGTACAAAATTCATTTTTTAAACTTATGAAATGTCTACAACAAGGTGCTAAACATTTTTTTTACAGGCGTTTAACATTGTCGTAGACTCTTGAAAATTCAGTATTGATATATATTTTATGAGTCGCTTGACCAATGTTTATAATTTCAGGTTCAAATGAACAGATACAGTACATTTTATTTTTTAGTGTCGCCCGCACTGAGGATTGAACTTTCAACTTCCAAAGAATGTAACCTAATATACCAATTACTTTATCAACTACGCCACAAGGAAAACAGTAGTACGAAGAATCCAAATGATATGATTAATCAATACTCATCTCAACATTTCAGAAATATAATATCGATATTATTATTGGCTCATAAGGAGCTTTCACACAGGTCGTCAAAGGTCTCTCCTTGAAAACAACCTTTGGTCGTTCCTGGAAGCTGAGTGACAATAAGCCTCCCCAGATTTCCAGTGCTCTTTCGAAAAGCATGTGCAAATGAATTTTCGTCATCACAACAGCCGTTTACCATTGCTTTCTTGTTGGCAGCGGCCATTGATCGTCATCGGAATTTGAGTGGCAATAAGCCTCCCCAAGGTCCAAGTTGTTCAGCGGAGGTCTGTGCTGTCTCCTTGAACTTTCTAGCCTTCTTAAGCTTTCCCGGCTCTTGGCATCACTCTTTTTGGGGGTCCGTGATGAGGCAAAGGAAGGGGATGGGGAAGGGGCTATAAAGCATATAGGTATGCAGCTTCAATGTTTTTGGTTCCATATAACGCTTCTTCATGTTTTGTCTCTGCCGAAGTTTGTCTGGCCCGCTCATGTCTCCGTATTCAAGGTTTTCCTTAATATTTCAGCTGTGTTCATTATTGTTATTCGTTGTATCTTTCCAGCCATTCCTCTGATTCCAATTTCTCCAGTTCTTTTTTTCAATGTTTTTCGGAATTGTTCCTAATGCTCCTACTATTATAGGTATTATCCTGATTTTCTTCATCATCCACATCCCTTTTAGCTTTCTGTCTAGCTCTGTGTATTTGCTTTTTTTTTCTTTCATATTTACCCTGTGGTCAACTGGACCAGGGAAGTCTACCATTTGACAGGACTTTTCTTTCTTGTTGATTATTATTATATTCGGTCGTCTTGCTTGAATAGTTTTTTTTTCCGTTTGTATGTCCATGTCCCATAGCATTTTGTGATTATCTTCTTTACTTACTGTTGCTGGCTTATGCTTATACTATTTGTCCGTGCATTCGAGGTGCAGTTTTTTGCACAATTCCCAGTGTACTGCCCTTTCTACTTGGTCGCGCCTGTTCTCGTATTCCATTTGAGCTAGTTTGCTACATTCACTTACTGTATGGTTTATCGTTTCGTCTCTTTGTCCATAGTTTGCAATTGCTGTTTTCTTGCGTTTTCTCGATCTTTGCTTTGATGCAGTTGGTTCTGATCGAGAAATCTTGTGCTGCGATTATGAGGATTTCAGTTTCTCAGTTTACGTGTCCTTTCCGCATCCATATCCAAATGTTTTCCTTATTCTCATCTTTTATCATTCTTATAAATCTTCAGTGTAGTTGTTTCTCTTCCCATTTTTCTCTCGTCTTATACTCTGTCTGTTTTGTTGATTTTTTCAATATCTCTCGTTGCCATAATAATCCTTTCCGTGTTCTACATTAAGTATTTTTCTAGTTCTTTTTTGTGTCATTCACAGTCTTAAATGCAAACGAGTCCTTTCCCTCCATCTTTCCTTTTCACGTAGAGTCGTCCTTTGGGTGTAGTGCATTGTGCATGGTCATTAGTTTCCTGGTCTTCTGATCGAGCTGTCTCGGTTCTTCTTTAGTTACCCCTATGAACGATCCAGAGTATCTTACTAGTGATACTGCCCATGCATTTTTATCTTTTATTAGGTTTCTGCTGTATAATTTAGTTTCCATTAAGTTTCTTCTTCTCCTGGAGTATTCCTTTCCAATTCTCTCTTTTATTTCTGTTGCTTTAATGGCCTCTGTCTCCAGAACTCTTAAGTATTTATAGGCGTCTTGTTCCCCAGTGCCCTCATCTCTGTTTGGTTGGGTAGTTCCATGCCTTCTGTCGTCTCTAGTTTTCCAAGTCTCATAACCAGTTGGGCGCACTTTTCGATACAAAACTCCATTTGGATATCCTGGCTGTAGATCCTTGTAGGGTTTATTAGTGTCTCTAGTTCCCTTTCGGTCCTTGCAAAAAGTTTCAAATCGTCATGTACGTCAGGTGTTTAATTTTTTCCTCTGTATTAGTTAATTTGTATCCGGCTTGGCACTTTCTCAGTATATTGTTCAGGGGCATCATGGCTATGATGGACAGTAATGATGATAGTAAATCTCCTTGGAAGTTGCCTCTTTGTATGTTAATTTCTGTTATGTGTTGTCCATCAGCTGTCAGTTCCAGTCTCCATGTTCTCATTGCATTTTCAATCAGGTTGATGATCCTGCTTGGTATTTGATACCTTTTTTAAACATTCTATAATGCGTGCTTGGGGCATCCTGTCGTACGCTTTTTTGTAGTCGATCCATGCCATGGCTAAATTATTTCTCCTTTTTATCCCCTTCAGGATCTTTTTGTCTGTATATAGCAGATCGTGTGTTCCTCTTTTTCCTTTTTGGCATCCTTTCTATTCCTCGGGAAGAAGTACATGATTGTTCAGGGAGTAGTGGATTTGTTCCGTCTGTTGTGCTGGTAATAGTTTCCACATAGTTGGTAAGCACGTGATAGGCCTATAGTTGTTGGGGACGGTTCCTTTCTCTGTGTTCTTCAGTATCAGTGTAGTTCTACCTTCTGTCATCCAATCTGGCACGTTTGTTTCCTGTATACATCTTTCTCGGGTTTTGAGCTAGCCTTTCGTGTAATGTTCTGATTTTTTTAACCAGTATGCATGTATCCCGTCGTGCTCTGGTGCTCTCCAGTTCGTCATTTTTCCCAGGGTTTTCTCTGGGGATTCATTGCCGATTTAATGCCCTGTTTCTCCGATTAGTTGTAACTTTTCTTTCATATCTTTCAGCCATTCGATATTTCTATTGTGATCCCGTCGTTTTCCCCATATCTTACTCCAATAGAGTTTTGTTTCTGTCGGGTTTGGCTTCTTTTCTAGAACTGCCTGCTTGTAGAACTCTTGTTTTCAAGTTGACTACAACATGGTCGTATTCTAGCCCAATGTAAACAACTTCCTGTTAAGTCGGCCCCTTAATTGATCAAGTTTCACCACTACCTATCAGTAAGCTGTTGTCTCACCGATCACTTTACACTCATTCACGCTTTTCCTCGAGTGGCCTTCAGGCCTAGATAAGTGGCGAATTCCTCGTAAAAAACATGCAATGTCTCCAAAATACTTCAGCAAAAATGCGGTTTATGTGACAGACAAGCAGAAAGACAGACAGACAGACAGACAGACAGACATGGCAAACTCTCAATTATGATGTAATGCATTTCAATACTGTTTTTCAATTCTTCCCTTTTCTGTCGTGCGCTTTATACCGCCAACCGCCAACCTCGGCTAGATCCCATCGTTTTGCCTGTCGTAATTAATGAAGGATGACGCGCCACTGCGTACCTTAATTGTCCCTTGACCCACAGCCACCGTATACAGGCATGTATGCGTTAGACCAGGACGTTTCCTCGCTGCTAATGTCTTCCTGACAAAACTTATTAACGAACCAATTGCTTAAGCATTCGTCTTTTATTGTGGCATCCATTACAGTTTCGGTTTGAAGGGTCGCAGTTCTCAGTAGATGGGACGGGTGTGTACGATTGGTTCAAGAGACGAACAGCTGAACGCTCAGCGAATAAAAGTCATCTTAATAGATTTATTGGCTCTCATTAAAGACAATATTCTTTCCCCAAGGATCGTATACCGGTATTTTGCATGTTTTCATTTTTTTTTTCTCTAAATATTTCTTTGCTCGTATATTTTATCTTTTTACAACGAATGGATAAGTGCACTCTCTCGTTGTTTATTATTATTATTATTATTATTATTATTATTATTATTATTATTATTATTATTATTATTATTATTATTATTATTATTATTATTATTATTATTATTACGCGCGTTTTTATGTTGAAAATAAAACATTTCAACAAAATGGAAATAAAGGAATTTGTTTATTTATTCATTGATTTTTATTAACATTTTTTATTTCTTTTTGGCGACATTTCTTTCACTTAGGTGCTTCCATACATACTTCATTTGTTTTCTAATTTTAATGTGTTCTTCAGCTTGTTTGCAATATTCTGCATGTGTTTATCCCTTTAGATGCGCCAAAGTATCAACATAAGGAGCTCCGTCTGTCAGTTCGTCGATTTGACTTGAGCTTCCAATTGTATGTTATCGCTAAATACGCAGTGTAAGTGGACGTATGTTATTTTTGATGCATCAAAGTCTCTCTATAAGAAGAAAAAAAAAACGTGTCATTCAATCTGTCACACTGAATTTTAAAATAGCAATTTTATTTACGTTTCTGCTTTTTTTTTTAATGAAGATTATTATTGCTGAGGATGCAGTTAGGAGATTCGGAGTTCCTATCCCGTCGTGGTTACCATCTGACGAAGGTCAGAGGAATAGTTGGCCGAAACGTCGTGAAACAACAACAAAGAAAGGTGAGGATAATAGTCCGCAATAAATAAATTGAAGATTATTAGTTCAAATTATGTGGATTCTTCAACTCACGGTTCGCATCTTGAAAGTAATTTTAATAAAGTGTCAGCCAATGTAACCTATGACGTTCTTCAGATGTATTACGTCGACTCATGACGCAGTGGATAGAGTACAGGGTAAAATTCAGTTGTAAATATAACGGTCTTTTACAGATTGACGGTTCAATCCTCAGTGCGGGCCACACTCAAGATACAATAGCGAATCACTTAGAACTTCAGTCATGGTTAACGGAACGAGAACATGCTTCTCCCGTAGATAAAATAAAAAGATTTCGGTCAAATTTCTGTGGAAGTTACCGAGTTTGTGCATAATTTGAACTAAGCGTTACTCAGCGTCCGATTGGCTTTGCTCGGAACACGACGTCATGCGCTCGTGTTTGATTGTAATGTGACGTAAGACGTCGATCAGCCAATCAATGCACTGCAAAGTAGCAGACGAACTTTTCGAAACAAAAATTGGAAAGAAATAAAAACCATTAAATTCATTAAGCAGCACACACCTGAACAGCCTTTTTCTGAAAACTGTGTAAAAAAAAAAAAAATTAATATCTCCAGTTTGGAAAAATATTTGATGACGCCGGAACAATACGTCTCATTTTGTTAAGAAAAAAATTGCTGAAAAAAAAATACCAGAAAAAACTGTATTATATTACAAAAAAAAGACAAAAAAAAATCTAGTTACGGTAAGTCGTTGTTTATTGGTTCATTTTTTTTTTGTTTATTTCTTCTGTTAAAATTATTATGTTTACATGTTTCCTTCATTTTTTTCTTTTTTTTTTTTGAGCAGCGTTTGTTACGCTTTCATAATCGCCGGAGCTCGGCGGAACTCGACGAAGCTCGGCGGTTAGCGTCGTGTTCCGAGCAACACCGATCGGACATTGAGCTACGTCTGGTTCAAATTATGCACAAGTACCGAGATATCTGGAGAAAGCAGGATATTACATCCTACACTCAAAATGGGAACAGTAATCCGAATAATCCTAATAATGCGAACATCTTTGTCGCTCTTTGAATGGATGCATTTGAAGAAGAATTTTATTGACCTGTCACGCTTATATTTCAGTAGCGTTTAACTTTGGTTTGTCAAACTGAAGTTTAAAATAACACAATCATGGTTAATCGCACAGACTGAATAGGCACATCTTAAGGTAGCAATTTCAGGTGGCAAATGAGATGTTAAGATGTCATAACATTGCGCTTTATACGTTAATGTCGACGAATGTAAGCGATTCATCTGTTACATATTCTGTGATTTTTTTACTTAGTCATTTTTTTTAATATTACAATCGGTTTCAATTTTTGACAAAGATATTATCAAAATGTCTTTTGAGGAAATAAATCAAAATTACAGTTTCTATTAGAGGAAATATTTTCAGGATCTCGAAATCAATTTGTAAATAGATCTCACCTGCAGAGGAATATTATGTACTTTGGAAAAAAATTATATATTAAGCTCGTGCAAAAATGATGTCGTTTTTTTTTTTTACATGAAGTTGAACGTCAAAAAACGATATTATTTTGTCACTAGCATAAGATATATATACATATATATTCTTAATAATATTTTTTTACCAAAGATTTTAATATATTAACATATATCAAAATTCGGTAATGTTCATATACCAATAAAGATCAAATTCAAAATAAGTTGATTCAATTATCAATTTTAGAATCGAGCATTCAGATAAAATTTTAACAAAATAAAAAAGATAAAATAAAAAGATTAGGGCATCATATTGTGCATTTTCATATTCGTTACAAATGTTTCGTGACCATTCGGACAATTTCAAACATTATGCCATTCAAAAGTATTCCGAAAGTTTCTGTTGGACTTTGAAAATCTATCAAGACAACTTATTTTACATATATTGAACCTGATCGTCTGATAATAAATGTCTAAGAAATCGAAATTCATTTCTTTTAAAAGTTGAGGAAGTGATTTCAATGCCTTTTTCCCTTAGGATAACATTTTAGTTGCTGCAGCAAGCAATCTGATGTATGAATAGCACATTTGAAATGTTGCTTTCGAGAAGAGGAAATACTATATATATATATATATATATATATATATATATATATATATATAAACCTGAATGTGTGTGTGTGTGTGTCTGGTCACGAATAGGCTCCTATATGGTTGACTATTTTAAAAAACTGATTACATATAATGATAGATGTATCGAGACACAGGAATGGGTATGTTTGATCTGGCAGAACGGTGGTTTATTAAAATTGTGGGAGCTGCGTTCACGCCTGGTCCATAAAGTATGGAAATAAAAAATTTAAAAAATTAAAAAAAAAAAACGTTTACAAGTGTTTTTGATATAGATGTACATAATAATACTTTGATAAGTATGTTTTAACTTAAATAGGGATGGTATAATAAAATTGTGAAGTCTGCGTTCGCGCCTGGCCTCCATAGAATTGAAATAGACACAACCTTTAATAAAGACTTTTCATATCTATCTGCGTAAGTATACTTTGATAATTATGTTTCAGTTTGAAGAAATATGGTATAATAAAATTATGGGGTGTTCGTTCGCACCGGACCTCCATAGAATGGAAATATGTCACAAAGTTTAACAAGGTTTTTTTAATATAGATCCACAGAATATTGTGATAAGTGTTTCAGTGTGAACAGGTATGGTATAATAAATTATGGGGTTTATCTAATTTATTTTTACTTTCATCATATTTTGCTTTGGATTTGATAACCCCCAAATTCGAAGCTATCTTTTACAACCCTTCCTTTTCATAACTTACACTTTCATAAATCAGAGTCCATTTTCTGTAAGCTGCTTTTGAACCCAGTCAACGACGGGCACTTTTGCTAGAATTTATATATATATATATATATATATATATATATATATATATATATATATATATATATATTCAAGCAAATATTATTAAATGCAACGGAGACACCTTGCTTTGTGATTTTTTAAAATTTTTCGATTTTCCGTATAATCCTTTTTATATCAAAATCAAAAATATTAATAAAAGTTCCATAATTGTTACTGTAACGAGCGCTTTCAATTCGCCCACGACTCATCTTCATGTGTTGAAGTAAATTCCGAACGAGCGAAAATGAGAATTCAAAGTGAAAACTAAAATATACAATAAACGACGTTAGAATATATAAAGTCGATGAAAAGTCGATTAAAGATATAGGTCGATGAAAAATTCGAGTATTAAAATTAGCAAGTTCGTGAACACTGTTAAAAAGTCCTCCTACTACGAACTATGCACGACATTTTAGAACGTTACTGCTTTTCTCGAATGCAATATCATATCTTTTATATATCATATATTGGGTTGTAGGGTTCTAATATATGACGCTTCAAGAATTTTTAACTTTTTAATATTATTTTCATGTTGTGTAAGTTTTGTGTTGTCAACGAGGATCTTTTTAAGATTAGAGGGGGCAGTTATGTTCTTTTATCAAATGTTTATATATAGAACTAGTATTATTTAGATGCATTGATATTCGCCGGGACAGCGTTGTCGTTGTATGCCCAATTTATATATTATTTTCGGAGTTACATTCTTTCTCTTGCTTTCTTTCTCCATCCCTTCCTCCATATATATATATATATATATATATATATATATATATATATATATATATATATATATATATATATATATACACTTTTATTTCTATTAACATGGCAACGCTTCGATCAGTTAGTTACGAATAACTAATGATCTCCTCAAATGACTATGAAAATGTTTGTATTATTGTGAAGACTTCAGAACAATCCAATTATATAAATATTGCAATAGAAAAAGGAATACCAGGTGTTTACAAATTTTAGTATACAAGAAAAAGAGAAAATAGAAAAAGAATGAAGAGAGATATAAGGAAGGGGAAAGAAGCAAGAAGAGGACGAACACAAAGAGGATGAAAAAAATCATGTAAGCCGAAAATTCTCACAGTATAAGAACAAATGGATTTTCTAAAAAAAAAATGTCCAATCTAGAATACGCCTTCAACTTTCATTTTTGATATTTTATCGAATGTGCATGCAGGTATGATTTATCACAATATTTTAGTATTCAATTTATGTGCTAATTAGCAACATTCAGAGATTACATTTAAATTTCATTTTGCTAAATATGTTTTCTTCTAATGATATGAAACATTTATTGAAACTCCTTGGTGCAAGGGAAATTTTATTTCCCTTGTACACCTTGTTGGGAAATACTTGTTTGTAAAATTTCATTTACAGAAATTAAAGCAATTTGTTTTTATGCAATTACTCTATCTTTTTTTTATCTGCTTCGGTTTGATATATATATATATATATATATATATATATATATATATATATATATACAATATAAAGCTGAATGTCTGTGTGTGCGCGCGTGTGTGTGTGTGTGTGTGCGTGTGTGGTCACGAATAGGTTCCTATATGGTCGACTATTTTTAAAAAACTGATTACATATAATGATAGAAGATGTATCGAGACACAGGAATGGGTATGTTTGATCTGGCAGAACGGTGGTTTATTAAAATTGTGGGTTCTGCGTTCGCGCCTGGTCCACAAAGTATAGAAATAAAAAATTAAAATATAAAAAAAAATGTTTACAAGTGTTTTTGATATAGATATACATAATAATACTTTGATAAGTATGTTTAACTTAAATAGGGATGGTATGATAAAATTGTGAGGGTCTGCGTTCGCGCCTGACCTCCATAGAATGGAAATAGGCACAAACTTTAATAAAGACTTTTCATATCTATCTGCGTAAGTATACTTTGATAATTATGTTTCAGCTTGAAGAAATATGGTATTAAAATTATGTGGTGTTCGTTCGCGCCTAACCTCAGTAGAATGGAAATATGTCACAAAGTTTAACAAGGTTTTTTAATATAGATCCACAGAATATTGTGATATGTGTTTCAGTGTGAACAGGTATGGTATAATAAATTATGGGGTTTATCTATTTTATTTTTACTTTCATCATATTTTGCTTTGGATTTGATACCCCAATATCCGAAGCTATTTCTTTACAAACCTTCCTTTTCATAACTTATCATACTTTCATAAATCAGAATCCATTTTTTGTAGGGTGTTTTTGAACCCAGTCAACGACGGGTACTTTTGCTAGTAATATATATAATATTAAATATTAATATAAATATTAATATTTATGTGCTTTATGTTTATCAACATATTTAATTTGTAAATTGAAATTTAAAATTTTCTCATATGAATATATATATATATATATATATATATATATATATATATGTATAATTATCACAATAATACTTTTAATATGTACAGACATTTCGTGAGAAATATCGTCAAAATTTTAGCATTTATTTTTTTAAATGTCATAACATCCGTCCATAGTGATAATAACATCATGATTTGCGCTGCGAGCTCAGATGACCGATTTTGTATTTCAACTTGGAAGTGGTCAACAGTAAAAAACCGAGTTTCCCAAAGGAGCTGGCATAATTATTGCAATAATAATTTTTATAACTACAGACACTAGTGTCACACTCTTTTGGGAATCATCAGTGCAGGGTTACACGATTACTACCGGTGCGGAGATTCGCACCCGACCCAGAAGCGATCTCTGACTCCACTAGCAAAGAACTACCCTCAAAGCCAAACTAAACCTCGAGAAACATCGTTAAAATTTTAACGTTTATTTTTAAAATGTCGTAACATCCGGCCATAGTGATCCAATGATTATAACATTATGATCTGCGCTGCAAGCTTAAGTGACCGACTTTCATTTCAATTTTGAAGTGCTTAACAGTACGAAAGCGAGTATATATATATATATATATATATATATATATATATATACACACACATATATATAGATATATATATATATATATATATATATACAAGTTAGAAAAGCATTTCATCCAAGGTATGAAAATTGTTAAACAAAATGTTTTTACTATAGCCTTTAAAAATAAAGATACAAGATTCAACTTGAAATTTATTTATCTTCAATGTGCACTTTTATAAATTTTACAAAGTAAGGTATAAAAATTTAATTTAAATTGAATAAAAAAATTATCTTGGATTTATTATATGTAATGTACATTCTGTTGCACTTTTAAAAAGAAATCATTGAACATTTTATATCTATATCATTAATTGCTAGATGAAAGATAATGTTTTTAAATTGCAAACACACAGACACACAGACACACACAGCCAGACAGACACGTTCATTTTTTAGATATATAAATAGATGCACTAGGCGGAAGATCTTACGTTGATCGGAATTGAATATAGATCAATGAATATCCCACACTTTCAATAGTTTTATTGTGATCGAAATCGATTAAATATCCCATTTTTTTTCAGTCAAATGGATTGTGAACCTGATCTTGTTGAGGGCCCACCGCGGGGCACCAGGAGGCAGTTTCACGAAACTCCTCCCAATGACTTAGTCCCCATACAATATCGTCTACATTGCACTGTTGAGAACCTACTCCTGATGAATTTAGTTTTATGCAATGGTTTGGATTAAAGGTTAAAATACAAAAGTCATGTGTCATTGTTTAATTTTCACTCTAAACAGATACATTCATTTTAAACCCTAACCCCTGCTTTATCAAAAAAAACATAAGATTTCTCAAATGATCTTTGCTGTTAACTTTAGGCAAAATTGGACTGTAAGTTTATTAATCGAGCTTTTTTTCGATTATATATTTACGATACTTATCCGGAACATTTTTATACAAAACCTATTTTAGAACACTTGCAGATACATAAAATGCATTTATGTGAATTCTTAAATAATAGCTCACAGTCCCAGAGCCCATACAAAACGAACTCACACACAAACGCAAAGCGCATTTTACAATAAGTAAATATATAAATCTATATACTCCTATATTTTTGTGTGTATTCATATTCATATTAAGAACTCTTTTTTTCTATTCATTTAAAAAATATACAACTTCATATAACTGGATCGTGGAATTGCATTCATCTGCCAAAAATCTAGACATTTAGCATATTCTTTAAACGTTCATTTTAATTAATTTTTTCGGTTTTCTTATAGAATGATAATCTTTAGTTAACTACGAGGGGCGGGCAATAAGTAATGTTCCTGGCCCACTTCCAGTTGTCTGATCTAGCTGAAATTTTGCATGTGCAATGGGTTATATCTCTACGGGTTATGTGGCGAATTACAGATCTGAACTAATTGTGGTTTCTGTTTTACAGGTGTTTGAACTGAGTCAGGTTTGAAATGGGGCCTGTTGAATTTCGAGCAGTGATCCGGTTTTTGTATTTGAAAGGACGCACACCACAGGAGACTTTTGATGAAATGAAAGAAACTTATGGTGCTAATGCTCCATCATATGACCTTGTAAAACGCTAGCATCGTGAACATGGCCAGAAGTGTATGGAAAAGCTCCCAGACCTGATCGCTCCCCCTTCTGCCATTGATGAGGCATCTGTCCGTCAAGTTGAGGCTGCCATTTTGGTAGATCGGCACATTACTATTCGTCAAATAGCCCAAGATGTCAGGATTAGTACAGGGTCTGTGAAAACTATCATTAATGACCATTTGCATATGCATAAGGTGTCTGTCAGATGGATTCCCAGGTTGCTCACACCATTCCAGAAGCGAGAACGCGTCGAGTGCTCGAGGATGAATTTGGAGATGTGCCAAGAAGATGAGTCAAAGTTTTTCAAAAGACTGATTACACAGGGTGAAACCTGGGTCCATCTCTATGATCCAGAGACCTAAGCCCAGCCAATGCAGTGGAAGCACTTGGACTCACCACCTCTAAAGAAGGCAAGGGTTCAGCCCTCCGCTGGCAAGGTCATGCTCTTCTGGGACCAGGACGGAGAAGTGATGACAGATTTCCTGGCAAAGGGTACCACAATTACAGGAGCCTATTATGCTTCACTTTTGGGAAATTAAGGGACGCTATCAAAATCAAGAGGCGGGGCAAGATCAGCAAAGGTACCCTCCTCCTGCAGGACAACGCTCCGGTCCACAACTCGCATGTCGCCAGATCAGAAGCACGGGTGTGTGGTTATGAATTCCTTCCCCATCCTCCCTACTCTCCTAACCTTGCACCGTCTGACGCTCATCCCTTCCCAGCCATGAAGTTGTTTTTGAAAGGAAAGCGTTTCCCAGATGATGCAGCCTTGATTTCTGAAGTCACGTCGTGGTTGGGGGACCAACCTGGGGTGTTCTACAAAAACGCTCTCCAAAGCTGCATCAAACGATGGGAGAAATGCATAACTCTGGCTGGTTCCTATGTAGAGAAAGACTAATAACTGTGCCAAATGTCGTTGCTCTACTCCTATGGGAAGTGGGTCAGGGGCATTACTTATTGCACGCCTCTCATATTATGTATAACAATATTCATGCAGATATTCTACATTATTTATGCTTGCGTGATATTTGTGTAAAACGGTTACAGTAAACATACACGTCTTTCTATATCTATTTTGTATACGTACCAAACTCCCTTGTTGAGTTTTTGGTCTACAGGCATGAAACGTAATACATAGGGTACTCAAACCTATACGAAACTTTATATTTGGGTTTTAGCCCGCGAAAATCTGTGCACAAGTGTGTAAATTAAAAAAAGTGGGATCTGCCGAACGACGGCATTACTAATATGCATGTGTAACGTAATAGCTATGAGTTTGTGTTTTAATTTTTACCCTTGTAGTAAACATAACTTCATAGCTCAGGCATTAACGTCAAAGGAAAAGTACATCGTAAGCTAAACCCTTTGATTTCGATTCTCGGTGACGGCGCTCAAATCATATTTTTTTTAACTCTTAAATCATTATTATATATTGGGTTAATCTATATATCTATAAAAGTGAAAATGTCTGTCAGTCTGTCTGATAATTTTGGGTTTGTGATTAATCTTCTCTTCTTCTATCTATCTTTCTTATTCTATCTATCTATCTTATTCTATCTATTCTTCTATCTTCTTATTCTCTTCTTCTCTTCTATCTTCTATCTATCTATCTTCTTTTTTCTCTTCTATTCTTTGTATCTATTCTTCTATATAAATAAAATGAACTCATTTTTCCCGTGCGAGTTTGACCTTAATAGGATTAAAAATCAAGACATTACATGCAAATGTGATGTGCACAAACTGCAGAACAGGATCTGAGGTGTGCTATAGGCCTATTACCCTTACACTTCCTCGATAACCGTATATTCCTATATTTTTCCCGGTGAAAATTCACTGCCAAAATCGGCAAGATTCAATGGAAGTTGCAACATCTTTTCTCTTTATTAGATTCCTCCTTTTCCCGCTCCCCATTTACACCGCATCGGATGCGTTCACAAGAAACAGTACGAGGAAACATCGGTTTGGAATCGTATAAGGTTATTTATGGCGTTTTTTAAATCTTCTTTCCCTGATTTATGCTTTCTGTTTTTACCCTAAATAAGATAAAAATATATATAAAAAGAAAACTCTATTATTATTATTATTATTATTATTATTATTATTATTATTATTATTATTGTTTTCTTTTTGTTTTTTTGTTTTTTTGGTTAGCGTAAGACGCAACCTGCAGGACTAACCAGTTCTTACTTCCGGTTTAAACAACTCCAACCTTGAAATATAACTATACCTTTATTTATTATTGCTTGCAACTAAACATTTACTTTTACACAAAGAATTGATTCTTTACTGTTTATTATTACAACGCAACGATATCGTGAATTCACTTGCGTTACACTTAAATTAAAATTAAAACAAATTACACTAATTTAGAATTCGAGAAAAAATTCATTCAGAATTCGTTCACTGCGGAATTGATATTTGACCTAATTCACTTTTTATTTATTTTTGTGTTTTGCGCTTTCGCCTCAATGATTCGAGTTCGAGCCCCCCCCCCTCATCAAACTTTTTGGGGATTTTTCCGTCACGTTCTTATTGCATCACGTTCATTTTTTTTCAATTGTTTTTTTTTTTCAGGATTTTTTCTTGATAGTTTTTACATTGTTTTTATAATATTTAAACAGGGTTATTACTTCGCTTTGTTTTCATTTTACCACCCTCAAATCACACACGCATCTAAAAACCCGGGCAACACCGGGTACCCACCGCTAGTAGTGAATAAAGAGTAATTAAGTTTAGAGTAATAATAAATAAGTAACAAATAATTTTTGGTTTAAGATTAATAGTGAATTATTAGTAAATAAGTTTGGAGGTAAGAAAAATAGTAAATTAATAGCAAATATTTTTTGGTTTGGGATTGATATTGAATTAATAGTAAATACGCTTGGAGTTGGGAAAATAGCAAATAATATTGGGTTTGAGATTAATAGTGAATTAATAGTTAATAATATTGGGTTTCATATTGATAGTAAATTATTAATAAATAAGTTTGGATTTGAGAACAATAGTAAATTAATAGCAAATTAGTTTGGAGTTTTAAAAAATAGTAAATTAGTAGCAAATAATTTTGAGGTTGAGATTAACAGTGAGTTAACCTATCTATCTATCTATCTATCTATCTATCTATTACCTATCTATCTATATATCTATAAAAGTGAAAATGTCTTTCTGTGTGTCTGTCTGTCTGTATGTGTGTATTTCCCTACCAAATAACAGTCAATTTTCGCTCTACAGTCTCGAAATTTAGTCTCCTGTGCATCATGAGTAAGTTGCTGGAATCTGTGTTAAATACAGAAGTAATCAACCATCTCAACAAAAATAACCTTCATAGTGACACGCAATATAGTTTCCGTTCTGCTAGATCTACAGCAGATGTGCTTACAGTTATATCTTATAGGATTAGTGAATCTCCCGACAGAGGCTACCTTTCTAGGGCAATTGCGCTTGACATATGTAAGGCCTTTGATAGGGTGTGGCATAAAAGTTAACTTCAGAAGATCTCCAGCTACAGTATAGCTGGAAATGTCTTCTCAATTATTGAATCATTTCTCTGATAGGTTCATAAGAATAGTGGGTGATGGGCAGAAATCAGAAGCTCACAGTATTAATGCTGGAATCCTTCAGGGTCCATCCTGGGCCCAACTTTCTTCTTGATCTATATTAATGATTTTCCAAATCACATCCAAACATCATTCATAGACATTTATGCTGATGACACTACTGTCTATGTTAGCACATCTAAGACCGTAAACAACCAAGTTCTCTCTGATTATCTCTCCTCTGATCTTGAGCAAGTAGTACAATGGGGAAAGAGGTAGCTTGTTACTTTTAATGCATCTAAAACCAAGCTTTTATCTTTACATAATCAACGGTCTGATCCCCATCTGGCATCAATTCCAATGAATGGCTCTCGTCTTGGGGAGACCTACTATTTTGACGGGCTTCTGGGCTTGACCTTTACTCCTGATCTGTAATGAAACACATACATTAAATCCATTGCCCAGGCCGCTGGAAAATTGTCGGATCCTTCTATCGATCAGTAGATATCTCACTACTGATGCCATCTTCTATCTATATAAGATTGAAGTACGCCCAAGGATGGAGTACTGTTGCTACATCTGGGCAGGAGCTGCTAGAAAGGACTTATCCTGCCTTGATAAAGTTCAAAATAGACTTCGTAGCCTCATAGGAGATGCCCTTTTCTCTTCCCTGCAACCTCTTTCTCACAGAAGAGATGTTGCGAGTTTTCTCTGCTTTATTGTTATTTTCATGGCAAGTGCTCGACTGAGCTTCAATCTATGGTCCTCCCTCTCCAAACTTTCACAAGAAACATCAGTCTAGCAGAAAACACTATCAATAATTTCCCCCACTCATTATCTGTGCCTAATCCAAAACGTAGATTCCATGAACAAAGCTTCTTTCTGAGAACTGCACGCCTATGGAATTGTCTTCCGTTTTCCTGGTTTCCAGCTGACTACAATATGGTTGTCTTCAAGTCTAACGTAAACAAGTTTTTGATGAGCCGTTCCATATAAGTTAACAAATTGACCGAATTGGTTACTATATTTTCATTACTAACGAGTATTATGTAGTCCAATTATCTACTGTACACTCTTTAACCTTTTTCCTCGAGTGCCCTCTTGATCTTGATAAGTGGTGATGCCTATGTAAAAAATAATATGTTTTGGTCAAGGATTTGCTTGTGAAAAAGTCCAAGTTGAAAGAGTTAATCTTTGCAGATTCTACCACATCCTCCTCCAATTTTGGGTCTAAACACGTGAAATTTCAAATGTAGGAAACTTGGCCATGAGTTAAACACTTTATTTTGATTTGAAACCAAAACATTAAATGTTAAAGGGGTCAAAATTGGGGTCAAAGTTAAAAAATAAACTCTGCTGCCTCTACGAAATTACTCAGAAATTTTTTTAGATAAAAGTATATTCATACATAGAGTAAGCTATGAACAGTACAAAGGACTCGAGCAAAACCAAGTAGAAATGCAAGTAGTAAAAAAGGTTGATTTTGAAAGTAATAGTAAAGTAATAGGAAATAATTTTGGGTTTGAGATTAATGGGGAATAAAGAGTAATTAAGTTTAGTGCAATAATAAATAAGTAACAAATAATTTTGGGTTTAAGATTAATAAGTTTGGAGGTAAGAACAATAGTAAATTAATAGCAAATAATTTTGGGTTTGAGATTAACAGTGAATTAATCTATCCATCTATCTATGTATCTATCTATCTATCTATCTATCTCTCTCTCTCTCTCTCTCTCTCTCTCTCTCTCTCTCTCTCTATATATATATATATATATATATATATATATATATATATATATATATATATATATATATATTGAGATTGTCGTTTGCCCTCCGGCGACGCGTTGTGACTATAACAACCAAGATGAGGAAGTCAGTCCGACAATCTCAATAAATGAAAACACCTCATCTCAAAAATACAGACAATTGCTATATATATATATATATATATATATATATATATATATATATATATATATATATATATATATCAAAGTTATTATTTTCCTAAGGGGGTGCGATGATGTCGCTTAAAATTATGAAACATGATTGACGAACTTAGTAATATATCCAAGAATTATGAAAGATTATGAAATGTGGGTTAATTGATTGGTGTTTTTGTGATTAAATAATCAACCCAGAAAATACATCAATGTTAGTATTTTTCGTAAGAGAGGGGCGATAATGTGGGATTACAGTTATGAAAAATGATTGTCGAAATTAATAACATATTCAAGAATTATGAAAAATGATGAAATGTGAGTTAATCGATTGGTGTTTTTGTAATGAAATAATCAACCCAGACAATACATCAATGTTATTATTTTTCGTAAGAGGGGGAGGGGCGATAATGTGGGTAAAAATTATGAAAAATGATTATCAAAATTAGTAATATATCCAAGAATTTATAAAGATAACGCAATGCGAGTTAATTGATTGGTCTGCTGGTAATGAAATAATAAGCCCAGACAATTTATCAGTTTCTGTCAGTGATCAACAATATTTTTCTGAATTTTCAATGTTAACCTCTAGGAATGACGTCACAATTGTAGTGGTGAGTAGAAAGACACATGATTATGTTGTTTTTTAACGTGGTTTGGAATTCTCTATGAATTAACAAATCTTCACTTTTGGTGTGGTGCAATCTCCCACAATGTCATATTCCAAATATATGGAATAACTATGGAATCATATTCCGGAAATGACATCGTTTCTCTTACTAATGTGTTGTTGGTGGTTGTGGTAGTAAGTGGGGAGAACTATATTATATTGAAAATTGTGGTAAAGTAAAAGTTGCCTTGTGATAATTCGCATCAATGCATTTATGTAATTATTTGGAAAACCTGCTGAGTTATGGTCAAGAAATGATATCATTTCACTTAAAATGATGCTATCAGTAGTAGGAAGGGAAATAACACAGTAATGTGGAAATTTTTAGTGAAGCAAGAGTTGCCTAATCACAAAGCTTCTCAACATATTTGTTTGTTTGTTTGTTTGTGAAGCCAGCTGAGTAATCTTCTGAAAATGACATCTTTTTTTCAAAAAATTTTGATTGTCGGTAGTGGTGAAAAAATGAAACAGAGTAATGTAGAATTTGATAATGAAGCAAAGGTTGTCTAATCACTTAACTTTGTCAATGTAAATACATGCATTAATTTTAAAATCCTGCGGAGACATCTTCCAAAAATGACAATTTATCATACAATAATAATTCCGATAGTGAAGGAGGAAAAAAACGCAGTAATGTTGAAATTTATGATGAAGCAAGGGTTGAGAAATGTAAATTACCTGTCCTAGGGAAGGTACAGTTATTTCATATGTGTAATTGCCGTCCTAAGGTAGGTAAAATATTCTTTTGCTCGAAATAGCAAATGATGCATACACATTAAAAATTCCTCTCTCCAAAGAATAACAATTATATTCAAAATCAACTTAAAATTTCTCATTGTATGGTCCCGAGCAACGTCGGGTAGCCCAGCTAGTATAATATATATATATATATATATATATATATATATATATATATATATATATATATATGAAGGGCGTTCAATCAGTAATGCCACTGACCTGATTGCAGCTGTCTGATTCATCTGAAAGTTTGTACGTGCAATGATTTATGTCTCCATGTCTTCATGCGAGAAATTATAGCTCTAAAATTAGTGTAGCTCCTGATTTACAGGTGTTTAAACTGTATGAAATGGAGTCTGTTCAGTGTCGTGCAGTGATCTGATTTTTGCAATTGAAATGACGTAAACAACGAATCCTTGTGATGAAATATAAGAAGCATATGGCAATAATGCCCGCGATCTTATCTTGATATCGTAAATTTGAATATGACGGGACATCTGTTTAAAGATCCTAGATTTGGTCGTCACCATTTTGTCATTGATGGGGCATTTTTAAAACAAGTTGGGACTGCATCTTAGAAGATCGATGTATGACCTTTCGCTAAATATTCCAAGAAGTAAAAATTAGTCTAATTTTTCCCCATCTGCATATGCATAATTTGTCCCATGGTTGAATTCTCAAGTTGCTGACATCTTTCTAGAAACGATCAGGTGCTCGAGGATGAATTTGCAAATGTGCAAAGAAGATGGGTCAGTTTTTCCAAAATCAGATTATACTGGATAAAACCTGGATCAATCATTATGATTCAGAGATCAAAAGCCAAGAAGGCAAAGATGCTACATACGGCTGGCATGATCATGCTCACAGTCTTATGAGACAAGTAAAGATTGACGATTAGAGGTTTCCTGGAAAAGGGTAACACAATTACAGGAATTTATTAAGCTTAGCTTTGCAAGAAATTAAGAGAAACTGTCAAAATCATGAGCCAGGTAAAGATCAGCAAACGTATCCGTCTCCTGCAAGACAATGCACTGCTACACAACACTCATGTCGCCAGTTCAGAAGCACGGGCATGAATGGTTATGAAATACTCCTCATCCTCCTACTCTCCTGATCTTGCACCATTTGACTTTCACCTCTGCCCAGCTATGAATTTTGTTTTTGAAAGGAAACGTTTCACAAAGGATGCAGACTTTGTTAGCAAAGTGGCATCGTTGTTGGAAGACCCATATGAGATGTTCTACAAAAACGGTCTCCAAAGCTTTATTAAGCTTTATTAAACGATTGGAGTAATAAGTAACTGTGTGGTTTCTATGAAGTGAAGGTCCTGGATATGACCTTAAACTATATCCGATGGTGAGGCCATAGCTTGCGGGCTTTGGGAGTGTGGAGCCACCCTTTAATTGCCATTGCTCCCAGGTCCACTCTGACCCGGAGTGGTAGTACCTGTTAGGGTCCCAACTATGGGTTAAATAGAAACCGACTTGAAAACAAATTTTCTATTAAAAATTTTTTATTCAAAATCTCTGGACTCGGTATTAAATAACCTGAAAAGGGTTGTTATGCCATAAAACAAAAACAACCAAACAATGCAATATATGAAGTGAAAGATAAGTAATTGTGCCAAATTTCTGTTACTCTACTGCTATAACAAGTTGGTCGTATATATATATATATATATATATATATATATATATATATACATAATTATTTTTATTATTATAGTAAATAATTATGGCAGACCCTTGAAGAAACTCGTTTCTAATCGTTGAGTACTTTCAGTAAAAGTCAGTCAATTTAGCTCATATGCGCAGATCATCATATAATGATTAGATCACTCTGACAGACGTTATAAATATTAAAAAAAAAAAAAATGTTAAAATTACAACAGTATTCCTCGCGGATAACGGTGATCGAATGGATTAGGTTCTTGCTAATGGAACTAGAGATTACTTCTGTTGCCGGGGTCGAATCTATCTACCGGTGTTAATCGTGACACCCTGCACTGCTGATCTCCGAAAGAATGAAACACCCGTGTCTGCAGGCATTTAATAATTATTATATATAAATATTATTGGCTTTGTTGATTCAGTAGAATTTGCCGATTATACAATTGACAACGCGTTCTTTTACAATCTGACACATTACCGTCAGATATTCTATTACTTTTAGAAATGTTACAAACATTAGATTTCCTACAAGTTTTATAGTTGATTATTAATACATATAATAATGTAAAGCTGTTTCCTTATTCAAATCAGGCATCATAGATCAAATGATCAATTTTTACTTAAGAATTATCATTTACTAAGCCAAAAGCCATTCGAGGATTAAAGTATGAGATTGTATTGACCTTTTAGAGACGGAGGATGATATGAGAGGTCAGGAAATGATTGAAGGGGTTAACTAAGCTCTACTGTATAATGTGGACGATTTATAATGGAAATCGACATTTGAAAACGGCATGTTGTAATCCGCAGGGAAATAGTGCCGTTGTTATGGCGACGTCAGTTGGTAGTAAGAAAACTATTGATCTAAAGTTGTTGTCATAAGGCTTATATACAGGTGCGAATCGTAATACAGCGTCCTATATGTAATCACTCGGTGCTATTTTCTTGGATCATCCTATCACTTTAGGCAAACACTGTTGCAACACGATTTTCGGTCAAGTACGGCACACGTCCGTTTATTTATTGTTTCTCTTCAATCTTCTGCTTATTTTTCTCTTACAAATAGAAAACGAAAAAGAATGCCCTCCGAATAAGGTTAACGATATACAATGTTTAAACGAAAGCAAACAATGAAAACAGGATTAAAATAGATCTAATGGAAGAAGCTGAAATGTGGGGAAGTTCAATTAGGAACGAGGCATTAATATCAATTAGGCGTGTTTGTCTCGTAATTAAAGTCATTCAAGTTTAACAGGAAGAATATTGGAAGAAGAACGAAATTGCACTTTAGGTACAACAAACCCAAAGTAAAAAAAAATAAATAAAACAAACTTAACGCATATATAATAGAGAGCAGAAAAGAAAGACAGAACAAAGAAATTGATATTTACTAGTAATTAAAAAAAAAATAAAAAACGAAATCCAATGATAAAAACGATAAAATAAGCTAAGGATAATGTGCTTCCGCTATTTAAACTGTCAGGATAATGTTTAATTATCTAAGTGGCAATATGATTTAACAATTTGACGCAGGTAAATTTAATGTTTGAGAAAACTCAATTGTATACTATAGGTTGCAACATAAAACACCACTTTTACATTTATGCCAATATTATCTATTTATCTGTACGTATATTATCATGTATAAATGTCGCAAGTAATGAGTGATGTCGTTTTGGTTTAGCGTGCTTGAAATCGTCATATTTTAAAACTTTACGTAGACACGCTTTCATTGAGATTAAGTGACATAGGGCTTATGAAAAAGAACCGGAAGTCCTACCTAACTAATATTCCTGGTGAACCAAATGCAAAAGAGATCAAAAAATACACTTAAGGGAACAGCACAGATACTCAGAAGATCTCACGCTTGGTTCAATAGAACCCGGGCAATGTTAGCAGCTTGTTTGGCTGCCCCATACCCAGCATTACAATCTTCAAAGAAAGAAAATAAAATTAAAAAAAAAAAACAACTAAAAAATTTCCCCTTTCTCTGAAAACAGGATGTTTAGCACCATCTTACTAGGATATAAGTCACCACATAACCAGGAAGGGTCGCTATTTTGCTTTCGGTTTTGGCTGGATAATATGTGAAACGATGTGCAGCCCCTCCCATTTTCGACAAACGCCAACCAAAACGCTGTTTGTCGTGATTTTCTTCTCCTTCTATTTTTTCCGTTCTTACCGTATCATTCTCTCTCACATTGGCCACGTCTAAGAGTTTAAGTATTGGTATACAACTATAAAAAAAATCAAAAACAAATTCACAAAAAAAATGCCTACATCCTATATAGATCGGTTGTTTTTTTAATGTTCGTAATAAAGAACCCCCTGATGTTTATCTCGATAGCTGTCTGTCATCGAGACAACTTTCTCATCGGT
>NC_136495.1:57516575-57519075 GCF_053919585.1 Euprymna scolopes | reverse complement strand
GCAACACCGAGTCCAGAATTGTTTTACCTGTAGTTCTGATGCAGGGATAGTGTAAAGCTCCCGTGTCTCCAAGAGGTATCGTGCACTATCACACATACATATGGGACAAAAAATAATAACTAAATAAATAAATAACTAAGTATTCTACTTGGTAAAAGTCGAAAGTCATGCTCTGAAAGAGGGCGTTTGGAGATAGGTCTACCTTACACCATACTGTTTAGCCGCTGGAAATGTTGTATAGGAAAAGAGGAGGGGGCAATTTCCCCCGCCGCTCTGGTAGTATTTAATTCCCTCGTTCAAAGGCGGGGCAAATTTCTACGTCAATATCGGTGAAAAGTCTGGTTTCTGTTATAAATTCGAACTAACATTTAACTAGATAATTCGCCTGTCGTCGGCTGGATATTTTTGCATTCATTTTTAGAGAATGTTCATTAAGTTTGAATTGACAAACAGAATTATACATTTATATCGAAACAAAGACTGCTTTCTGAAATTAATTCGAAGTAACATTTAACTTTTGTTTTTGTTTTTTTGTTGTTCTTTTTAAGACATAAACTCACATTTCGTTGGTTTCTTTAAAATAGTTTTCTGTCACGAGTGTACTAATACCTTCCCTCTATGGGCTCCAGTCTTGAGTTAAATGCCAGGTCGTTGGTCAGTAGAAGGTAAAGGTTAGGAGGGGGTGCGGGGGTGGAAACAGCCCTTCCTAGCACAAACATACGCACATGCATATATGTATACATATATCCACATACGCAAACATTCATTATTATTATTATTATTATTATTATTATTATTATTATTATTATTATTATTATTATTATTATTATTTACTAAGTAAATCATTTCTACCATCATTTCTGTTTTGGGTTGTAAACAATGCGTATCTAGTAAGAGAAAAGTATATAGCATAAATTCCCTAAAAAAGCAAAATCAATAGGACTTTATGACTTTAGTACTTTGTATAGAAAATACGACACGAGGAATATATTAAAGTATTAAATTATATTGTAGAACTAGAGTTAGCAAGCGGTAAAGGTAAATACGTAAACTTTTCAACATCTAAAGCCTTATGGTATATAATAAGACATTGTACGACTAGTCTTTCCAAAGGTAGTTTCAAATACTTAATAAGTTATCTTTTGAAATAAGTAATAAAATAATACTTCAAAATACAGGCATTCCGATAGGATTAGATCCTTACATTTTAGGGAAAAGTTTTACTTATCTCTCTCTCTCTCTCTCTCTCTCTCTCTATATATATATATATATATATATATATATATATATATATATATATATATATATATATATATATCCAACACCCTGGAAAACCTTATCAGTATGCTCTATATATAAGAATTCAGGTGATAAGTCATCTCCCTCTCAGGACAGACCAATAAGTCTCCTGTGCGTCATGAGTAAGTTACTGGAATCCATATTAAATAAAGTTGTCAACCACGTCAACAGAAATATCCTTCTTAGTGACATGCAAGATGGTTTCTGTTCTGCTAGATCTACAGCAGATGTGCTAACGGTTATATCTCATAGGATTAGTGAATCTCTCGACAAATGCTTCTTTTCTAGGGCAATTGCACTTGTCATATCAAAGGCCTTCGATAATGTATTGCATAAAGGGCTACTTCACAAGATTTACAGCTACGGTATAACTGGAAATGTTTTCTCAATTATTAAATTATTTCTCTCTGATAGGCTCATAAGAGTAGTGGTTGATGGGCAGAAATCAGAGGCCCAGAGTATTAATGCTGGAGTCACTCAATGACCCATGCTAGGCCCAATTCTCTTCCTACATCAATGATATCTCAAAACATATACTTAAACCATTAATTGACATATATGCTAATGACACGACCATCTATGACAACACACCAAAGGCCGGAAATGACAAAGTTCTCTTTGATTCTCTCTCCTCTGATCTTGAGCGCGTGGTTCAGTGGGGGAAGGGATGCATCTAAAACCAAGCTTTTATCTTTACATCATCAACGCTCTGATCCCATATGGCATCAATTGAAATGGATGGTTCTCGTCTTGGGGAGGCTTCCTGTTTTGACAAGCTTCTGGGATTAACCTTTACTCCTGATCTGAAATGGAACACGTACATCAAGTCAGTTGCCGAGGTCGCTGGAAAAATGGTAGTAACCATTCTACTGCTCCAGAAGATATCTTACTGCTAATGCAATTCTTTATCTATATAAAAGCCAAGTACATCGAAGGATGAAGTACCGCTGCAACATCTGAGCAGGAGCTACTAAAACCAGCCTATCCCGCCTTGACAGAGTAAAAATACACTTCGTGTTTTAGTGGGGGATGCCCTTTTCTCTCCCCTGCAACCTCTCTCCCAAAGAAGAGACGTTGCAAACCTGTCTTTGTTTTATCGTTATTTCCATGGCAAGTCATCGTCTGAGCTCCAATCTCTGGTTCCCCCTTGCCAATCTTTCACGACAATCACCAGTCTAGCTGAAACCACTGTCAATAATTT
>NC_136495.1:57429075-57514075 GCF_053919585.1 Euprymna scolopes | reverse complement strand
AATAACTAAAAAGCAAACTGGATCCAATATCCGGAATATTTTTTTTTCTTTAAGGGAGATATTGGTTGATCAAACATGCTGGGGAGCCATGATTCAATATATTGTTTTATTTTCAAATCCCGAAACAGTGTTTCATTGTAAACACTTGATGATAACTGAAAACTTTAGACTATTGTGAGTTCGAGGAAACAATTAGATTGAGCAACTGCAGTAGATCGAATGAATTACAAAATAATTTTCCGACGAAGAGCTTTAACTTACATTTTTAAAAGTATATAATTTTCTAGGTAAAACAAAAAATCTACCAAAACTCTATATAAGTGCCTGCGTGCTGTTAAGTTGCCAAAAATATATATTCATACTTTTCTACTACGCTCTGCTTACGTATTGAGCACTAAAGTAAATATTCAAAGAATTACATAATACAATAATGTAAATAAATAATTCAACATTTACAGTACATAATCCTACACGTTTTATATTTCTTAATGACGAATTAACAATCATTTTGTTCCCAGAAGTAGATAACCAATGAGTATAAGTATGAATATGTTGCAGGCATTTCAAACACAATTATCTTGAACATTGTTCTTTTGTTTGTATGTTATTCACACGCTGTTTAGGCAAGTCTAATTTACGACCATTTTCAGGTGCATCTTGTTGAACCCCTAACCCCAATAACTCCTGACTGTTCGAATAAGCTATCTTAATTAAATAATCGTTCCGTTGAAAATTCCATACAGATTCCTAATTGCAACAGAAAGTTTCTGTAAGTTCGGCAAGTCGAACCACAAGAAGACCGAGGTAGACATTTACCGAAACGTTGAAAACTATAACATCGAAGCCGAGAACATTAATCCGAATAAAGTAAATAATTCAAAGCATTCGACCAAAGAATGCGACCAAATAAATAAAATTGAAATGAAAACCAAACAAAATAAGTGTCTAACCAAATAAAAAAAGAAAAAAAAACTATAACCAAGATAATAGTCTAATTAAATGAAATAAATTTAAAACAAAAAAAATATTCCAAACAATGAAAACATTTAAAAACAAAATGGTCTAACCAGTAAAAATATAAAAACAAAATGAATATAGACTTTTTCCAAATGAAAAAAAAATCAAACAATATAGTCCAACTAAAGAAAAAAAATAAACAAAACAAATAGTCCAACCAAAGAAAAAAATTAAAAACAAAACAAATAGTCCAACCAAAGAAAAGAATTAAAAACAAAACAAATAGTCCAACCAAAGAAAAAAATTAAAAACAAAACAAATAGTCCAACCAAAGAAAAAAATTAAAAACAAAACAAATAGTCCAACCAAAGAAAAAAATTAAAAACAAAACAAATAGTCCAACCAAAGAAAAAAATTAAAAACAAAACAAATAGTCCAACCAAAGAAAAAAATTAAAAACAAAACAAATAGTCCAACCAAAGAAAAAAATTAAAAACAAAACAAATAGTCCAACCAAAGAAAAAAATTAAAAACAAAACAGATAGTCCAACCAAAGAAAAAAATTAAAAACAAAACAAATAGTCCAACCAAAGAAAAAAATTAAAAACAAAACAAATAGTCCAACCAAAGAAAAAATTTAAAAACAAAACAAATAGTCCAACCAAAGAAAAGAATTAAAAACAAAACAAATAGTCCAACCAAAGAAAAAAATTAAAAACAAAACAAATAATCCAACCAAAGAAAAAAATTAAAAACAAAACAAATAGTCCAACCAAAGAAAAAAATTAAAAACAAAACAAATAATCCAACCAAAGAAAAAATTTAAAAACAAAACAAATAGTCCAACCAAAGAAAAGAATTAAAAACAAAACAAATAGTCCAACCAAAGAAAAAAATTAAAAACAAAACAAATAATCCAACCAAAGAAAAAAATTAAAAACAAAACAAATAGTCCAACCAAAGAAAAGAATTAAAAACAAAACAAATAGTCCAACCAAAGAAAAAAATTAAAAACAAAACAAATAATCCAACCAAAGAAAAAAATTAAAAACAAAACAAATAGTCCAACCAAAGAAAAAAATTAAAAACAAAACAAATAGTCCAACCAAAGAAAAAAATTAAAAACAAAACAAATAGTCCAACCAAAGAAAAGAATTTAGAACAATATAAATAGTCTAATAAAGGGGAACAAAAGACCAAAATAAATTACAGAAATATCTAATAATAAAATAAATTGTCCCACCAAAGAAATAAAATTTAAAACAAAACATATAGTACAACATAGCAAAAAAATGAAAACATAACAAATTGTCCAACCAAGAAAATATATTAAAATAAAACAAATAGCCCAACTTCAGAAAAATGTAAAACAAAATTACTAGTCCACAAAAAAATTAAAGCAAATCAAAGAGTGTAACCAACGAAAAAAATCTAAAAACAGATGAAACAGTCCAACCAAAATAAAAAAGTCAAAATAAATAAACAGTCTAAAGAAAAAATTGGTGCTACAAAAATATATAAAAGTGTTTTAGTCAGAATTTAGTCTATTTGCAAGATTCATGTTTATTTGGTCTAACATGGAAAATTTGTTTAACCAAATGATATATATGTGTGTGTGTGTGTGTGTGTGTCTGTGTCTGTGTGTGTATGCGTGTGTGCGTGTGTATGTGTGTGTTTGTCAGTGTTAATACATTTGGCGCAAATTCATTCCACCAAATAATATCTATATGTGTGCATTTATATGTGTGTGTGAATATATCTGGTGCAAATGTGTTTCACCACTATATATGTGTGTATGTGTGTGTGTGTATGCGTGTGTGTGCATGTTAATATATCTGGTGCTAATGTATTCCATCACTATATATATGTGTGTGTGGGGGGGTGCGTGTGTATATATCTGGTGCAAATGTGTTCCACCTCTCTCTCTCTCTCTCTCTCTCTCTCTTTATATATATATATATATATATATAAAGAGAGAGAGAGAGAGAGAGAGAGAGGTGGAACACATTTGCACCAGATATATACACACGCACCCCCCCACACACACATATATATAGTGATGGAATACATTAGCACCAGATATATTAACATGCACACATGCGTGTATGTGCGTGTGAATATATCTGTTGCAAATGTATTCCAGCACTATATATATATATATATATATGTGTGTGTGTGTGTGTGTGTGTGTGTGTGTGTGTGTGCGTGAATATATCTGGTGCAAATATGTTCCACCACTATATATATATACAGTGATGATCATATTTATTGGCACGGTAAAATAAAAGTTAAATTTTGTCTAATAA
This sequence comes from Euprymna scolopes, assembly GCF_053919585.1. Lineage (NCBI taxonomy): Eukaryota > Metazoa > Mollusca > Cephalopoda > Sepiida > Sepiolidae > Euprymna > Euprymna scolopes. Next base: position 57,510,812 of record NC_136495.1, on the reverse strand, counting down.
ATTCTAAAAAAGGGATTAAATTAAAGAAAATAACAAAGTATATTATGTATTTTTAACTGGCCTTTCCGATGCAGCAATCGGATTTTAGAAAAAATAAATAACAAAGGAACAACAAACATAATTGCAAAAAACCCTTGTTCAAAATTATTGGCACGATTTATTTAATAATCAATTGTATAGCCTTTGGCCTTGATTAACTTCCTCAGTCGCTTTTCATAGTTTACAACCAAGTTGTTGCACTCTTCAGTAGTAATTTTAGCCCACTCTTCCTGACAATAATCCTCCAATTGAATAAGATTCTTAGGCTTCCTTTGCATTACCCTCAATTTTAATGTTCTCCATAAATTTTCAATTGGATTAAGGTCTGGGCTTTGTGATGGCCACTCCAAAACATTAATATGATTGTCCTCAAGCCATTTCTTAGTCAGTTTAGCCGAATGCTTTGGGTCATTATCTTGCATGAACCACCAACGACGACCAAGTGAGAGCTCTTTAGCAGAGTCTTTCAGGTTTTCATCCAATATTTTAACATAATCTTCCTTTTTTATGCTACCTGTGACCTTAACAAGTCGCCCTGGTCCAGAGGCAGCAAAGGATCCCCAAAACATCAAACTGCCTTCACCGTGCTTCACTGTGGGTATGGTGTTCTTAGGCAGGAAAGCTTCGCCAGATTTTCTGTAAATATAAGACACTTTATTATGGCCAAATAACTCTATTTTCGTTTCGTCAGTCCATAGAACACGTTTCCAGAATGCAACATCTTTATCAATATGACGTTTTGCAAAGGCTAGCCTTGCTTTCAGGTGCATAGGCTTCAATAAGGGAGTCTTTCTCGGACGACATGCTTTTAAACCAGCTCTCTTCAAAACTCTACCAACTGTATGTCGAGATACATTCACTCCAGAGGTGCTCTGTTCATCAACAATCTCCCCAACAGAGATCCTTGGGTTTTGTTTTACTTGTCGAACAATTTTCCGTTCATCTCTTGGGGAAAGAATCCTTTTTCTCCCTCTACCCTCTAAACTCATAACGTGGCCTTGCGATTTGAACTTGTTTATTATGGCTCTAACAGTGGATTTGGGAAGGTTTAGCTTCTTTGAAATCTTATCATAGCCCTCCCCATTGGTATGGCATGCTACAACAAGCTTCCTGACGTCTTCGCTGTGTTCTTAATTTTAACCATGGTGATTGAAAATTATAATTTAGTCACTTATATAGTTTAAATAAATCGCTATCTAAAAATTATCTGAAAAAAATTATTCACTGAATTAGCGTTAAACAAGCATAATATGGCTATAAAAAAGTTCAGAAAGCACGTAAACCGGAAATTGATTGATATTATACTGATACTAAAAGAAAAACAAAGCCGTGCCAATAATTTTGAACAAGGGTTTTTTGCAATTATGTTTGTTGTTCCTTTGTTATTTATTTTTTCTAAAATCCGATTGCTGCATCGGAAAGGCCAGTTAAAAATACATAATATACTTTGTTATTTTCTTTAATTTAATCCCTTTTTTAGAATTTATTAGACAAAATTTAACTTTTATTTTACCGTGCCAATAAATATAATCATCACTGTATATATATATATATGTGTGTGTGTGTGTGTGTGTGTGTGCGTGAATATATCTGGTGCAAATATGTTCCACCACTATATATATATGTGTGTGTGTGTGTGTGCGTGAATATATCTGGTGCAAATATGTTCCACCACTATATATGTGTGTGTGTGTGTGTGTGTGTGTGCGTGAATATATCTGGTGCAAATATGTTCCACCACTATATATATATGTGTGTGTGTGTGTGTGTGAATATATCTGGTGCAAATGTGTTCCACCACTATATATGTGTGTGTGTGTGTGTGTGCGTGAATATATCTGGTGCAAATATGTTCCACCACTATATATATATATATATATATATATGTGTGTGTGTGTGTGTGTGTGTGTGTGTGTGTGTGAATATATCTGGTGCAAATGTGTTCCACCACTATATATATATGTGTGTGTGTGTGTGTGTGTGTGTGTGTGTGTGCGTGAATATATCTGGTGCAAATATGTTCCACCACTATATATATGTGTGTGTGTGTGTGTGTGTTTGTGTGTGAATATATCTGGTGCAAATATGTTCCACCACTATATATGTGTGTGTGTGTGTGTGTGTGTGTGTGTGCGTGAATATATCTGGTGCAAGGAGGTAGATGCAAAATTTGATTGAAAGTTGAAATTACATTTTAAAAAAACTTATGAAAATTTTCGAAATAGTTTTAACACAAATGAATATATGATATAATAAAAATAACAAAATCGCTATATATATATATATATATATATATAAATATATACACCGCCACCCCCATCCCCACATATATATATGTATGTATATGTATATATATACATATATATATGTATATGTATATGTATGTATATATATATATATATATACGAGTGTGTGTGTGAAGGCTGAGAAGGAGTGAATGTTTGTGCGCACGTATACATGTATACCATATGCGATACTTACTCATAGTTAATATGCATTATATGAAATTGATAGTCATTCAATTCAAAAGGGAACATCTCCAAAAATATTGCTAGTATAATTCTTAAGTTTATTTATTGCCCGTAGGCAAAATCGGTGAATCAGTTCCGACATAAATAAATAAGATAAACGGCAAGAGACTGACGTTGGTTCTCGTGAGATTTTATTTGTTAAAAAAAGTATATGCGACAATTTATGAAACAAATAACATTGAAAATTCCAAGGAGGAATTAGCGAATTTATATCGTTTGATTTTTACTCGATTCAAGGGAAAAAATTATTTACATAAATGTGCATTGTGGCCGTGATTATAAATATTGCTATTAAAAGTTTCGATATTTTTTCACATTTGGTGGAGTTTTTTGGGTGGCTTTGTTACGCTGTCGGTTCTTCTGCGAAATCGACTTAGTGGATTCATGCAAACTTCCACGTGTGACATAGTAGCCATGTTTGAATTTGGACGTCGTATTAGCTGATATCTGTATGGCAATAGAATGCATGATAGCCAACGATGTAAATTAGTTTAGTTATTCAATCAGCTCTCCCGTAGAGCTACCGTTAGCACTGTTTTATGTAGACATATGGAGAGCGATGTCTCTTCTGAGAGTGTAACGCATTATGAAGTTATTTGAATTAACGGACTCATATAATCAATTTTCTAAAAGTATTACTTAACGTGTCAGTCTGGCATATCTTATTCTTCTTCCTATATACTTAGCAAGTTTGTTAAATGCATGTCATTTCAAGGTGTACGTTTTTCTTATTTCATCCGTATTCCACTTAGTTAATACGGCAGCACGAAACAAATACAGTGCTTCATCGAACAAATATTTCACAAAACTTTTATAAAATAGTTAAAAAAAACTTAGGAAACATGATCTGATGCACATATATAGCCAAAATGAATAAGAAAGGAATGTTCCATGTCAGTGATGCACCTTATATTGATTTAAATAAAAGAATGAGTAAATGAATGTATAAATCACTAGAAATATATATATATATATATATATATATATATATATATATATATATATACATAATTATTTACTATAATAATTATGTATATATATATATACATACATAATTATTTACTATAATAATTATGTATGTATATATATATATACATTATTATTTACTATAATAATTATATATATATATATATATATATATACATAATTATTTACTATAATAATTAAGTACCTAGAGGCACTAGTGTTTCATCCTTTCGGGAATCTTAAGTGCAGAGTGTCAGATTAAAACCAGTCGAGAGATTTGAACCCAGCAACACAAGCCATCTCTGGCTTGATTAGCAAGACCATATCCATTCGGCTACCATTAACCGCGTGAAATAACGTTGAAATTTAAATATTTTATTTTAAATGTTTTTTACGTCAGTCAGAGTGATTTAGTCATTATATGATGATCTATGCATCATATAATTAGTTAATATATATATATATGCATATATATATATTTGAAAATTCTATCGAATTCTTTTATTAAGTGATAAAATCATTTTTTCTGAGACTTTCTGTATTGATACACACCCTTAGCAAAGAAGAATGCTACTTTTAGTATTTATATTTCGCTTTTTTCGTCGTTTTAGATGTAATATTATTTGAGGGCTAAATTCACATACCCCTAACTAGTCATCCCTGTCTCCATGTTAAGTTGGTCACAATATTATTCTTTATTTTTATCTTTTCTGGTACATTAAGACTTAAATGTTAAGCATTTAATAAGTCCAATCAAGGTTTTTAATTGTTTATAATCTTACCCCTTTTAGTTACTATATTTTGTGCGTGCGTGGTTGCTTCGCTTCTCTACATTATTCCTCTTATATGCATCCCGTACGCTAGCACTCGCCTAGGCGGTGGATTAAGTTCCATTTTATAGTTTAATTAATATTTGTTATTGCGTATCGATTTCAGTGTAATTTCTGTTGTTATTTTTCTCTATTGATTGTTGAGTGTTATTTGAACATAATTTGAGTATAATTTGACCTTGCTTTGGTTGAATTTCTTACCCTTGGAACGTATTAATTCTGTTTCTGTTAATCCATATAGGAATGCTTACTTTGAGATACCTTTCTTCGAGATACGGCGGCGGTCGCGGATTAAATTATTTCGTATCTCAATGTATTACTGTAAATATGCTTTTGAGAGTTGAAAGCTATATAAAATTGAGTAACTGCTAATTCCACAGAATTAAAAGTATTTCAAAGAATAAAAAAAATGCCGGTGAAAATTAAAACCATAAAAAATATTAATCAAAGATAACGTAAGCGGAACAGAAATGTGTGGTTAGAAGAAGAATAAAAGGTGAAATGAACGAATAGATCAAAGACAAAAAAAAAGAAAATTATTAAATAAAAAAAAATAGAAAGAGAATAAAAACAAAAAAAATGTAAATTAGAAACGAAAAAGCACAATATAATCGATGAAAAGAAAGGAAAAACGAAATTATTATTAGGAAAGTAAGAAGAAAAATAATAATAATAAAGTGAAAACAAGAACTCGGGTAAAAGTAAGTGAGAAAAAGGGGAAAACGAAAAGGGGGGAAAATAATGATAAAATTATAAATGGAAAAACAATAAGTGAAAGAAGAAAGAGAAAAGAGAAAGCGAATGTAAAAATAAATTAGAAAAATAAAGAAACGAAACGAAACATAAGAATAGAACAGAAACTGAAAATAATTAAAAATGGAAACAAAGAAATGAAATTAAAAACCAAAATCAATACACGAGATTACAAAAAGAGAAAAAATAAGAAGAGAAAATTGAAGAACAACAACAAAAAAAAACACTAAAACAAAGAAAAAAGAAAATGGAAGAACACAAAAGAAAAAAGAATGAGTAAAAATAAGAGAAAGGTAAGAAAAAGATACGAAATAAACAACAAGAAAAGAAAATGAATGAACCAAAAAGGAAAATTAAAAACGAGAAATTTTTAAAAAAGAAAAAAATTAAAAAATAGATTTAAAAAAAAGACAAATTATCAACAGAAAAAATAAAACATAAAAACACCACAAAACCAAAGAAAAACACAAAAGTGTGAACGGGGGGGGGGGGGCAACTGCTGTAAACCAATACTAAAACACAACGAATAAACACAAGCAAACAAAACTCCAGATACTTAAATGCTTTATTACCACTCCATAAAGACATTATTCTTACTGTCGCCCCAACTTGCTATACACCTTAATTACCCACTATTGTTTATTCAACAGAAAGCGGCTTTCTTTTCTCAACACCGAGAGGATAAGTGTCATCCTTTCCTCCAACTCCAATCGCGATTTCACCGTCTTCGCCATCAATAACAGATCGGAAAACTTCATCTTTTCTTTCCGGTGATAATTGTTCAATTTGCTTCTACTTAGGAAGAGCTTAACTTCATTAGCAGGACGCTGACAGCTGTGTATTTCGTACAGATGTTTCCATGAAATATAATGACGACGAAAAATCAAGAAACATAGAAAATAAGTTCATAAAGCATAGCACAGACAAATCCACGAACGCTGAGCGATCTCAAAGTGAGTAGCTATAAAAACTGCTTAAGTAAGAAAATAAATGTTAATTCTCTTTTCCCCTTTCTCTTTGTGTTTCTTCACTTACACGTTTCTATTAGGCGGAAGTGAAAAATAACAAATAATTAGTGTGAGCATGCGTATCACAGCTAGCATAACTTCCGGCATAATTATAAAATTGTTTGATGATCCGCGAAAGGTCAGCCTAAAGTTTTTTTTTATTATTATTATTCAATTTTCCCCCATAACAAGGCAAAGTGCCACCTTGAAGTAGGGGCTACTATCTGGGGCATAAGTTGCAGGGATATTATGAAGGGAGATGAGCAGCAAGATGTCTGTTTACACTTGAACTTTTGCATGTCAGTACGGTTGGAAAAAGCAGGATTCCGGAAGAGAGTTCCAAAGTCTAGCAGTTATGGGGAAGAAACTACTGGAGTAGAAGGCTCTCTTACATCTAGGGATCTCTACCGTGAAGGGGTAGGATTTAGCTGCTTGTCGGGTTTGTCGGGCGTATTTACGTCGAGAGGGTACAACTGCTTGTAGTTCATCAGAGCATTCCTCATTAAAATACTGGTAGAACAGGCAGAGAGATGCAACATCTCGTCGATGGGGCAGAGGATGGAGCTTAGATAACAGTTCAGGACATAACAGGTTGGCGACTCTCTTTTGAACCCTGTCCAGGAGTGAGAAACAAGTAGCAGATGCACCAGCCCAAATGTGACAACAGTTAAAAAGTTAAACGAGCATCGTCAGTAGATTCTTAGACATATTGACGGTGGTGATTTTATTTGAGGTAATTTATGTATCTAACAGGAAAGACTCTTTAACGCAGTGAAATCGGAAGGAAAGATAATTATATAAGGAGCTGGCTGTTTCTTTGTGGATTTGTCGCTGACACTATCCAAGGTAAGAATGTCGCATTCTATCGATATATTAGGGTTACTAAAGATAGAGAGTTTCAAGATTCCAGAAAATATACCTGAATTGTTTTTCCTGGAATGATAAATTACTAACACATGTTTATTTCGGCATGCGCCCTGCGAGTTTAAATACAAGTAAATAAATTAGTATATTTCAGTGTATTTTTATAAGTTTTTATTTTACTAGGGGCTCACCGTTTATCAAAGCCCAAGGGACACTTTAATATAATAGTTTATGAGAGCTGGGTTTGTCGATGATCAGTGATGGTGGATCTTGGATAGAGTTTTATTATTTAAAAGGACGGTGTGACGTTCCTTCGCTGGTAATAAAATAGAATAGTAATATATCAACTGAAAAAAATAAATAAATAAAAGTCGACCTAAGAAATATTCGTTTCAAAAATAAAAAAAGTAAATACATATTGTTGTTTCTTTCTCAGCTTGGAATATATATATATATCTATATATATATATATATATATATATATATATATATATATATATATATATATATATATATATATATATATATATATATATATATATATATACAGAGTGAGAGAGAGAGAGAAAGAAATATATATATATATATATACAGAGAGAGAGAGAGAGAGAGAGAGAGAGAGAGAGATCCGTCTGTTATATATTGGTTATCATCTAGAGACTTTACCCATTTTCTTGGATATGCGTTTATTTGCTTTCCCCACGAGACTGTTACAAAGCGTAGTGTCATCAGTAAATATACCCATCCCATATACAATTTTATCGGGAAGGTTATTTATGAAGGTTATTTATTATTCATGAATAATAAAGGTTCAAGGATCGAACCCCTGTGACATATCTGCATTTATATCATGTGCATTAGACGTACCACCATCGATGAAACCAGGACCTTTCTCTTATCTACGACGGATCTAATCATGTTAAGTATTCGTCCAGTAATTACATATAATTTCATTTTCATAAGAAGACTATCGTGTCAAGTTCTGTCAAAAGCTTTAGATATATCTATGACCACTACCCTCGCCTCTGCTGCCTTATCTAGTGCATGGTATATACTTCCAGAGATTACAGTTAGGATATATGCAGTAGAACGGGCATATCTAAATCCATACTCTCGGTTGGAAAGAGGTTTAGCATCTATGAGATGGTGGATTAGTGAGTGATTGGTTAAGGTCTCAAAGATTGTGAAGAAACGGGGGAGGAAATTAATGGGGCGATAATTTAGTAGGTTAGTTTTTTTCCACCACAATTCTTGACATCTGGTACATCAGCAGTTTCTCAGCAGTCAGGAAAGCAAGATTCTGTAAGGCATTTGTTGTAGAGTTTAGAGAGAGAATCATGATATCACCATCAGAACATTTTTTTATAATATAGCAAGAATGAGATCAAGCCCACTCGCCTTCGAGGTGTCTGTTTTTTTTATGACACAACGAACATGGTAGGAGTGATTTTCAGATCATTGAATGTGGCTTCTCTCTGTAAAGGGAAATTTGTGAGGGAAAGGTTTATGGGTCTTAAGTGTAGTTGAAGACGAACAGACGGGCAAGCTGGTATGCCTTATCAGTTGTCGTGAAAACAACATCAAGTCTGTTGGATAGTGGGGGAATTATTGACTGTTTATTGTTTACTATTACACATTTAAATTTACATTAAATTTTCTAGGAATCGTATTCATAATTTCCGCACTCAATGCGTTTTTAATGACTCTAAAATGCCTTCTTTTGGGTGCAGCTATTTCACTGTTACTATTTTAAGCTTTTGCTTTTTTGGGGGGAAAGTGGGATTGCGTTTTAGAGCATTTGCTTCAATTACTGCTTTGACTTATTCAGTAATCTCATTTGCACAGGAAGAGAAAATATACTACTCTGTGAACCGTCTCTGATGATTTCCCCATTAAGCCTTCTTAAAGTATTTTGGTGTTTTGAGTAATTAGTCTTCCACTTGGGGCCCAGAGTTGACGTGATTTTTTTTGAATACCACAGCAGAAATGTGGTCAGAAATAAATCTAGAAGTAAGGCTTGCTGATCCTGTCGATCTGGGAGACGTGTTACAGAGAGAGAGAGAGAGAGAGAGAGAGAGAGAGAGAGAGAGAGAGAGAGAGAGAGAGAGAGAGAGGTGAGTAAACGTGGAGTGTAGACACGTTTACCAGAACCGAAGGTCAGCTGACCAGATTACGTATGAGTGACGTGGTCAGGTTGGCTCGATCGGTGAGATTTGATTTAGGCTTTGAAGAAGACAGACGGTTTTCCGTTGTCTCCCCCTCTTAAATGGGGAGGGGGGAGACGAACGCTGACGTGTGTAGAAGAAGAACCCCCACACAGGCCGATTTCACTTCCACCTTCTGCAGGACCTCTGGGGAAAGTGAAATAAAAACTATAAAACCATTTCATCGTCTTTGAGTGATAAATCTTCGTCAAACAGGTATCAAGTCTCCCTCCAGGATGAGAAATTTCCAGATGGTCCAACATCGAAGAAGCAGAGGTAGGTTCTGAAAATACATGTCACACACACGATTCCCTTTATGATAATCAAACACACAACCATTTATATTAGAGACAATCATACGCACACGGAATACTTTTTTATGTTATACACCAAACGTAAATGATGCCCCTCAATGATAACCCTAGTGAGAACTCAGATGATAACCAATATATAACAGACGGATCAGGAATGATTGTTTGTTATAGGGAATGGGAAATAGAAACGCTGTGTCTGATGCTACCGGCTGCATTTGTGCAACTACAGAAACCATGCCAATTAATATGGTGGATATTAAAGTCACCAAATACATGTACTACGCCACTAGTATCTAGGAAAAGTGTTGTATTCATGCTTCCAGAGACATCAATGATAAGGGTGTAATCGAGGGTGGAGGAGGAACGGCAAAGAGAATGTAAATAGCTAATGCTATGTTACGGATTTATAATAAAGCACATGAAAGCCAAGTCGTCTTAATTTAGCTGGGATTCTCAAGAGAAGGGTTTTTTGAATATGGACTCCAAATCGGTGCATGTCTGTCTGAGTCCTCTCGACAAAGTGGGAGGTAACTGGACATGTTAACCGGTTAGAGCAGATGGGGAAATGTAAGTTTGTTTCGCCTATTGCTAAGATATACGAGGAGTATTCCAAGGGAAATGATTCTACATCAATGTTATTTCTATGTTCGCAGATATTTGTAGATACAAGTATCAAGAGATGACGCAAATTAGTTTTCTTTGAGTTTGTGTCTGGCTTGAACGTATTTTTGTTGTCATTTTATTTAATAGTTTCAGTGTTAGGGCGAGAGTTTCTGAACAAATTGTGCATAATCTCAAACATGCAATAAAAGTGCACTATCAACCGGCTCTTCATTTTAATGAGTGTGGTTTCGGGAAACCCCACCGGAGATGGGTGTAGAGTCCCTTTCTATGCGTTACATGGCACTAACACCATCCCGATATTATACAACACATCATAAAGTAGACGTTTTAAGCACTATCAAAGAATAAAGGTTCCTGTATTCAGTAGCAATACAGTAAACAAACTGTCAAAACGGTATCTTCAAACGTGTCTGACAAGATTGGCCAGTGGAGTGGGTATATGAGGCAATCAAGCACCCGAAGATGCTCCAAAATGGAAATGAGGCGGGGTAGGAGAAACAAGACTAAACACTGGGTATCTCTGCTGAGTCCCTGTGATCGGAACTCTGCGCCTGACAAAGAAAACCAATGAACGCTGGGCAGAGCCTATCTACTCCTTAGGCAGTTTAGGTGTGCAGACCGGTAATTATTTGGAGTCACTAATTCTAGGGATGTTGTCGACCAGGATTAGGGAAACCTCCCTCTCATGTTGATTTAGTGGCAACACGTATGATGTCAGTAGCATAGATTTAACATCAGTTTACCTTTCCTATACGGATGATCTGACGAGATTTTTCGATCTATCAGCACCGCGTGAGGTAACCCCGTGTCTAAGCTCTAAAGCAGGTATTTTTGCACTCCAGCATAGGTAGTTATTAATACTTGAGTTAGTAGTAATGATACAAATATCTACATACAGGTTACACTACTCAAGAGAATTAAAATAGAATTTAATATGCTTCCCCGCTCGTTTAAATGGAAAAGAGGCAACAAGTAAAAAACAAAGGTGGAAACATTACATTTGTATCTATAAGATTCAATAGAGTAATAAAATATAGAATAAGAATGGCACAAGGTGTTTACGTATAATTCAAACTGATATTAGGATTTTAGATATAGTTTTTATGCAAAAAGGGAAAAGAAATGAGCAAAGAGTATCTACTCCAAATTTTTATTTTAAGTATACATATACATTATGAAGGTCAGCATTTTTTTAAAGTCTACTTTTTTTTATAAGTCTAAACTACAGATAATACATATCTATGTATTAGATGTAAATATAGATATACATATTCATATTAAGAATCAACTTAACATAGATCAAAAGATGTAAAATATAAATAATAAGCATGAGAAGTTTTATTTGTCTGAAGTTATTCATCTTAGGTGAATAGATCACCGAACACTGGACAAGACGACGGTCAGTTATGAAACGACGACAAGCAACGACTATGAAAGACCAGCAATTGTAAACACCCCACGAAAAAGAGGCATAAAAAGACTTTTGTTTTTTAAGAAAATCGCTCTAAACAAAGCAATAAGCCATTTGATGTAAGAAAAAAATACTACTTCAAGATCAAAAACTTGTAAACTTCATTCTAGTTAAATAGACGATGTTATGCTTTCTAAAATTGAAAATAAGATAAAGGATAATATTAGGCATACCATACGGAAATATGATTATTTAGAAACATTGGGAATAGATATATTATTTTGTATTAATTTGAATTAGAAGACACGGTCAGAACCATGGTTAAAAGACATAATATTAATGCATATTAATATATAAAGATGGAGTTAATTAAGATGAAAGGATATACGGGTTAGAAAAATGCAGAATATATATAAGCAGCGGCCTTGGCTATTTTCAGACTTTACACCAAGAAAAGAATTATTTCTGCTATTTTGGCCGACAGATTTCATTTCGGATATTCAGAATATAAAAATTATAATAATAACAGATAAATAAGATCTTGAAGGCCCGATAAATTTTCAAACACACTTTGTCGAAGGAAAAAAAAAGCTTTAAGGCATTAATAAATGAAAACTGAAAACATTATGTAGAAAATAATGGATCCATGATATATAAAAAGAAGAAATAGGTATTATTTTAGTTTTTGGTTTATTAAAATAAATTTTAGTTTAGTTTTTAGTTTATTATAATAAATTTCAGTTTAGTGTTTATCTATTATAATAAATTTATGAGATGTGTGGAATCAAACTTAAACATCTGGGCAGGAGCTGCTAGAAAGGACTTGTCCTGCCTTGATAGAGTTCAAAATAGACTTCGTAGCCTTGTGGGGGATGTCCTTTTCTCTTCCCTGAACCCCTATCTCACAGAAGAGATGTTGCGAGTTTGTCTCTGATGTATCGTTATTTTCATGGAAAGTGTTCGACTGAGCTTCAGTCCATGGTCCCCCCGCCAACCTTTCACAAGAAACACTCGTCTATCTAAAAACACTATCAATAATTCCCCCCACTCTTTATCTGTGCCTAAACCTAAACGTAGATTCCATGAACAAAGCTTCATTCTTAGAACTGCACGCCTGTGGAATTGTCTTCCGTTTTCCTGCTTTCCAGCTGACTACAATATGGTTGTTTTCAAGTCTAACGTGAACAAGTTCTTGATGAGCCGTTCCATATAATTAACAAATTTACCGAATTTGTTACTATATTGCCCAATTTCTACTGTACACTCTTTAACCCTTATCCTCGAGTGGCCTCTTGGCCTTGATAATGTAGTGATACCTGTGTAAAAAAAGCAAGAAAATCTATTCGTTCTTTCGTATATTTTGTATCAATACGATGACTCTATTATTGGCATTCGTTTTCACGATGTATTTCTGGTTAGAATCCTTTCTAGAAAGACATCACGTACTTACAGTAGCGGACCATATCAGTGAAAGTGTTTCTGTGAAATGAAATTCGAACTTATCACACCCAGGTTGTCAGTCCGTATACTTAACCACTTAAACACCGTTGCCTATCGTAATTTTCCAATCCTATCATTCACAGAGATCGTCTACTAACTATTAGTTGGATTTTTTTTTTTTATGCGGCAACATAAATATTTCTGCCAGGATAAAACCGGACTCAACAGATCTTATAACAAGAGTACAGACTCTTTTCATGCCATCTTACTACTATCCATATGAAACAGATCACCTGGATTTTTTGTAAATGATTACGTAACGACACAAATTGTGGCGAAGAGAGCGGGACTTTTCCCCATGGTTAACAATTCTTTTCAACGTAACAGTACTACAAACAACCACATAATATCCATTTAAATATGTAATCCAAAATAAAAAAAATCTGTAACCTATGGAAATTTATTTGTTTTACAAGATATTGTCTCCGATCCATTAATCTACACACGTGTGCCTTACCTACGTATATATATATATATATATATATATATATATATATATATATATATATATATATGTATGTGTGTGTATGTGTGTATGTGTGTGTGTGTGTGTGTAGTCTGTTGAACAAAGCAGGTCTTGTTAATCACATGAAAGCGCACGATGATATAAGTTCCCCTGCCGTTGATTTCATACAGATCAATGACCATGATCAGTGTCATGCCTGTTTGAGGGTGTGCAAGTCGCTGACAGGTCTGAAGAATCATCATCGTCGGGCACATGGACGTTCAATGACTGAGTGGCATTCGCCTGAAAAGACGTCGTAATCATTTATATATATATATATATATATATATATATATATATATATATATATATATATATATATATAACTACTTCATTTATTCGCATAAATTTAATATACGAAAGTATAGATTTATGCGTAAACTTTAAGTATTTACTTCAAAAGTGCTCAATACGTAGGTAGAGCTAGTTAGTAATTAGTAATTTATAAAATATATATGGCGATTAAGCTACACTGAATATTCTGCGTTTCATCCAACTACAGGATTCGTCAGGCTTATGCGCGAATTCTGTCGTTGCTTCTTGTTTTTATATATGTTGAGGATTTCTAGTCGGCCTATAGTTGGATGAAACGCAGAATATTCAGTGTAGCTTAATCGCCATATATATTTTATAAATTACTATATATATATATATATATATATTTATATATATATATATATATATATATATATATATATAGAGAGAGAGAGAGAGAGAGAGAGAGAGATAGATAGATAGATAGATAGATAGATATATTGTATATGTGTGTGTGTGTGTGTGAGAGAGAGAGCGAGAGAGAGATAAAGGTAAGTACATGTATTGGTGTGTGTGTGTTACATATTATAGACTTTACGCTAGTAGCGTTTGAGTTAACTATTAAAAATTTTGCCAATGGTTCCATTTAGTGCATATCAGGAGAACTTGTATCTGTAAATATATTTGTACTAACAGACGGGCGAGGTTACCTTGAAACAGGGGTGCCCGAAGTAAAACACGGTAGACGCAACAGACTGACGATATGAGGATATGACATAACGTCACCTTTTCAAGCAAAAGAAACAAAGGTTTGACGCCCGAGAAATCATTGGAGAGAAAGGGCAATATCAGTCAGTAATAAAGAGGAAAAGGTAATTCACGTTTTAAATCTATAACGGACATTTAAGATTGCGGCTGAATATCGAAAAAAATTATATATAAAGATTGAATTAACAAGAAAATAAGACGAGAAAGCCGCGTAAAAAGAGAGAGCGCGAAACGTCGTAAAAAAGATTTTTTAAACATTATTATTTACTAACTAACTAACTAACTAACTAACTATATATATATATATATATATATATATATATATATATATATATATATATATATATATATATATATATATTCCGCCTCGTCATGAGGAAAAATAATCAATAATATAAATCTCACCTGTCTGTTTAAATGTATGTATGTATGCCTAAAACTTTTGACAGAGGTGACAGATTTTTATGTGATCGGTATTGTATTGAAGATCGTCATTTCGGACGAACAATATTGAAAGATTGGCTAAAAACATCAATTCCTTCATCCTCAACTGGACACTTCTCTACAGGTAGGGGTCGCTTTTTACGCTGATATTTTCGAAAGTCATCCCCTCTTTTACATTGACTAGCTTTAATTTAAACATTCACCACTTCCGGTTTGGCGATGGGCGCGGCGGCAAAGACGTCACGTTTTTTTCACGTTCTTTTCCTCTTTCACGATACAGGTTCGGGCCTGTTAGCTTACTACCACTTTTTTACTCAACACACCCCTCCAAAAACCCGGGCAACGCCAGGAACCCAGGTTAGTCTATTTTATAAAAGGAAAAATGTACTAGTCTGTATGAGCGTTTGTGTGGTGTGTGTCTCTGTGTGTTTGTATGTTTGCCAAAAACTTTTGACAGACATCAGTTCGTGAGAAAATTTATATCATTAGTAAGATAAGTTTCCCAGACGAAAAATACTAAAAATTGTCCTAAAAGATTAATTCTGCGCTTTTTTTTTCAGAAGGGGTAAATTTTTAGAGTCGACATTTTTGCAAGTCATACGCCTAGCAATCTCAATGCAGGTTTATAAAAAGTTATTTCGACCCGTCGTGACGTCATAAGTCTTCGTGACCATGACAGCTAGCGCGTTATCTTTTTCCCTCCCTTCTTTTCCTATTTCGCGTTCCACGTATTTTTAAAAAATTTTTTTTTTTTTTGGCGGCCGCATAGACACTTGCCGCTATTTTGATTTGGACTAATGTTCATTTGCTTCTTCTTTTTCTCTTTTTTTGGCTGGGGCTTGCTCAATATCCTTAGTATATCACCTCTCCCCAACCGGGCAACGCCGGGTAGCCATGCGAGCAATCTATAAATCGCCTCTGCAGGATAAAAAAGAACGACTGTAACTCACGGGAA
Organism: Euprymna scolopes; assembly: GCF_053919585.1. Classification (NCBI taxonomy): domain Eukaryota; kingdom Metazoa; phylum Mollusca; class Cephalopoda; order Sepiida; family Sepiolidae; genus Euprymna; species Euprymna scolopes. Next base: position 57,494,842 of record NC_136495.1, on the reverse strand, counting down.
AATTTAAAGATGGTTACCTTTTGGTAAATCTTACTGGTAGCTGTAGAAGGAAAATGAAAGTAATCAACTTGATTTCGTGTCTAGTTATTGCTTTTTCCAATGCTTATTATTATTTTTGCACCAACCTAATATGTTGAATTACGACACGGAGAGAGAGAGAGAGAGAAAGAGAGAGAGAGAGAGAGAGGGGGTAGGGAGAGAGACATTTTAAAACTCTTCCATTTTGTTATCCATGCTCTCGAACAACGGCAAGGTTAACCATCCTATTTTAATATAAGCCATTATTATTTGTTTTTTTAATTTAGCTCTGTTGAACATCTTCCATTTTTAGAAAAATGTTTGGCGCATATCACATTTATTCCAACCCTACAACCAAATCAACAATTAACACATAAGCATGTGTGTGTCTGCGTTTCATTCCAGTCAGTCATTAGAGATATAAACATTTGTCTTGTGAATCATATAAATTTTTATCCGTTTAGACAATCAATAAACTTAAAACTCTAAAACGTTTCAGACGAAAGTAGATTAAAAGCGTATTTATTCAGTTCTCCATAATACGACTTGTATAACTTATGTCGCATTTACAGAATTACAAGAAAGCAAAAATAAAGTAAAATAAAAGTCATAAAAATCAGAACCGGAAATGAGAGCGAATTAATCTCTTGCTCTAAAGAAATAACAACGTAAAAATTAAGTGTGAGATTCTTTTCAAATACGTCCATGTCCATTAGTGGCCATTTTAGAAATTAGATGATGTGTACGAATACAAACAATTTCTTTTTACGCCAGTTTACTGATTTAAGATAACACACAGACACACACACACACATATGTGTATTGTTTAATATACAATTATATACTGATTGGAAGTCCGTTCTGATGATTTCTATAGCAATGAGCGTTTGGATACCGCCTTTGATCGGTAGTCTTGATATTGCTCGGTACTCTCTCGATCGTAAGTGATTATAAATTACACATGCATGAATATAATTACACGTAATAGTTAATTAAAGATTATCATCCCATAAGAAAACAAAACAATTCATAGGGAATGAATTAAAATGAACGTTTAAAAGAATATGCAAATTAGCTAGATCTTTTACTGGTGAATACAATTTCACGACATATATATAAAAAAAAATTGTAATTTCTTTTTAAATAAATCGAAAAAAGTATTTTGTATGAATATAAATGCACAAAACAACACACACACAAATCTATCTATCTATCTATCTATCTATCTATATATATATATATATATATATATATATATATATATATATATATATATGCATATATATTAGTGATGGGATGATTCCAATATTTTCCCGGTTCCGATACAATTACCGATTCCGTTGTAAATTCCCGATTCCGATACAATTACCGATTCCGATTCTTTACAAATCTCTAAATATTAAACTATAGAGTTGTTATTTTCCCCGATTTCCGTAAAAAAGACAAATATTAAAGATGCAGATATTTTCTTAAAAATACACTTGTGGAGGATGATCTATCGATTTCAGCTTTACTGGTATTTTAAAATCAATAAATATTTATTATTTTATCATTATTACCAACAATGGAAGATTTTGCATTAAACAAACTCAAATAAAAAAGACAATTAAAAGAATCGTTTTGGCATCGGAAAATAGCCACCGATTTTTTCGATTTCGATACCGATTACCGATTCCTATACTTCCAAATTTTGGGATTTTTCCGATTCCGGATTCCAATTAATTGTCCCAACACTTATATATATATATATATATATATATATATATATATATATATATATATATATATATATATATATATATATATATATATATATATATATAGCAACAGCGAAGACAGAATACACTGAAACTACCAGAAAACGCACTGAGGCACAGAAATTAGGAACCCGTGATTTTTTGGAAAATTTACAACAGTGTAGTAAATAATGGGCAGTCAACGATTCCCCCACTACTAAACAATCATGAGGTTGCTTGCGCGGAAACCGAGAAGGCTAACCTATGTGCCAGTTGGTTTTCCACAACTACTACCTCCCTGTACTTTCCTTTGCGGACAGACGGCACACTAGATGATTTGAAAATCCCCCTTTCTCAGGTATATGGTGTCATAAAACACCTAGACACCTCAAAAGCATGTGGACCCGATCTCATCCCAGCTGTGCTATTAAAAAAATGCTCCACTGAGGTTGCTCCAGTTCTCTCTAAATTTTTCAACAAATGCCCAACTTCTGGAAAAGCGCTTCTGTGGTACAAGTTTTCAAGAATTCTGGCCAAGAACTGACCCATTAAATTATCGTCCCATTAGCTTTCTCCCGCTTTTCGCCAAAATATTTGCGTCCTTAATTAATAAAACTCTAGTTCATCACCTTACAGCTGCTACACTCTTGACCGACAAACAATAGGGATTTAGGCAAGCCTGTCCCACAGCAGATATCCTAACTGTAATCTCTGAACGTTCACTAGAGAAAACAGGGGAGGGTAGAGTGGTAACCCTGGATATATCTAAGGCTTTTGATAGGATATGGCACGATGGTCTTCTAAGGAAAATCAGATCATATGGTATCACTGGAAGAATACATAATGTAATTAAATCCTTCTTAAGTAAGAGAAAAGTGCAGGTCGTACAACTAAACAATATGATGTAAATGCGGGAGTACTTCAGAGGTTTATCCTTGGAGCTTAAAATATTCATAAATAACCTCCCTGATAAAATTGTTTCTGGGATGGGTATATTTGATGATGATACCTCTCTCTATAACAGGCACGAGGGAAAACAAATGAATATATGCCAAGGAAATGGCAGAAAAAGTAAAGGATGACCTCAAATCTGTAGTGGGATGGGGACAAAAATGGATGGTCACATTCAATTCTGCCAAGATTAAGCTTGTTTCCTTCAATAATTACAAGAAACCTTCTCTACCACCAATAGCAATAGTCAAGAACACAATACGCGAAAGTATTTCTTTTAAACTCCTCTGTCTAACGTTTACAGGGAACATGAACTGGAATAGATACATTGAGAGCATTGCCAAAGCTGCTGCGAAGAAGCTGGGCGCTCTCTACTGTGCTAGAAAACTATTTACGCCTGAAAGTATCCTGTACCTCTATAAGGCCTACATTCGCCCATCTATGGGGTACTGTTGTCACATTTGAGCTGGTGCATCTGCTGCTTGTCTCTCATTCCTGGACATGGTTCAAAAGTGAGTCGCCAACATGATAGGTCCTGAACTGTCATCTAGGCTTCAGCCTCTGTCCCATCGACGAAATGTTGCATCCCTCTGCCTTTTCTGCAAATACTTTAATGGTGAATGCTCTAACGAACTACAAGCACTTGTACCCCCTAGACGAGAATATCCCAGACAAACCCGACAAGCAGCTAAATCCCACCCCTTCAGAGTAGAGATCCCTAGGTGTAAGAAGACCTTTTACTCCAATAGTTTCTTCACCAGAACTGATAGACTTTAGAACTCTCTTCCGGGTTTCTGCTTTCCCAACTGTACTGACATGGAGAAGTTCAAGCTTAATGTGAGCAGATATCTTTCTACTCACCTCCCTTCATAATACCCATGCAAAGTATGTCCCTGAGAGTAGCCCCCTACTTCAAAGTGGCACTGTGCCTGGTTTGGGGTGAAAATTGAATAAAAAAATGCACATATATATATATATTGAATAGGGCAATATGTTTAATTTCAGAAGAGTTTCCAATATGTAGCTATTCTATAACGGTCCTGGATATGAAGAATTTATAGTTGGTCGGTGTTCTACACAGGGCCTTGACTTTATAATTTTGCAAGCAAGGAACAACAGATATTTCTCTTGTTTACATGAAGAAATTATGTGTCAGAATGCTAAATGATTCAATTTTTATGGTGCGATTCTGGTTTCTGATTGGTTGAAAATAAAACGCTAATAATTTGATATGTCAGTTCCTATCAGCAGTTTTTATAAATGGAGCCTGCTAATTTTTAGGGAGAATACCCCATTATATGTAAAAAAAAATATTGCAACCTCTTATTTTCTTATATATATATATATATATATATATATATATATATATATATATATATATATATATATATAATTTTATTTATTTTTAGTTTCAGTAAAAGTATTTGTTACACATTAGTATGTTAAAGTGTTAAACAAACAAAATTGATTCAGTTTAATGTTTTGCCCAGGACACACTTCCCTTTCCCAATATATATCTATATATAAAACCTTATTTAAAGTCAAATTCCGACAATTTTACAAGCAAAACCTTTACATTTATTTTTCTCGCTGGATTTGCACATATATCGGTGATATGTTGTTCTGATGCTGTGTAATTTGTAATAATAGAATCCTTTTTTACTTCATTTCTTATTAAGTGATATTTAATATCTATATGCTTAAATCGTTGATGAATTAATGTGACTATGGTGGCTTGATTATCGCAATTAATTACGATGGGAGTTTTAGTTATTTCTGGTTCTAAAACCGCCGTTAGAATAGCTTTAAGATATAGCGCTTCTTGCGCAGTATGTGTAAGCGCAATGAATTCACCTCATATGTGCAGAGAGATACAATCTGCTTCTTTTTAGATTTCCATGAAATTATAGGCCTATTTTTTTGATAATCTAAAACGATATTCAGGTATTATTTTTTTTGTCTAAATCTGAAAAAGCTTCTAATTTTAGGGGACTTGTTGGTTTTCTAAAACCTAAATGCTGTTCCTTAGTTCCTCTAAAATACCGAAGGAATTGTTTAATTCTGTTTTACTCTTTCATTGACGGTCTTGATATTTTTTTCGATAGTTTGTTACTGTATAACATATGCCAGGTCTCGTAGTAGTCATTACATATATAAGGTTTCCTATTATCTCTCGGTAGAGTTCATCGTCAATTAATTTCGAATCTGTATCTGTGTTTTTATTGATATCATTTTCGACCCGTGTAGAGCGTTTCCTGCATTTTCGCATTCCAAATTCTAATAGGAGTTTATCAATGTACCTAGATTGATTGATTTTAATAATTCCATTTTCATTAGTAAATTCTATGCCCTGAAACCATGACACATTACCAAGATCGGTCATTTTGATTTTTTTTCAATTTAATCTTCTCTTAGAATTATGTCACAATTCGATTAAAATATCATCAATCCAGAAAATTAAAATCAATAGTTTATTGTCTTAATTTTTGGTATACAAACGGAGTCTACTGGGCATTGTTAGAATTGTTGTTCAATGATATGCTCATGAAATACTGTATTCCAGCATCCACCGCTCTGCCTCGGACCGAATAGTGATTTATCAAGCCTCCACACGTAATTTTTATTTTTCATTATGAATCCTTCTGGAGGTGTAATATAAAATTCACAGTCTATTGGGGAATTTAAAGAAGCATTTTACTCCCATTTGATTGATTTTAAGCTCATATCGCCATGCGATTTGTAAATTAATTATAATTTTCGTTAGATTTTTAGTCAGTGAAAACGTAGAAAAATATTCTATACCGTAAATCTGAGATTATCCTTCAGCAACAAATCCAGTCTTGTACTGTTCAACGCCTGACGCTGTAGTCTTTGAAGAACTTACATCTTTTAGCATTTGGGAGAGGTACTACGAATAGGTAGTATTTTCTGTTAAAGCATCTATTTCACTTTCAATTGCTATTTTCCATTGCTCACAATGTTCTGAATGTTACTTGCTTTGTTAAAGCTTTTTGGCGTATTATCCATGAAATACCAATAGTCGACTTGATAACCTTCCAAATTGTCAACCACTAAAAAATCGGGCCATCTTCTACTTCTTTTTGGGTAACGTTCTGATGAATTTTCGACTTTAGTATCAGCATCATCATTTTCATCATTATTAATACTCTTTCAGAAATAGACCATTATTAAACCAGAATAATCGTTTACAAAATTTAATGCATACCGGAAATCATCTCTGCCCATCGGTTCCACGGGACCATTTAAGTCATAATGTACCAATTATAGGATTTTCGTAGCCTTCTTGTCTGCCATCTTGTTTTGGTACTTTGCCATGTACAAATGTTTGTCAAGTCTTTTGAAGTTTTTTTTTTATTTTCATTCCGTTATTGTTTTCTTTTTTATCCTAACTTTATTTATTTACTTAGGAACAAACACATATCTATGCATATGTGTATGTCTGTATATGTATGTATATATTTATGGATATGTATGTTAATATATAAGTGTATGAATATTTGTGTACATGTGTATGTATATATGTATGTATATATACATCAATATCCTACTGGAGATATATGTCTATACATATATGTATGTAAGTACATGTATGTGTGTGCATATATATATATGGGTATGTGCATATATATATATGTGTATATATGTATATATGTGTATACGTGTGTCTGTGTGTATACGTATATATGGGTGTGTGCATGTGTATGCATTTATCGGCATATATGTTTCCGCGTACTTTATGTATATATTTGTATGTGCGTATGTGGTTGTGTGTATATATGTTGATATACTTTTATATATACGTGTGTATTTGTGTATATATGTGTATACATATATATATATGTACGTATTCATATGAATATGTATGTGTGCGTATGTGCACATGTATTGGCATATGTATTCACTCTTAACTGCTATAAAACAATTCATTGTCGAATGTACGTTTGGACTTGCCGTGGACACTGCGAGCGTTCTAAAATGAAACTCTTGCTAAACGCATATGACACGTTCACTACCCCTTTCTCTCTCCATCTCATCTATTTATATACTCCAGTGTATAGCTAAACCATTTTACTAAATGCGGACAAATCTTAAAACCCAAAAGTGAAATTCCTCTTCCCTCCTCTCCTTACACCTCTCTTTTATCTCCCCCTCTCCCACTCCATATATCACTACATCTTCACCCACGCCTAGCTGAATTTACTAACACACCCACACACTACAATCTAATGTATTTTAAACTTCAAAATTTAATTTTTGTCGATCTCCGCCCCCTTATTTTCTATTCCTTTCTTTCTTTTTTCCTCTTGTTCTTCCCCCCTCTCGTATTTCTTTTAAAATCGTTCTTCCAAATAATAATAGCCATTTCTGTAAGGTCTGACGAGGCTGCTAGATCGTAAATATGGTCCGGCAACCGAAACATGTGTAACTAAACAGATAAAACGGTAATATAAAATAAAACGCATATTTGCTCTGCAATAACATTGAGCACTCTCTCTAGGTTTTACTACTTACCATTTTTACCGACTATATGTATATATATATATATATATATATATATAGAGAGAGAGAGAGAGGGGGGGGAGAGAATGAAATAGAGTGCTAGATAGATGGATAGATAAATCTGTAAGGAGATATAGTGCGCGTGTTAAATGACATGATGAATATCTTATTTGAATGGATTAGTGTGCTTGTTTTTTCGTTAATAATTTAATAAATGTTGCAAACACGCCAGCACAACCGGAAGTCAAGATTTAATATTCTTTAAAAATAAGCTTGTTAAGCAAAACTACTACACATATTAAACATTGGCCCCAGGATTTTATTGATAAAAAAGTTCAGATGAAAAAAAAACAACAACAACCCCCACCCCACAAAACTCTAGGTGTATATTAGCCATCAACTGTAGAGTAAATATACATTAGAGAGGAATTATGAAAATCCGTGTGGTCATAGGATATATATATATATATATATATATATATATATATATATATATATATATATATATATATATTATAAATATATTCAAACTATTGAACAGTTTCCAAAAATGTTGAAATGCGATTTCTGCATTTTTATCCTTCTTTTTTAGAGAGCTCGCAACTTTAATTTTTATTTTTCTAACAGCTCAGTCTTTTACTTTTTAGTTTTCTATGGTGTCGAATGGTCCAGAGTCGCCTGACGAAGTCGCATTTGCTGAAACAGATGGCTGTTTGTAGCGGCAAAATGTAACTGCTTACCCCCGAATAAATAATAATAAAAAAATATTTTGCTTTTGGAATCGAGCACTACCTAAGAATTTCGTTGTATTCATTAGTCCCTACCTTTTAACATCTTAAACCTGAATTTATATATATATATATATATATATATATATATATATATATATATATATAATTATTTTTTTACTATAATAATTAAATACCTACAGACACTAGTGTTTCATCCTTTCGGGATTCTTCAGTGCAGGGTGTCACGATTACTACCAGTCGAACGATTCGAACCCCGCGACACGAGACATCTCTGGCTCGATTAGCGGAGGCCGTATCCATTCGGCTACTATTAACCGTGTGAAGTAGCGTTGAATTTAAAACATTTTAATTTAAATGTTCATTACGTCAGACAGACAGTGATCAAATCGTTATACGATGATCTACGCATAAGAGCTATAATGACCGACTTTTTTAATTCAACGGAAAGTGCTCAACGATAAGAAACGAATTTCTTAAAGGGGCTGTCATAATAATTTTTTTACTATGATAATTAAATACCTACAGACACTAGTGTTTCATCCTTTCGGGATTCTTCAGTGCAGGGTGTCACGATTACTACCAGTCGAACGATTCGAACCCCGCGACACGAGACATCTCTGGATGTATATATATATATATATATATATATATATATATATATATGTATGTATATATATATATGGTATATGATATATATGATATATAATATGTATATGATAAGCTATGAAATAGCGAAACAGTACTGTATGTGGATGACTATAATACTCCTCATATTGAGTTGAGCATATTGAGAAGTGATACACGAATTGCCATTAGCGTATAAGCGATGCTCTTTGGGGAAACAAATCGAGCTGAGGTATTTCGGACGATGTCAAAACATTGTTAATTCACGACTCAAACAGCAGTTGCCGATTAGTGTAATGGTTAGGAGCCTTGATGTCATACAGGCGGTCGACTTTTAATCCTGACTTGAGGTAGTTGCCTGTCTAGCCACACTGATGAACTGTGGAACAGGGAAACACTGCTGTATATGGATGACTATATATATATATATATATATATATATATATATATATATATATGTATGTATGTATGTATGTATGTATGTATGTATGTATGAAATAGATTGTCGGTCTACACACACGAGAATCGAGTTTGTTATCTAGATATATATGCATGTAACACAACTAAACTCAAGGAATGTGTAAATAAACAGTTTGGAAAACAAATAGACACAAATTAAATATTTGACAAGAAAGGCATTTAAAACCAAAACAATAGACAATGCCAAGTAGTGGCTTCATTTCAAACTTCAAAGATGACGCAAGTGTCTAGTCGGAACAGGTCAGCTTAGGAACAAAGAAAATATACTATATGTTGACGCGAAATCGAATTGCTTTGGAAATCTTAATCTCGGAGGATAACACCATATCAGGACCTAAAAAATGATTTAAGACGACGTGGTTTCTGAAAGAAATAAACATTATACCGGTTGTGATAGGAGCAACTGGCTTAATAAAAAAGAATCTTAAGAAATACTTAGAATCAATCCCTGGAAGACTAATATGTAACGAAATATAGATAACAGCCATAAAAGGAAACAGTATGTAGTCTTAAAAGAGTCCTCGGATATAAATTTAAATCATAACGTAAAATCATAAGTGTTAGCGCCAGGAGGTAGTCCCATGAGCTCTTAAAAATTACTGAAGTAAAATAAAAAAAAAAAAGAAAAAGATGTTAAAAGCTTAGTTTCGAAACCCCATGACCTAAAACTAATCAGAATTAGCATATGTACTTTCCAAAATGTCTCTATATTTTATAAGAATAACAGCAAGTGTAATAATAATCATCCATATATTAATACCACAGTATCTTTAAAGTACTACTTATGTACGTGTATTACAGTCTGTTTCCAGATTATAAATTATTCGATTGGGAGATGCTATTCATTAAAAAGGAGGATATAAAGTGATAGTATACTACGGGCATTAAACTATTAATATATAGATACACTAATTTTATGTTCTATACTCATTTTTAATAAATAAAATCTCCCGATCACTGAAGATGCAATGCAAAAAAAGAAACAATAGTAAACTTAAAAATAATGTAATTTTTGAGTCGTACGTGTAACTAAAATATATCTTTTTGATCTTCTGGCTAAGATCCAGTATCTGTTCTCTCTAACGATCGTATAATGATACCGTGGGGTTTCCCTTCGCGCCGGGCGTCCATACAATGGAAATATGTCACAGATACCTATAAAGATAACAGCTGTAATAATTTTTCCAAGTTCAATTAAAGTATCTGCAAAGTCATGTCCAAGATTAAAGTTACTGAACAATTAATACTAACACCTAACGCATTCTCGTGTTGTAAATACGTAATAGTGCAAATGAAGTAATGCTTTACTCACGTAGCAATATCAGAGACGAATGTATAAGAAAAAAGATTTGTATAATGGACTAGCGAGAGCTAGTTCCCGGCTTTGCCCGGTCGTAAAATACGCTTAAATATTTTAATTTGTCCAGATTTCGTAGATATTATGAAAGGGTCGTCATTTCAAAAGTAGAAAAATAAGTATTTAGGTGCAATCAGCTAGAATCGAAACCGAAGCAGTCAAATCTGGTGATGTGACCAATATACAAACGTGACACGCATATAAACTGACTAAAAACTAAGAAAATAAAAATAAACTAAGATGAATGTACAAAATGTTGAACGGATTTTTTTTGTTTAGTTTTTTTCAATTTTACCTATTTCTGACCCCTAAATTCAATTACACGGCTAAAGACCCATAAAAGGACGGTACTAAATAAATCCAATTATTTGAGCACCGCTCTGCGACTTTTAGCTTCTGAGGGGATAGCGTTTGAAAATATTGAGACAAACAGACCGACAGACAGATTTTCACATAAGTTTCAAAATGAATTAAAGCGGAATTTTGACATTAGAATATAATGACGGTTACGTGTCCTTATTGCGACGTAATGGGTACAGGAAGTAAGTAAGCCAAAATATCTACTTGGGAGAAAAAATTGCAGTTTCTAGTTTGACTAATGATAGAACGAAATTATGATTTTTGAATAGCTACCTCCTGTTCTCCTATGGAGATTTATGTGTGCGGTTGTTTTTTTTTTTGTTGTTTTTTTTAAGCCATCTGCATTTTTCGAGGTTTTATAACCATCCGTAAATGCGGTTTGTACGGCACAATCACGTTGATACACCGGTTCTCGCCAAATCACCGAAGTTAAGCAACGTTGAGCCTGGCCAGTATACGATGGGTGACCATTTGAGAAGGCTACGCGCTGTATGTACCTTCTGAGAAGGTTGGGCGTGGGGGCCAGCACCCTCACCCTGTAAAAAGAACTCCTCGCTCCAAAAAAATCACAAAAAAAGTTGTAGGTGGCCTATGCCTCTCTAGGGGCTCAAGGGCTATGTGGGAGGGGGGTAAATGCGGTTTATAAAATAAGGAGGAAAACAATAGTTAAAACAAAAGATATAGGTCTTGACTACAACATCAGCACCGAGTTCGAAGTGTGAATCTTGTAAACGAAGTGGATGAACCGTAATAAAAATATAATAACCAGGCATAGTTGAAGGTGACTTCGAATAGATTCTTAACTTACTTTTATATATATATATATATATATATATATATATATATATATATATATATATATATATATATAAGTGAAATTAACAATATTTCAAAAATAAACATTAATAATATATATATACATACACACACACATATATATATATATAATTATAAAACTCAAATGACCTTGTAACGAGGGATGTAACCCACATTCCGGTTTACGACATCCGGTTGCGCATGTGTGCATAAACACCAACCTATAACAGCGTAAACAAATAAACGCAAATCGCTCCTTTTGCAGATTTTGACCGGCGCACTGAAATATTAACGTTATTATTTCGAAATTATTATTTAACATGGGAAGAGTGGGGATGTTTTGCAACTATTCTTTATTACAACTATACTGTCGCTATTTTCTTACAACTAAACAACTTTAACCTGTTGACAAACATGAGAACAATTGTAGTAAAACCAAGACCATTACAATTACTACTACTCTCTATCCACCCCTTTTCTTTCCTTTCTTCCTTCTTTTTTATTTTTTTGTTTACATTTCTCGATACAAAATAGTTGTGTGAGAACGGTGAATTTGTTGACACATTTACTAATCTGTTTCAATATTAGGTCTATTTTATTTTATTTATTTAGGTTTTATTTCTTTTTTGCTTCAGGTTTTATTAATTATTTTTTTCTTAGATTTTAAGTTACTATAACGTGGTTGAAGGATTCTAATATGGGTTTTCATTCTTATATTTCTCATCGGTAGGTTCATGTGCGGTTTTGCTGTTAAATGACTTTCGTCGGCGTTCGATTCGTAGGAAAATCATGTTTAATATTCGATTTTTTGAGCGATTATTCGGAAAAATAGATAACTTCACACGAATAGGGAGGATTTTTTTTTTCATGTTTGAGTGATCCGTCCGTGATTTTTCATTTTGATATACTTTCATAGAAATGTTTCTGTTATGTCAAAAAAAAAAAACTATTTTCTTTACTACACAAGTGTCACGCTCATTCATGAATTCCATAGCTAATATAACATACTGACCCAATGGGTCACAGATAGTCTAGTATATATATATATATATATATATATATATATATATATATATGTATATATATATATATATATATATATATATATAAAGTTTGAAAATTAAATGACAGATAATTGTTACCAACATCAACCAGAAGCGGTAGTGAGAAAGGAAGAAGTCAAGATTTTCTGAGATTGCATGGTTTGATGTGTTACCAAGAGATAACTCACAGTAAACTGGATATTGCAGTTGTGAATAAAAAGACCAATTAATGTCAAATTGTTGGTTTGGGTTGCCTAAGCGACATCACCCTAGCAGTTAAGAAAAATGAGAAACTACAGAACTATCAAATAGTGAGGGTGGAGATTGCGAAGTTGTAGAGCAAGAACACTTCTATCGTATCTAGAGGGGCACTTACTTGCCTTCATTCCAAAGTATCTTGAGAAACAGTTGAACTGTTTGGAAATCAAGTACAACATCACCGTATTCCAAAAATCAGTCGTGATTGCCTGGTAATATCAATCTAATTGACCCTTGGAATATCCCCATTAGCCTTGATGTAAAATTAACCGTTACACAGCATTACAATACTAAATAAAAAAAAAATAAAGATAAAAAATAATAATAATAATAATAATAATAATAATAATAATAATAATAATAATAATAATAATAATAATAAGAAGAAGAAGAAGAAGAAGAAGAAGAAGAAGAAGAAGAAGTCTGGTTTCGTTTATAAACGTCTCTCTGGAAAGGGATAGGATTCATTTCCAGAGGATTTCCCTCAATCCCGGCTTCAAACCAGGAGCTTCAAAGATCAAGGGTTTTCCTAAGGATGTTGATTGTACCTACAATAGCAGAGGTCTGAAGGCCGCCTAAAATATCGGGGATTTGTAGTTTTTTCAATTGTTTTTCCAGACGACTTGATACTACTCCTAATAATAATAATAATAATAATAATAATAATAATATGTGTGTGTGTGTGTGTGTGTGTGTGTGTGTGTGTGTGTGTGTGTGTGTGTGTACACGTACATATTCTGTTTCATTTTTTCACCATCGAGCAGTGTAGGATTGATAGAATGCGAATCAACCATAAATTTCGAAACTCAATTGCAATCACTACTGATCGACATCTTACGTATGATGCCCTGAAAAAAAATTAAACTCGCTACACGAAATGGAATACATCATATCATATTGAAATAAAATTATTATTTATTTTTATTTCTATTTATTTTTTTTTTTTTGGCTTATAAATTACGATACTACTAATCGGGAATTTGTATCCAATTTTTCTAAGACTATTGCGTTAAGCAATATAGAAATGATTATTTACTGCACTACAGTTCTCAACCCGCAGTAGAGTGTATATATATATATATATACTAGCATATCAGCCCGGCGTTGCCCGGGTGTTTGGAGGTGTATGCTGAGCAAAAAAAAAAAGAGTAATTTTTTTTTTAATTTGACCCCTATTATGACCCCTTAAAATTTATAGTTTCGGGCTCAAATCACTTTATTAAGTTGGATCCAGGTTCAAGGAACCTATATCTAAAATTTCAAGTGTCTAGACCCAAAATTGTCGGAAGAGTTTGGTAGAGTTCTTAAAGGTCAAATCGTTGAAATTTGACCCCTTAACAGCCAAATTTCTGGCTGACACCCGTCACATCGATTTTCCCAAATCTCAGTACCCGGTATTTCAAATTTCGAGTCTATAGACTAAAAATTGACAGAGTTATCGCGTAGGGAAATGTACACAGACAGACACACAGACAAACAGACAGACAGACAGACACGTTCACTTTTATAGATATATATGTGTGTGTGTGTGTGTGTGTGTTTGTGTGTGTGTGTGTGTGCATTTGTGCATAGTTCTGAAAATATATGTAAGGCTATTAAACTACATAGAAACATATGTGTTTTACTCCCATAGGGAATTGTCAGGACAAATATGCCTTTGGATCAGACTTGTAGTTAATTATCATATTTGGTTTTATAACTTACTCCTCAGGTATTATACGATGTTTAGATATTGAAAAACGACACATAGTATATTTTATCTCCATATATAATTCATGTTAATACATGATATTATATATATATATATATATATAATATACACACACACACACACATATATATATATATATATATATATATATATATATATATATATATATATATTACTATAATAATTTTTAAATTCCTACAGACACTAGTGTTTCATTCTTTCGGGAATCATCAGTGCAGGATGATACTATTACTGCCGGTCAGGAGATTGGAACCCGACCAACAAGCCATTTCTGATTCCAATAGCAAGGAACAAACCACGCGGCCAACCTAGCCGCGAGAAATATCGTTGAAATTTAAACATTTATTTTTAAACGTCCATAGTGATCTAATGTTTATAACATCATGCGAGCTGAAATGACCGACTTCCATTTAAACTTTGAAGTGTTCAACAATAAGAACCGATTTCTTAAAGGGGCTGATATAATTGGGAGGAATAGAGAGAGAAGGAGAGAGGGTGAAACAGAGAGAGAGCAAAGCGAAAGTGGAAATAGAGAGAGACAAATGCATTTGTGTATGTATATGGTTGTCCGTTTTCATGAAATTTCGCGCCACATATCTTAAACGAACACACCTGCGTATACACATTCAGAACCTAAAACTACAAATCCAATACGACTTCTTGAACAGCAGTAAACAATCAAATAAAGTTGTGCTATGTTCAGATTCGATAATCAGAAATTTCTTACAAGATTTTTGCTTAATTTTCCAGTTTTTCTGTTTTATTCTTGGAAAAGGCTAATCTCCCGTTTGATAGAAAACAGAAGCGAAGAATAGTTGGAAACGGACAGTGCTGCGCGCAATTAGTTTTTACCCTTTTATTCTAATCAACTGAATCTCAGAGTCGTTTTTTATCCACGTGGGCATGAACGCCAAGAATGCCATATAAAACCTACTATTTAGAATATTTTACTTAATTCCAACGTCAACGTAAATAAAATATTCAGATTTGAAAATAAAATGTAAGATTATATTTTTACCAACTATAACTAAGTACCGTGCATACAATGCAAATATAATTCTGTTAACCTGTATCGTTTTTATACCCAAGTGTCCCCGTTTATCAAAGCTAATACTCCATGGGGAATAGCGGGTTGTACGAGGGACGTGCAAAAAGTAATGCCCCTAACTCACTTCCCATGAGAGTAGAGCAACGAAACTTGGCACAGTTATTAGTCTTCCTCTACATAGGAACCACCCAGAGTTATGCATTTCTCCCATCGTTTGATCCAGCTCTGGAGACCATTTTTGTAGAACACCCCATGTTGGTCCTCCAACTACGACGTGACTTCAGAAATCAAGGGTGTATCATCTGGGAAACGCTTTTCTTCACAAACAACTTCATGGCTGGGAAAAGATAAAGGTCAGAGGGTGCAAAGTCAGGAGAGTATGGAGAATGGGGAAGGGCTTCATAACCACACGCCAGTGCTTCTGATCTGGCGACATGCGAGTTGTGGACCGGAGCGTTGTCCTGCAGAAGGAGGGCACCTTTGCTGATCTTGCCTCGCCTCTTGATTTGGATAGCTTCCCTTAATTTCCTCAAAAGTGAAGCATAATAGGCTCCTGTAATTGTGATACCCTTTGTCAGGAAATATGTCATCACTACTCCGTCCTGGTCCCAGAAGACTGTAAGCATGACCTTGCCAGCAGAGGGCTGCACCCTTGCCTTCTTTGGAGGTGGTGAGTCCAAGTGCTTCCTCTGCATTGACTGGGCTTTGATCTCTGGATCATAGTGATGGACCCAGGTTTCATCCTGTGTAATCAGTCTTTTGAAAAACTTTGACTCATCTTCTGTCAGATCTCCAAATTCATCGTTGAGCACTCGACGCGTTCTCGCTTCTGAAATGCTGTGAGCAACCTGGGAATCCATCTGGAAGACACCTTATACGTATGCAAATAGTCATGAATGATAGTTTCCACAGACCCTGTACTGATCTTGGGCTATTTGGCGAATAGTAATGCGCCGATTTTCCAAAATGGCAGCCTCAACTTGACGGACAAGTGCCTCATAAATAGCAGAAGGGGGGCAACCAGGTCTGGGAGCTGTTTCCACAGACTTCAGGCCATGTTTAAATTCACGATGCCAGCGTTTTACAAGGTCATATGATGGGGCATTATCACCATAAGTTTCTCTCATATCATCAAAAGTATCCTGTGGTGTGCGTCCTTTCAAATACAAAAACCGGATTCAACAGGCTCCATTTCACACCTGACTCAGTTCAAACACCTGTAAAACAGAAACCACAATTAGTTCAGATCTGTAATTTGCCACATAGCCCGTAGAGATATAAAACATTGCACATGCAAAATTTCAGCTAGATCAGACAACTGAAAGTGGGTCAAGGACATTACTAATTGCCCGCCACTCGTAGCAAGCAACGAAGTTTACATGTCAGTGTCTAAAATAAGAATCCTTGAACTTGTTCCTGTGCATATGGCTTGGCATATGCATTTGCCTAAAAATATAAAAACAAACAAAACCATTTTATGCCAATCAAATGCATTGCTCCTAATTTATGAAATGTATCGTTTTGATCCGCCCTGGATCGATGAAAAACAAGATATGTCCTTGACTAAAATTTGGAACACAAGTCCATAACATAGTCAACATTTGTCTTACACCAGTTTTCTCCTACTCCTCTCTCAAGCAATGATAAAGCTAAAATAATGGATCTCTTAACTCACGCACACATGTTGAATCATAAGCATACGGACTCTGACACTAACACACACACACAACTCATTAACTCTCCCACATTGTTGTGTGTTCATTAAACGAAAATAACGAAAATTTAAATGACTTCTAACATTTCTCACTGAACCTTTTACTAACACTTCTTAATCAAATATAATGTTTTGTAGTGTAGTGGGAAAATATTTATTACGATTTTCAAGTCCGCGGATAATTCATTGTCCCCTAAACTATCAAGCCAAGCTTCGTCATGAATGAGTTCTCGTCGTTTTCTAAAGACATTCAAAATATGGACAAACATTTTAGGTTTACTAATCTAAGAAAACTTTCATTTTAAACATATATGAAATATCTCTTTTGCGAACTTTTGAAATCATTATTTTTTTGTTTTTTTTTTGTTTTTTTTTCACATAAGATTTATTTCCCTGTTTTACTTATAATAATGACCCCAAAGCAATTTCTCTTAAAAAATGTTTTTTTCTAAAACTGGTTCTCCACAAAACTCTCTCTCTCTCGAAACTAAACTCCAGACGGCCTCACCAAACTTTAATGACATTATCGATTGGTTAATGAACAATACTATAATATAATTGGCAAAAATTTTATTGAATAAGAGAAGTATTTGTCGACACTTAATATTAATTGTAATGGTTGTAATAAGACGAGTTAATATAAAAATAACGATATCGTAGTTAGCTAGGAAGCTGTTATACTATGTTTTTTTGTTTTGTTTTTTTTTGCGCAGATGTGAATTTCTATGAAACAAACTCAGTTTATGAAAGTTCAGTTTGATTTTACAAGAACAGGAGGTAGAAAAGTTCCTTGCAGTGGTTGTAATAAGACGAGTTCTTGCTGTGAATGTTTTCGACTTAGTAGAATATATGTAAATACATGTAATTGTATTAGAGCGAATTTATCTGGAATGCTGGAACGATAAAATTGTCGCTCTAGAAAAGGCGACCTGATTCAATTTCTATTTAATGAAAACCGGCTTTCTTTTCTTTATTTTTGTTGTTGCCGACCATCTACTAGTTAGCCAGAGCAATAGGAGTTTTCTCTCATTTCTGAAAGTGACACAATTTTCAACGAGCGAAATCGGAGATGTGCCGCTGTACACCTCATGCTCTCTACCGATCCAAGTTATGACAACAGGACCATTGCCAGCACCGTAAAAATGCATTGCTGGCTTGCCACGACTAACAGGGACATGTAAGTAGGTGAGTAAAACAAATTTTTCGTCCACGGTTATGGTTTTTGATGTTGTTATAAGAGAGAGCCACATTATTCTATCTCACATCTTTGAAGTCGACACCAAAGTGTGAACTGAATGTGCTGAAGAGTGTGGTGATTCACCTGCAATGAGGTGGCCGATGGCAGACCAAGGGTTTGGCAGCATAGACTTGGCGCTGACCACAAGTCCAAAGAGATCCAGCTTAGCTTCAGAAGGAGTGCTACCACTTTGTAGCCTTTTCTCGTTGCATATTTTACGATCAGGCAACGCCGGGTACATCTTCTAATATATCTATAAAAGTGAGAATGTGTGTGTGTATGTGCGTGTGTGTGTGTGCGTGCGTGTGTGTGTGTGTGTGTGTGTGTGTGTTTGAGGACACTTGCCAACCAATGTGTTAACGAATTTTTGACCTACAGTTTTCAACTGATTTTATTATGTCTTAGATCTTGCAAAATGAAATAACATCCCTCGAGTGGCGGAACTTGAATTATAGACGAATCTTTCACTGTTTAAAATCAAACCATTTCATTTAGAACAATATGCATTATTTTTTTTGTAAAAAGTATACAACTGTAGTATATGAAAATACCATTAACGATTATGCATTGCTTTGGATAACAAAAATAAATAATTTTCAGATTATTAGTAGTGTTCATGTGCACACTGGGATTTCATTCATATATAGCACCTGCTTGGCAGTCGATTCGTGGGAAACTTCGACTGTAAACTTGGACAGTTGTTGCTCGATCTTGTCGTGGCGCTGTTGACTGTCTAGTCACACAGAAAAATATTTCTTACAGTGAAGCAATATGTGTGCGAAGAAGGAGACAGGGTCCCTGTTTTCTATAGTTACCTTGAGTAACACACACACACACACACACACACATATATATGTATATATATATGTATATATATATGTATATGTATATATATATATATATATATATATATATATATATATATATATATATGAGATAAGTCACAGATTAGAGATTAAGTAATTTATCCTGTCAGTTATTACATTGAGGTAATATTTTCAGGAAGATCCTTGCCAAAAATGTAAAGCTCAATATTTAAAAAATAGAGCAATATATAGGTTTAATGATTAAAGTTAAATTCTGTAAATCAAAATATATGCAAATATATTTAAGTTAAGAATTTATTATTTGAAACAAGGAATATATGGAGAAAAATTATATTTATTTCCTTAATCCATGGATTTTCAATAATGGCTCATATCATCAGAGGAAATGAAATGCAATTTGAAAAATGTTCCGCTATGAATAAACAAGTATTTTGCTTTTCAGCACATATATTGAAAATGTGATGTAAAAGTTATTTAGATGGTGCTTAAAAGTCATAGAAAAAGGATATCATGCAACCTGGGCAGTCCAATATCAGAATAATTGAATAGTTTTCGGGCTATTACTGCCAGGTCAGACGAGTAGTGATCTAAGGGGAAAATGAAAGGTGATCGAGTAATTCGATAGATCCAGAATATTTGGTTGACCGATGCCGTGATTTCGAAGGGCATATGAGATGGTCGTCCTCTTCAGCGATATAAAGATCCATTGATGTTGAGGTTTAGAAAAAATCTAGAGTCCTTGGGGTGCGGAGATATTGCATCAAATAGTGAATCAATGTTCAATTTCATTGCATATATTTCCGTAGATAATGACAGTACTTATATAGGTGTGTAAATTTCCAAAGCTTTATACGTTGAGTCGTATATGCAAATTTTGTGTTCGAGAATCCCCGACTTCAGCAGGTTTTGGATTGGTAAATATTCGGAAATATCTTTTTAGGTGTAACACCTAAATCCTCCCCATGGAAACTTAATATCTTTAATATATACGATGTCAGTCACCACAGAATTAGTTTTCCCCCCTCCTCCCTCATCTTCTTTAATCTATCTTCTTAATCCCCTCTTTCTTTTTCTCCTTAAACTAGCTTTCTTTCCATTCATCACATCAAGTAAAACGATCCTCTAAAAATCAGAAAAGATTTTTATGGGCACATTATTTTATAACATTTAAAGAACACCGAACGTATATATATATATATATATATATATATATATATATATATATATATATATATATATATATATATATATATATATATACTATTCTATAGCTAGTTATGACATATACTGATATGCTCAGTTTGCTGGTTGGCTTTATTCCTATTTTATTTCGTCAATGTTTCCCACTCTATGTAATTGTCAAACGAAATATATGGAATTACTCGATTTGTGTATGCACCAAATATTTTTTAGTCAAATTTTCTACTTTTCTGATTAATTCTGTATCTTTTTGGTCTATTTTATGATTACTGAACTCGCTGTAATCTTTTTTATCCATATCAAGTGCTGACATGCCTTACCTTAGAAACAGAATTCAACAAAGCAAAAAGTCTGGTAATGAATTACTCCAGGTTATCCCATATATATATATATATATATATATATATATATATATATATATATATATATATATATATATATATATATATATATATATACATAAAACCTAGCATAAAATCCGAAATATAGAATAAAACACAAAATAAAATATCTAAATACACCTAGGTAAAAAATTAAGTCAGCTTACTGCAAAAAGAAAAAAGATTTTTACCGTTCCCATAAAACACACAAAGAAAAGGAGTGACCCTTAAGTCAACTCTACCTTTGTCTTGTAAGTGCCCGCCCATTGGCTGATAAGAATGGACGCGGTGGCAACTAGAATGCTGATTGGCTAACTAGGAATTTCAATAGTATGCGTGTATATAAAAAAGCGGAATAACCACAACTATTCGAATAAGCCTGACGAATTATCACGCAGAATATTCTGTGCAGTTTAATTGCCACATATATTTTCATAAATTACTACCTAGCTCTACCAATGTATTTAGCATTGTTGAATAAAATACTGAAAATGTACGCATAAAATTATATCTTCGTATATCAATTTATGTGATTAAATTAAGTAGTCATATATATATATATATATATATATATATATGTATATATATATGTATACACACACAAACACACATACACACACACACACACACATATATATATATATATACACACACTATTCTATAGCTAGTTATGACATATACTGACCCAACAGGTCACGGGTAATCTAATATATATATATATATATATATATATATATATATATATATATATACTAGCATGGTTGCCCAGGTGTTTGGAGGTGTATGTTGAGCAAAAGAAAATAAAATAACGGTCATTTTTTAAAAACTTTCACCCCTATTATGACCCTTTAAAATTTACTGTTTTGGGCTCAAATCAAGTTATTAAGTTAGATCCATACTCAAGGAACCTATATCTAAAATTTCAAGTGTTTAGACCCAAAATTATCAGAGGAGTTTGGTAGAGTTCTCAAAGATCAAATCGTTGATCTTTGACCCCTTAACAGCCAAATTTCTGGCCGAAAACCGATTACATCGATTTTTCCAAATCTCAGTACCTTGTACATCAAATTTCTAGTCTGTAGTTGTCAGAGTTATTGCGTAGGGAAATGTACACTCACGGACACACAGACAGACACACAAACACGTTCACTTTTATAGATATACTAGCTTTTCAGCCCGGCGTTGCCCGGGTGTTTTTTTTACATGGACGTCACCACTTATCAAGGCCCAAGGACCACTCGAGGATAAGGGTTATTGTGCGTACCGTAATCAATGGGATAGTGTAGTAATAGTATTGGAGAATTGATAAAGTGTCATAACTTAAGGGGGCGTTTCATCAGGAATTTGTTTGTGTTGGACTTGAAGACATCCAGGTTGAAGTCGGGAGGGAAACAGGCAAGCGGAACAGAGTTCCACAGGCGTGCAGTTCTAAGAAAGAAGCTTTGTTCATGGAATCTACGTTTTGATTTAGGCACAGATAGGGAGTGGGGAAAATTATTGACAGTGGTTTCAGCTAGTCGAGTGTTTTTTGAAAAAGATTGGCGATGGGGACCAGAGAATGGAGCTCAGACGAGCACTTGCTATGGAGATAACAATAGAACAAAGATAAGCTCACTACGTCTCTTCTGTGGGAAAGAGGTTGCTGGGAAGAGAAAATGGCATCCCCAATCTATTTTGTACTCTGTCAAGGCAGGATAGGTTGTTTTTAGAAGCTCTTGCCCAGATGTGGCAGCAGTATTCCATCCTTGAGCGTACTTAACTTTTATATAGATAGAGAATTGCATCATTAGTAAGATATCTTCTGGAGCGGTAGAAGGATCCCACCATTTTCCCAGTGACCTTGGCCACAGACTTGATGTATGTGTTCCATTTAAGATCAGGAGTAAAGGTCAAACCCAAAAGCTTATCAAAACATGGGGCCTCCACTAGATGAGAGCCATCTATTTCAATTGATGCCAGATGGGGATCAGAGCGTTTATGATGTAGAGATAGAAGCTTGGTCTTAGATTCATTAAAGGTGACCAGCCACCTCTTTCCCCACTGTACCACAAGATCAGAGGAGAGAGAATCAGAGAGAACATCATCATTTACGGCCTTTGGTGTGTTGCCATAGATAGTCGTGTCACCAGCATAGATGTCAACGAAAGATTTTAGTATGTGTTTTGGGAGATCATTGATGTAGATCAGGAAGAGAGTTGGGCCTAGGATTGACCCCTGAGGGACTCCAGCATTAATACTACAGGCCTCCGATTTTTGTCCATCGACCACTACTCTTATGATACTATCAGAGAGAAATGATTTAATGATCGAGAAAACATTTCCAGTAATACCGTAGCTAGAAATCTTGTGAAGTAGGCCTTTATGCCAAACCTTATCGAAGGCCTTTGATATGTCAAGAGCAAATGCCCTAGAAATGAAGCCTTTGTCGAGAGATTCGCTAATCCTCTGAGATATAACCGTTATCACATCTGCTGTAAATCTAGCAGAACGGAAACCATATTGCGTGTCGCTAAGGTTTTTTCTGCTTAGGAGGTTGACTACTTCTTTATTTATTGTGGATTCCAGCAACTTACTCATGACACACAGGAGACTTATTGGTCTGTACTGAAAGGGAGATGAATTCTTAAATATAGGGCGTACTGATGAGGTTTCCAGGGTGTTGGGAAGCACTTCTCCTTAAGGCAACGCTTAAACAGTTTGGTAAGTATGGGGGCAAGTTCTGGTTGTAATTTTTTTAACACTATGATTGGAATACCGTCAGGACCAGTTGCTTTACTGCAGTCAAGGTTCTTGATTAGCTTGGCGACCTCACGCACAGATATTTGTATGCTACATAGTGTGTTTTCTTTTATAGGAGGGAATATGATGGCCTTCGTCGCACAGGGTAGAATTAGCCGCAAAGTTCTTGGCAAATAGTTTGGTCATGTTGGATGCTGTCGAAATGACCTCTGGTCCATTGATGATGGTTGGGATAGAACGCACATTTCTGCACAGGATCCTATTTGCTATTTGCCAGAACTGGTGGGAACGAAGCCGCTGCTCAGCTACTTTGGATTTAACGGATTGGGCATATAGTTGTCTTGCATTTTTATTACTCTTTTACAGTGGTTGCTGGCGATCCTGAAAGCAGCTTTAGTTTCAGTGCATCTATTACGTTGGTAGCCATGGAAAAAGTGATTTCTGTGTGCGATGGCAGCAGCACATTCAGGGGAGAACCATGGCTGGCTGTTAGGTTTTTGTTGGAATTTTTTGGATGGTATGAATTGGTCTATGCCTACAAGTAACCATTCGGTCAGGTCTGATACTATAGAGGACACATCCTTTTTAAACATGGAATGGAGAGGTAGATCAGTTATGAATGTACGGAAGCTATCCCAGTCCGCCATAGAGTATCGGTATACAGCACGGTGGAGAGGTACGTCTGTAGATTTATTATATTTAATTTTTATCTTAACTGATATAACGAAGTGGTCGGAGGATCCCAGAGGAGATAGAACGGAACATGAGCATAGCTCAGGGGAAGTGGATAGAAAAATGTCTAGAAGGCTTGCGTACTGTCCGGTAGTATCGGGCACACGGGTGGGCTCGCGAACAATCTGAGTGAGGTCATAGGCAATGGCAAAATCATAACAGAACCCCCCTCATCATCAGTCTTATTTGAGTGGGTCAGCCATTCTACATTATGGACATTGAAGTCACCGCAAATGTGAATGTTAGCCGAGGGATGAGCAGACAGGATGTGGTCAATTTTCTCTGATATACACTTAAAAACAGTAACTTCGCTGTTGTGGGGGCGATAGAGGGCAAATATAAATGCGGTGGTGTAAGCAAGTGCAACCCGGAAGCACATATAAGGTAGATTAGGGTCTTCTCTGGAGATATCCCTGCCACACGGGAAGTCATCTTTAATGTAGACACATATTCCATGTCCGTGGCGATCTTGGGGGTCAGATTTAGATGTTAAGTTAGAGTATCCGTTAATTATGCACTCATCTCGGGAGGTGGTTTGGATGTGTATATTGAGCCAGAAAAATTGGTAGAAGGAATCTAGGCTCGAACCCGTACCGCAAAGGAGGAAAAGAACGGGGTAAAACCTAACGTTTATGCTGTTACGACCACCGCCAAACTGGAAGCAACACTTTTTAAAATTAAGGTTAGGCAATCTAAAGGAGAGAATAACTTTAAAAAATATCGGCGAAAAAAGTGACCCCCTCCTGTAGAAATGTGCATAGTTGAAGGAAAAGATATTAATGTTTTTAGCCAATTTTTCGATATTTGTCGTATGAAAGATCGAACTTTAAAACGATACTAATCTTGGTAAAATCCGTCGCCTCTATTGAAAGTTTTAGGCAGACATGCAAACAGACATGCATACATACATACGTTTATATATTCGTAATTAAAATTTTTCGACCCAAACTGATAAAAAAGCTTGCCCCATCTCTGAATACCCTTTATGTATAATTTAAAATATTTAGACCAGAAATTGTCTGAGTCATGTGGAAGAGACCGCAGTTTGTTAGTATAGCTGCTTTCGTTAAGAGTCGCACTCC
Organism: Euprymna scolopes; assembly: GCF_053919585.1. Taxonomy (NCBI): domain Eukaryota; kingdom Metazoa; phylum Mollusca; class Cephalopoda; order Sepiida; family Sepiolidae; genus Euprymna; species Euprymna scolopes. The sequence goes on along the minus strand of NC_136495.1, from coordinate 57,469,235 downwards.
TTTGTTTACAAAGCCATTCAGCGGAAGTGACGTCAGATAAATGTTAAGGTACGGATGACCAACACTGTATATAATGTAGTCTTTTTTTAAAGCAATATAAAAATAGAAGTTTTATTAAAACAGTCTTCATTTTAACTTTTATAACAAAATCATAAGCTTTATGATAAAAATATGTTTATACACTGTCTTTTGGTTTAATCAAATGCCAGGTGTTGGTAAGTTTTTCGCATTAACATAAAAATAGAACTGTTATGAAAAATATTAATAAAGTGCTTATATATATATATATATATATATATATATATATATATATATATATATATATATATATATATATACACTGATTATTAACTGACTTTCCCTATAATATGTTTATGACCTGTTTTTTAATCAAACACAAAACAGTTTATAAATATATTAAAACAACAGCTCATAAATACTTTTTTAAACAAAATCTCGTTGAAAAAAATAATCATAAATATTTTTTATAAGTCATATTTTTATGTTTGATGTAAAAACAGCCAACACCTCTGATGTTTTTATAAAAGAAAAAAACAGTTCATAAACATATTTTTATTATAAAGTTTATAATTTTGTTATCAAAGTTCAAATGAAGACTATTTAATTAACTTCGGTGAATTTTTACCTTCCTTGAAAATGACAACTTTATATGTTTTCCGGTATGCTGAAAACGAACATCGAATTTGAATTTTCCGCAAATAAATAGTTTCCGGATATAAAGTGTCCTGATCCCTGCTGAAAATACTAGTAATACACGTTCGAGCCACGTTCGACTGTTCCGATAATTCGTGAATCTTACCAGTGACAGGAATTTTATCGGATAGATAGGCGGCTTATAATAGTCTGGATCACATCGATTATGGAGAATATCAACAGTAGCATGGGCCTCATCTCTATGTAGGACCTGTTGGAAATCCATTTTCATGTAATTCTGTATCCAAGCTATTCGTTGTTCTCTATGTTGTTTGCTCAATGGAGGCATTGGAAAAAGTTTGATATCCCTTGCAATCTCATTCAACACATTGTATCGGGCATGCCTGCATCTTAGAGTGATTGCAGCTTTTGCAGAAACGTAGTATTGATGCTGTTTGTGTTTCGGTTGACTTCCCTACGATTTTTTCCGAATATCACGATCTAAAATGTTTCTCCAGGTGCTTTATTTTTCTGGATTTGGTGTTCGGGTTCTTCAAGAATGCAGTCAAACTGTTTGGATTCCATTCCAGCTCCGTGGCTAAAGTTTTTATGGGCAATCCTTCTACGAGTCTAGCAACTATTCTTTGCTTTTCGATAAGCTTAATCCGCCTGATGTTTTTGGCATTTTTACTAATCTGCAATAAAGCGATGGAAAGTAAAATTTCTTTGATAATAAATAAAATGGAGTAACTTCGTGAATATAGCATGAATTTGAATAAATTTTTGGGAAATAATTTATCTTAAAGCAACTCTTTGATGATACAATTTTCATTTTTTGTGACGTGTTGATATTTTACTAATCTGCAATAAAGCGATTGACACAGATGAGCTAAGAAAGAACATTTTCTTTATAAAGCAAACATATCAAGATAGTAGAAACTCTAACCGCCTAAAAGGAGGAATTCATTATTTAAATTAAAAAGATGGGGAATAAAAAGTTTTATTGCATTAGCAAGTCAATAAGGATGTAAATTCAATATATATATATATATATATATTATATTATATTATATTATATTATATTATATTAAGTTATGTATTTGGATTTTACCGTCACTGGATTATTTATCTTCCACTAGACTATCCATTCACGTGTAATCACCTTTTTCTTCACCATATTCCCCCTGCTTCATTTTTTGTTATCAAGTAAGATCTTTGACTGACTTGATGTTTTATCAAATACTTTTGTATGCAAAATCCGATCCCGCATTTTGCTAATTCCTACCCTCTGATGAGAAGGAAAGTATTTCCTCGAAACTCCGCGGACTATCCACTTATCTAGTGTTTCCTTTTCAGATTAAATATGTTTTTAACTCTTTTTCAAAGTGTTTTTAACATGTTTTATTAACTGTTTGCTCGTATTATAAGCTCTATCACCTATTTGGTTTTATCGAGCTTTTACATCTGGCTGAGATAACTTTATAAATATTAATTCTTTAATATGTATAATATACTTTAATTTTACCATCTTGGATCATTTTGATAAATTTAATTGTAATTTTTATTATATATATATATATATATATATATATATATATATATATATATATATATATATATATATATATCAGCTCCATTAAAGAAACTCGTTTCTGATCATTGAGCACTTTCGCTTGAAATAAAAAAAATCGGTCAATTTAACTCTTATATGCAGATCATCATCTAACGATCAGATCAATCTGACAGACGTTAAAAAGCATTTAAAAAATAAATGTTAAAATTTCAACAGTATTTCTCGCGATTAACGGTGGCCGAATGGATTAGATCCTTCATAATGAAGCCAGAGATGGCTTCTGTTGCAGGGTTCGAATCTATCGACTGGTGTTAATCGTGACATCCTAAACTAATGATTCCTGAAAAGATTTAACACTAGTGTTTGTATGTATTCAATAATTATTATAGTAAATATATATATATATATATATATATATATATATATATATATATATATATATCCGAAACAGCTACATGGTAAGAAGCTGATGATCCCCGTGTCTTATTTACAAAATTTTAGTTATGGGTTTCTCTTTTCATCCTTATGTAGTTAAATTCTGTTTTAAAATCGAAGACTTTTGCGAAATCGGCTTATGCAAGTGCTGAGTCTATTTCTATTTAACAACTTTAGTAAATTCCTTTTTTTCATCCACATATAAATGAATTCTCTTTTGTAATTATAACATTTTTCGAAATCGGATTAAGTAGGTGCTAAGTCTGCGATAGGTTAATGTTATTTTTTTTTCCTTCCGGGAATTTAAGCTGCATTCTTTATTTTGATTTTTGCATTTTTTTTTATTCAAAGCTTCTTTAGACTATATATATATATATATATATATAATGCATAGCATCAAAGGGGGCAACTGATTATCTATTGTCGGAAGCAGCTTACTCGAAGTATTATTAGACCGTGACAATGTTTTATGGTCGTTGCATGTAACTGAACAATAAACGAGTATTGGAATGAAATTAATTTTGATGTAAAAAGTTAATATTTAACAGGAATTTATAGATTACCGCTTACATACGAGAAATACACAAAGTAAATACATATGTTGGTGTGGTAGATTGATATGATCGTTATATGGAATGAATCATTAAATAGACAGAGAATATGAAGTCTTTGTTTGAAAAAAGAAAATAACCACTTATATTCTTTTTCTATAGTCCTCTTACTCAACAAATATTATATTCTTTCCCACCCCGTCCTCAACAATCCCTTCTCTCTTATATATACAAGCAAAATCGAAAAACGCGTAACACTCATCTGATGGATAGCTCAAAGCCTGAAACCTGTGGCTATAACTGATTATAAACCGCAATTTATTCAATTATAGCATTTTGCATGGAAAAGCATCGATAACTGTGCATAGATGTAAATCCGAAATGTTGAGCTGATTTTAAATACCGATAGTAATCAAGTATAGTGTATATATATATATATATATATATATATATATATATATATATATATATATATATATATATATATATATATATATATATATATATATAATTTGGCAGCTTGAAGAATCTAAGACTTAGGAATTATACGAAGATACTCTAATTCTATTGATATGATAATGCTTAATTTGTTTTCGGAAACTGTAATTAAATAAATATATTTATATAATAAAAAAAGATTCTATGTCCAAATGTGCGAACGGCTATAATGAGCCCCACTCACGTCACTCAGTAGCTTCATCCTATATTGACGAATATGCAGTACTCCCACCCCCTGCCGTTGCGTCACCCTACGGATATATTCACACCCCCGCCCGCATACACGAAACCAGAAATTACCGAATTACAAAAACGGATATAAGAGAAAATCATTCCTGAAGGCATTTCAAGTAAATAAAGCCGAAGCCTCAAAATTCTCGGTAGGAAACGCAGATTGTCTTTTCAACGAAATTTGATATTTAATGATAAAACAAAGAATATAAATGCTATTTTATTTATTTATTTATTTATTTTTTGTCTTTCATATGTTTTTAAGCTAAAACTCGAGCTAAGCATTAAGACAAATCCTAATAGAGAAATTCTTTATAATTCCATTGATTTCTTTCTTTTTTTTTTTGCGTTTTTGGATTTTTTTTCTAATGTATTTATATGTATATTTACTGATGTATTTTCATTTTCCACACCTAAAGTTATCCTTTTTTTTTCAAATAGGAAAAAAGGACATTAACCAGACAAAAAGATTATAAAAAAATACATTTAAAAAAATGTTGGGCTCCTCTAGTCTAAAGGCACCCGAAAATTACCATTCTACCTATATTTATTTCCGGTTGAATTATAAAATAATAAACTAAATAAAAACTGCAAAAAAATAAAAAAGAACGAATGAATATTTGCTATCTGGAGCCGAAACCATACTATTACTGTTATTAATAATGTCGATTTCATATCCTTCTGAGTCTGAAACAATATTATTACCATGTTTTTATTATGAACTCAGTTTACTAGATTATTTGAAACGAATATACAATCTGTTGGCCCCCGACAAAAGGAGGATAGACCTGTAAATGTACCCTTGTCCGTTCGTCCGTCCGTCTGTACGTACTTTCGCAATAAATACGCCGTGGGATTTTCAAAAATTTTACACAAATATTAAACATGATATGAGTAAAAAAGTAAGAAAACGGATTTTCTGGGAAAACTCCGGTTGCCCCCTCTAGGGGTGTCTTTCGAGTTAAAATGGCTAAAATTGACAATTTGTGTTTATTTAAAAAAATTGATAACTTGGATTTTTATAAAACTTTCCGAAAAGTAGTAACTAACTGATTTCTATATAATTTTGTTTGTCTATATTTCGTGATGACTCTTGATGTGTGTCCCAGGGACTCTATTAGGGCTAATAAAATCGCTCCATTTTTGGGGGACTATTTTATCATATTTCCACACTAACGTAATGTACTTGTACAAATCTCCACACTAACGTAATGTACTTGCAATAACCCTTATCCCTGAGTGGCTTCCGGGCCTTGATAAGTGGTGATCACTGTGTAAAAAAATATATATATATATTTGTCAAAAATTTTCTGTGTGTCTATTTATTAGCAGTTTTGAATGGTGCTGAACTCAAATTTAAATATGTTACGGCAAATGATGGACATAGTCCTTTTTTTTCTTTTTCTTTTTTGGCATGGTGCAGAACTCAAATTTACATATGTTAAGGCTTAAAACCGCACCGTTGGTTCATTTTCACCAGGATTTGACGTTCCCCTGGGATTTTGGGGCTAAATGGGGGAGGGAGGGCAAATGCTGAACTTAGTCATTTTTTGTATGCCTCATTCACTGTGCATTCACGGGGGACCAAGCATGCTTCACTTGTTAATGTTCAATTTAATTACGGATGAGGAGTAGTAGAGTATCAGTTTTGTTGTCAGGATACCATCTTTATTTCCTCGACTTAATATACGTATAGCATATATCCGTTGGCCATGATAACATTCCCACAGGAATTATTTTCTCTTTTTTCAATGGATGTAGTTTAGTATCTGTTCTATTGACACCATGCCAGCCTCTCTGACATCTGTCCTCCTTGGGTGGGTACTGTGTACTATACCTTCGTTCTTCATGATTACATCCTTCCTAGAATTATTCCAGTAGGGTGCAGTGTGCCATCTGTGCTGCGGTCATGAAACCAACTTCTCAGGCATTATCTCCTCCCTTGATGGGGTAACATTCATAATGAAATTATTACAATCGGTTTTTCATAAGCAAGCTCAACACTTAAGAACTCGGTTCTTATTGTTGAGCAATTCAAAGTTGAAATGAAAGTCGGTCACTAAAGCTCGCATGAGCAGATCATAATGTTATAATCATTAGATCACTATGGCCGGATGTTACGACATTTAAAAATGAATAGTTAAATTTCAACGATGTTTCTCGAGGTTGAGGTTGGCCATGAGATTTGTTCCTTGCTACTGGAGTTAGATGGCACGTTTACTGCTGATCGGGAGATTCGAACCCGGCCACTAAGCCATCTCTAGCTTAGTGGCCGGATTCGTATCTCCCGATCGGCGTAATTGTGTCACCCTGAACTGATTTTTCCTAAAAGGATGAAACGCTAGTGTCTGTAAGTATTTAAAAAATTATTATCGTATTAATAATGTCCCCCCTTTAAGAACTCGGTTTTTTTTGTCACTACTTATCTAAGCCCGGAGGCCACTCGAGGATAAGGGTTATTGAGCGTACAGTAATCAATGGGATAATATCGTAGAAATCGTTAGTAATAGCAATTTGGCAAATTAGATTACTTATGAGGGTCGTTCATCATGAATTTGTTTATGTTGGACTTGAATGCAACCAAGTTGTAGTCAGCTGGGAAACAAGCAAAAGGAGAAGAGTTCCACAGACGTACAATTCTAAGAAAGAAGCTTTATTCATAGAATTTGAATTTAGGTTTAGGCACAGATAAAGAGTGGCGAAAATTATTGACAGTGGTTTCAGCTAAAAGGGTGCTTTTCGTTAAATATTGGCGAGGTGGGGACCAGAGATTGAAGCTCAGATGAGCGCTTGTCAGGGAAATAACGATAAAACAAAGACAGGCTCGCAACGTCTCTTCTGTGCGACAAAAGTTGCAAGGAAGAGAAAATGGCACCCCCACTAATCTACGATATCTATTTTTTACTATGTCAAGGCAGGATAAGCTGCTTCTAACAGCTGCTGTCTTGTTGAGCACTTTAAAGTTGAAATGAAAGTCGGTCACTTAAGATTGCATGCGCAGATCATAATGCTATAATCATTAGATCACTCTGGTCGGATGTTACGACATTTTAAAATAAATGTTTCAATTTCAATGATATTTCTCGAGGTTGAGGTGTGTTCCTTGTTAAGGGAGTTAGAGATGGCTTAGTGCCCGGGTTCGAATCTCCCGATTAGCAGTAATCGTGCCATCCTGCACTGATGATTTCCGAAAAGATGAAACGCTAGTAGGCATTTAAAAATTATTATACCATATATATATATATATATATATATATATATATATATATATATATATATATATATATATATATATATATATATATATGGGGAGATAAAAATGATACCAATTTATTTTAATTGAAGTTTTAAATCCAAATAAAACAAATTAAAGTAACATCGCTACAATGCACTTTCTTTCTATACAATAACCTTTTCACATGTAATTATCTATGGGTTGGGTGGGATATACTAATCTCCACCGTATCATAACACTGCACTCTAAACTCTGGTTTTCATTCATTAAGCGAAATATTTTTCAGTCTCGGTTTGATGAATACAAACACCATGCGTAGTGTATTTATATATATATAAAAAAAAAAAAAACGAGGCATGCTTTGACGTAAGAGGCTACTGTTTGGAACTGTGTGGGGATTTAAGAAACGAAATATCTGTTCGCATTACATTTAAATTTCAAAATTTAATACAATCAAAGAGGCAGAGAACAGGAAGATAATTCAATAGTCTAGAAGCCGGGGGAAGGGAATTTAGAGTAGGATGCCTATAAACATATTGGGACTTCTAAAAGGAAGGGTGGGAGTTTGCTGCTTGTCCGGTTAGTCGTATGTATTTTTCACGAGAGGAGGGCATACGGGCATCGGTGTATATTGCATTAAAACACTTTTAAAACAAGCTCAGGGATTTAACATCGCGGCACTTGAACAATGGTTGGAGCTTGGTTTATAGTGCGTGATCTTATAGATTGGTGATTATTTTGGACCCCGTCTAAAATAGAGAGATTCATGGTAGATACACAAGTTTATATGTGGCAACTATATTCGATGCGTTGGCGAATGATGGCTTTGCAAAAAACATCCAGGATTCTGTCAGGTGTGAATAGTTTTCTAATAGGGTAGAAGGAGCGTATTTTCTTTGCAGCAGTCTTGGCAATGTCTCCAACCTATTGATCACAACATCTATGCTGGTGCACTACCCACCAATATCTTCTTCTTGGATAGCTACTTGCCTTTGGAAATCTCACTCTCCTCAATGTTTTCCCGATTGTACCAACACGAAGAAATTTAAATATAATGTAAACGAACGTCTTCCTATATGTAGTTCCCTTGTAAACATGGTCCTAAATAGTAGCCCCTTACTTCCAAGTGACAATGTACCTTTTTGGGGGCGAATATGAGTTTAAAACAAAACTCCAAAGAATTTTTTTAGACATGTCTCTTTAATCATCGTATTCAGTGATAAAAACACGATTTCTTACTGAAGATGTGGTCACCTACTATCTCGCTTATATAAGCATGGTTGAATCTAAAGAAAGAGAGATTTACTTGTCTCCTCACGAGGGCAAACTTGGACGTAAGTTAACTTTTTAATGTGAAAATCTCAGAACAAATTAAACGCAAAGGCATCAAAAGTATAGACGAATAATTGTGGGTCATTGTTTATCGGAGGTCGAATAATTAAAACAAAACTGACTTTTACACTCTAGAATCATTTCACTCACCGCAATTTCACATTTATTCATAAAGGTCATCCTACATAAACTATCTTCAACTTTTGTTTTTATTTTTTCGTTCATATTATCTGACAGGCCAAACACAGATACAGTCGCTTATGTGAGCAGTGTCTTTCATTGCAGTTATTACTTTCTGTTAGAATTTACATTTTATTTTTCGTAAACTGTTCTTTAGTATTTATTATTCGTTTTTTAGGGGTTGTATAGTTAGCTAAGATATAAAAGAAAGCATAATCACACGTTAAAAACATATGCCTTGGGGTAAAAATGAAAATAATCCATGTGACGGTGTGTAGAATTCGGGAAATTAATAATATTTATAAATTTAAGGGAGATTTTCTAGTAGTGGCTGATAATGAAACTGCAAACCTATTACCAGAAAATGGGATGATAGAAATTGGCGAAATGTGATAAGTGTTTGCATTGAAGGAGAAGGTATATAATGGCGTTATTATTGTCTTTTATCTTGTTTTTATCTTAACACTATTTACTGTTTTCATTTATGTTTATCTTTTGTAATATCCTATATTTCTTTTCATTTATTTATTTATTAGCATTTCAGCCTGGCGTTACCCGGATGTTTGGAGGTGTATGTTGAGAAAAAAAAAAGCCGTCATTTTTTTTTAACTTCGACCTCTATTATGACCGCTTACCATTTATTATTTAGGGCTCAAATCAAGTTATTAAGTTAGATCAATGTCCAAGGAACCTATATCTAAAATTTCAAGTGTTTAGACCCCAAATTGTCGGAGGAATTTGGTAGAGATCTCAAAGGTCAAATCGTTGAACTTTGACCTCTTAACAGCCAAATTTCTGGCCGAAAATTGATTACAAAGATTTTTCCAAATCTCAGTACCCTGTATATCAAATTTCGAGTCTTTAGACTTAAAATCGACAGAGTTATTGCGTAGGGAAATGTACACACACAGACACGTTCACTTTTATATATATATATATATATATATATATATATATATATATATATATATATATATATATATATTCCATACTTTTCATTCGATTTAGTAATGTCTTGATTTTGTTAAGTTTCAAGATTTCGTTATTGTTGAGGAGCTGATTCATAAATATTACTAAAATATTGTGGAGCTGCTTCATAAATATTACTAAAATATCTTATGTTTCTCTTTTCGCTATATCTTTCTAAATATTATACCGTTTCCTATCAGTCGCACGTCTCCTGAACCTTTTATCTTCTGAGTCGTTCATTTTAACATTTTTATTTTCTCCATTTCGCTAAGCTTTTACTCTCGCAATATATCTCATCTGAGCTTCAATATATGCCCCCGCTCGCCAAAATTTCACGAAAAGCACTCATCTAGCCAAAACCACTATCAATAATTTCCCACACTCTTTATCTGTGCCTAAACCTAAATGTAGATTCCATGAAAAAAGCTTCTTTCTTAGAACTGCACGCCCGTCGAACTCTCTTCCGATTGCCTGTTTTCGAGCTGACAACAATCTGATTGTCTTCAAGTCCAATGTAAACAAGTTCTTGATGAACCGTCCCACTAAGTAATCCAATTTACAAAATTTCCACTACTTATGTTTACTACGCTATAATCACATGGACTAATGTATACCCATTAACCCATATCCTTGAGTGGCCTCCGGGCCTTGATAAGTGGTGATTCCTGTGTAAAAAAAAATCTATATCGCGTTCACACACAAACATACAATTATTTACCTTTCATATCATCTCATCCTTACTCTTTTTGTTTTTATATCCTTATTTCTTTCTCTCTCTCTCTCTCTGTCTCTCTCTCTCTGTCTCTCTGTTTCTGTCTGTCTGTCTATCTGTCTTCTTTTCTTTTGTGCTCGGATTCTCCCTTCCTTCACTCACTGACTTGCGCTTTTTTTTTCTTTATCGCTTCCTTTTATGTCTTTCATTTTTATACACACGGTTTAGAGCATCTATTTTTTAAATTTTGCTTTCAATCGCCCTAACTAATTCTTTCACTCTCTGCCTCTTCTCACTCTCCCCCGTCTCTCTCCCGATCACCCACTTTTCGAAAAACATACCCCTAAAAGCTATGCCGCCTGAGTTCGATGCAAAAATAACCCTTTCCATTTAATAGCATTATAATATTTTATAAATTTATTTCAATCAATATAATCTATATCTACATTGCATTCACCCACGCACCCATACCCTCACGATCTATTAACCATTTCTTACCGTTTTTTATTCATTTATATTTTACTGGCAGGTGGGTCGGAATTACCCTTGCGTATTTCACGCTTAAATATGATATTTTAATTTGTCCAGATTTCATATATATTATTATAGAGTCGTGATTTCAAAAGTAAAAAAAAAGAAATGTTTGGGTGTCATCAGCTAGAATCGAAACCGAACAAAAAACTGTAGTGTTTAAATCTGGTGACTTTACCACTGTACTACCGATACAAACTGATTAAAAATTAAAAAAAAACTAAGGTGAATGTAAAAAGCTGTATAACAATTTTTTTCAAATCTGACCCATTATTGACCCCTTAAAAAATATTTTAACCGTTTAAAGACCCAAAAAAGAACGGCCCGTACAAAATCCAATCATTTGAGGCCCCTAGCGCCGCTCTGCGACTTTTAGTTTCGGAGGAGATAGAGTTTGAAAATATGGAGGCAAACAGATAGACATATAGTCTTTTATATATTAAACTAGTGGAGGGTGTCCGCTCAGTTTTGCCTGGGCGTAAATCACGCTTACATATGATATTTTACTTTGTCCAAATTTCGTATATGTTTTGATAGAGTCGTGATTTCAAAACTAAAAATAAAAACTGCTTTAGTGCCATCAGCAACAATCGAAACTATAGCATTCAAAGCTGGTGACATTAGTGCTCTACCAATGTGACTGGATAGTTACTGGTTAAAAATTTAAAACAAACCGAGATAAATGTACGAAATGTATTTAAAAAAATTCGATTTCGACCCGTTTTTGACCCCTTCAAAAACTATTTTAACCAACTAAAGACCCATAAAAGAACATACCGTAAAATCCAATAATCTGAGGCCCCTAACGCCACTCTGCGACTCTTAGTTCCGGAGATGATAGAGTTTGAAAATATGGAGACAGACAGACGTATAACCTTATATGCATTAGATTTTTCTTTATATGTCTGTCTTTTTGTCTGTCTCTTTGTCTCTGTTTTCCACTTTTCGGGTTAAAATGGCTAAAATTTACACTTTTGTGCTTATAAAAAAAATTGATGCCTTGGATGTTTATAAAACTTTCTGAAAAGTTGTAATTTTGTTTGTCTATACTTCGCGATAACTCTTGGGTGTGCCCCAGGGGCTCTTATAGGGTTAATACAAACACTCCATTTTTGGGACTATTTTACCATATTTGTCCAAAATTTTCTGTGTATATCTATTTAGCAGTTTTGCATGGTGCTGAACTCAAATTTAAGGCTTTGGGGAATTTGGGGGCTAAATGAGGGGGGGGCAAATGGTGGACTTAGTCATTTCTTTTTTTTGCATGGGGCAGAACTCTAATTTACCTATGTTTAGGCCTAAAACTGCATCCTTTGTTCATTTTCCCCAGGTTTTGACGTCCCCTCGATAGTTTTGGGGCTAAATGGGTGGGGGGGGGCAATGCTGAACTTATTTTTTATGCCCTGTTCACAGGGGACCATGCATGGTTCACTTGTTTTTTTTTTAATTTTTCTGTTGTTGGTATTAACGATAAATTGATAAATATTTATTAATTTTATGACAAATTATTCAGAAAATTAAAAGAATGTGTTGTTTCTTATTTTGTCTTTCCAAGTCACACACGCGCGCGCACACACACACACACACGCGCGCGCGCGCGCACACACATTTATTCACGCACGGGTGTTTCTAAAAATTCATTTGAGAGGGCATTACCGCATTCATCCACAAAAAACCCCTTTGGGATAAAGTAGCAGGAATCTTGAAAAATGGAGGACGTAGTAGAAAACACTCTTCTCGACAAAAATATAATTTTTTTGAGCAATCAGGGCTCGATAAAAAAAAAAAAGAATCTTATTTCTGCCAGTTTCTGGAGCCTCTTAAAAATATAAACACGCCAAAAAGAACTTCTTTCGGCAGAAAGAGAGTGAAAGAGAGTGAAAGCGAGAGAGAGAGAGAGAGAGAGAGGGGAGAGAGATAGAGAGAACGGACGCGGAGCGAATATAGTAGCACACACAACAGGTCGTATTGAGCACCAAGGAATATTGATTGACCCTCTCTTTTTTTTGTTTATGTTTTTTGCGCACAAAAAGTAATTCCTTTTCTTTTTAACGTAAATAAACAAAAGTTTATTTTACATTATTCTTTAGTGTGTTTCTTTTTCATTTATTGTTCAGGGGGATTACGCACTCCTAACAAGAATCAGAATCGATAATTGTATCGAAATCGAAAAAAACAAAATATTGATATCATCCCATCACTAGTAGTAATGTAATCGTAGACGCAACATACGAAATAAGTAAATTATATTGCAAGTATATCATTCCTGCGACCTTAAATGTATCAACATCAACAAGGGTTTTATCACTCAATAAGGAACCCCTTCCTTTAACCATCTAACTCTGTCTCGAGTTACTCGCTGCCAGTGGAGATCCATATGCTCTACCAGGTCTTCCCTTCATTCGTTCTTGGTCTTCCCTTTGACCTCTTATGTTCACGAGGTGTCCAATCCGTTGCCCTGATGGATCATCTGTTGACATGTTATCAATCTACATGCCCTGCCCATCTGTGTTTGGATGTTTTGATGGGAGTATTGATGTCAATAACTCTTGTTTGCTGGCGGATCCAGATGTTTGTCTTTCTTTCTTGCAGAGTGATGCCTAACATCATCAAGATTATCACAGGTATTACATATTCATTAAAGATCTTCCTTTTGATGTACATATTTGCTTTTCGGGTTCTCATAATATTCTTCACTTTCCCAAAAGCTGCCCATCCTGATGCTATCCCACCTCTTTATCTCAGGGATTTTCTTTCTCAAGTAGATATAGCTTTCAACTCTTCAATAGTCTTTCCATCAACAATTATAAATGTATAGGTATGATTAAACATGGACATTACCTTGCAAATAACACTAACTGCTTTTTAATATTTAATTTTTGCCAAAAGAAATCTATTGGTTTGACGCGTTCATTGTAAAAACTTTCTTTGTTTCACAAAAAAAAAGTTTTGTATTCAATTTATATTTGTGCATTAAAATAATAATAATAATAATAATACTAATAATAATAATAATAATAACTGCCAGCGAGAAATCCATGGCAATAGGCTGTTGCGATGACGCAAATTTATTTGCAAATTCTATCGAAGGAGTTGGAGAGAGCTGGATGTCTGGGGAGACTTGTTGTCACTCAGCTTATAGAGAACACCGCAGGTTTCCAATCAGATATTTAATGACTTGTGTGAAAGCTCCATGTGAGCCAATAATAATAATAATAATAATAATAATAATAATAATAATAATAATAATAATAATAATAATAATAATAAACCCATCCAAGCAAGAAGATCGAATATCATAAAAGTTAACAAGAAGGAAAAATCTTGCCAGATTTTAGATTTTGCCGTTCCAGTCGAGCATAGAGTGAGGATCAAGGACACGAAGTAGCGGAGCAAATACACGGAACTGGCCTGAAAACTCAAAGAGATCTTGAAACGGAGGAAAGTTAAGATAACACCACTAAGCTCTATGAATGATACCGACAAACTTTGAAAAAAAGAATGGGAGAGATTGGAATCAGAGGGATGACTGAGAAGATACAACGGATAACAATAATGAAAACTGCAGAAATATTAGTTAAAACCATTGAATGTGGAGACTAAGACACATGAACTACGGCACAAATTGGACACACAGAAACGCCTACAGATATGAAAGGCAAAGGAGTATCACACGGAATAAAGAGTATGACTATAAAATACCGCCCCCCTTTTGGTATGTCACCAAAAACTGGCACCACACCAAATAAATGAGGGTTAAGGAGGAGAGAAAGACTGAGAAAAAGCACTAACCAAACCTCCGCTGGTTGAGTGCAAAGAGGACTGGGGCCTCGGGAAGACTTATTGCCACCCAAATTCTAGTGAAGACCAATGGTCGCTGCCAATGAAACATCAATGGTAAGTGGCTGTTGCGATAACGAACATTCTTTTGCAAAGGTTATCAGAGAGATTTAGGGTACTAGAAATCGGGGGGGGGCTTGTCATTCAGACTCCAGAGAATACCACAATTTGTTTTCAAAGAGCAATCATTGATGATGACTTGGGTGAATACCTCTAGTGAGTAAATATATATAATTTTATTTAAATAGGTTTTTCCTCGAACCACTTTTCTCCACAATTCCTTTTCTGTCCCCTTTTTTTCGACAATGCCAGAAATTTAATGTTCTGAGAAAAATATACGATTACATGAGCCCTTCCTTTGGATGTTGACTATAAATTTTGGTCATAACATTAATCCTCTTTTACTTTATTTTAAGTTGAATAAAATTTTTATTAAAACCTTTAAGTTTAGAAACATTTGTTATATTTTATTATTTATTTTATTTGATTATTTGCGGACTATTATCCTCATCTTCTAATTGTTGTCTCACGACGTTTTGAACAATTATTCCTCTGGCCTTCGTCACGTGGTTAAACGCGACGGGATAGGAATGTCAAATTTTCCAACTACATCCACAGCAATTACTGACTTCCATAGTTGTTGTCGTATTACCACGGTTTGGCCAAACAATCCGCTGGCTGGCTTTGGGTGGGATTGAAACTGATGTCTTCAGACACTGCTCACCTGGAATCGTAGAAATTCAGCATCTGCCAGAGGATTAGTTGGCTAACCTGTGGTGAGATGACAATAACTACGGAAGACAGTAATTGTTGTGGATGGAGTTGGACATTCGACATTCCTATCCCGTCGCGGTTAACAATAACTAAGCAGATAAGTATAATAGTCCGAAAATATTAAAATAAGTTATACAAATTACTCATTTAAAAAGAAAATTCAAAATTTATTCAATAATATATTTTGTTATTGCTTTTTTTTTTTTTTTGGAATCATTAGACTTTAAGGAATAACCATCTTTCGTCAGTTGTAATATTATGATCGAAATAAGGTATTCAGAATGTTAATTTGTTCAAAATCGAGAAAAAAAAAACGCCTCTAATAAAAACCGCTTTTCTTAGTTCTCTAGTCTTATTGTATTCTTATCTAGTTGGTTGTCGACCGAGCCAGTTTCGTAACCTTTTAGTCCTAAGTCATACGGGAATTCATTGATGATGAAGATACTTTCTTCTTCCATATTCATTATCTCTTATCAAGATTCCAATATTTTTTTTTTCCTTCTGTTAAGTTCATCTTATGAAATAATTAATAATTGAATGTTCGGGTTTTTACAGTTTCAATATGCTTTTGTTTTTCCTATCGTAAAAAGAAAAAAAATATCCTTTCTATTTCAGCCATTTTGTTATTATGTTGATTCTTTTTTTCCCATTCTTTACTTTTGCTTATTTTTTTATTTGGAAAATCATTACTTTTTGATGCTGGTTTATCAAATCAAGCCTGCATTTACCTATTGGTCCCGTCTTACATATGCTATGCATATATATATATATATATATATATATATATATATATATATATATGTATGTGTGTGTGTGTGTGTGTGTGTGTGTGTGTGTGTGTGTGTGTGCGTATGTATGTATGTCTGCATGTATTATTTTTCTTACTAACTCAATACCAGAGGACGATCATCGTCATGAAGAAATAATGCTTGTGTTATGTTGATTAATCGGACTACTATTCTCATCTTGGGTGTTATTACCACAACGTTTAGGTTGCTGCAACCTGCGACCTTCTTCAGGTGTTGAGAACATGCTTCTTTTCCAACTAAGCAAAAAGAGGGTTGGCTCTATGCTGGGGTGACTAATGATGTTATTATTATCTATCTCATATGTGCGGCCTCTTTATGTTTTCTTGGCATAGATCTAACCTGCATTTGGACGCCTCTAATTAAAAAATCACAGAAAAAGAAAACATGATATATGCCCATCCCAAGGGGTGTAACTTCACAATAACAAAAAACTCATTTTTTTAGGGTTTCCCCCCTTACATCGTGTTAAAAAAAAAACAAAAAAAAAAAACAAATACACATGGGTATCGATCGTCTGTTTCGTAAAACACTTGTTTTCTCTAATATTAACAATTAGTATAGATATCCCGAAAAATTGAGCCATAGGAAAACCTTTAACAAATATCTTAGTGACCCCTGATGGTTGAACCTTCTTTATGATCTGCGGACCCACCCTCAAACATGATGTTCTTAACGCCTGAAGAAGGTCGCAGATTGCAACGATCGACACGTTGTGTTAATAATACTCAAGACTAGAATAATAATCTGATTAATCAACATAACACAAACATTATTTCTTTATGTCAGTGACCGGCCTATGGTATTGAGTTAGTAAGAAAAAAAATAACAATACATATATAGATGATTTATTTTAACGAAATAATTTAAATTTATACACTTGCAGACTCTTTCGATTCGCAGTGTATATACATAACGTTCTCAATGTTAATCAATAGCATCCTTTACTATACCATAAAGATCAATATATATATATATGTGTGTGTGTGTAGTAGTAGTAGTAGTAGTAGTAGTAGTAGCAGAGATTTAACTTGTTGCTGGATATCTTGCTCTTGCTGGATCTCAACATTTTGAACCGAGAGAGAGACTTAGCTGTCGTACAAAGCTAAGCCTCTGTAACATCATCTGTGTACAGATACTTCCTCAGGCATTTGTCTATTAAAATGGTCCTGTGGCGATGGAAGTCATTTTTGGGCTCATGGACTTTAAGTGTCTGAGGGAGTGGCACTTTTCTGACAAGACGTTGCAAATCATCATCATCATGTCTGAGCATATATGTGTATATAGGAGTGTACATGTGTGTGGGAAAAGAAAGAAAAAGAACAGTCCGAATATTTTAATACGTTTGAACAAAAATAGGAAGAAATCAAGTAAATGATAATTAACATAAAAAAGAATATTCTTCGTTTATTTAGTTATTTTATTTTTATTTTTTAACATTATATGTTTGTATATATCAAATAACGAAAAACACTTGAATCTACAGTAAGCGTTAAAAAAATAACTGTGTGTGTGTGTGGGGGGGGGGGGTGCATGCGTGTAGACAATCCAGACAAACAGCGTGTATTTGATCTCGTCTCGCACCTAGAACCATAATAAATCTATAAGCTTTTGGTGAGGAGATTCCACTTAGCTTATCACTTACATCTGCTTATCAATCTCCAGGTGTATATGTACGTACGTCTATAAACGTATGTGTGCGTATCCTGTGTATGTATGGGTACGTGAAGAAGCATATGTGGTAGTGGGCGAATGTATATGCATGTAAGTTCACATATGCAAGGATGTTCGTAGGATATATATATATATATATATATATATATATATATATATATAACCTTACTGATGGGTTGTGATACATCGAAACAATACTGTATGTGGATGACAATTACCCCCCCCCCTCTTTGGGTCGAGCACTTTGTAAATATATCTTCACCCGACACGTCTTTAAGCTATTAAGCGAAGCCCACTATTAATTTGTTTGTAAACAAACTGATGGTTAAGGCACGGTTGCCAACGAGCGGGTGTGGATTTAATACACACTCGAGGAGAAGTAATTACGGCGCTGATTCGTGGTCCGAGAGTGAGAACTGCCGACTGTCAATGCGACGGCGGTAGGTTCGATCCATTGCTGGGGAAAGGGGTATGCCTAGCCGCACTGATGCGTTGTGATACAACGAAACAGTACTCTATGTGGATGACTACACACACATATATACATATATATATATATATATATATATATATATGTGTGTGTGTGTGTGTGTGTGTCATAGATGAATATATTTTACTTCATAATTTTCAGAATGAGCTATAATACTATGTCTGTCGAACAGAATAATTTAATTTCAATCGGCAAGGATGAAACGGAGACACATGTTTCCATTGTTAACGGATTCGAACATATCCTGTGTTTTTATCTTGTCGAAAATAAAAAGATTTGAGTCCTCCGTTTATTATCTAGCGATGGAAAATTTATTTAAATTGTTGACGCCATAGCATTCACAATTGTCAAACACTCTCTCTACTCTCGCCGTTTCTCCTTGTTTCAGTCAGGGCCGAAGAATTAAAAAAAAAAACAACGATACCGTCTTAGTCAACAACGCCACCTACCGTCCGCATCTGCAGCCGCTATCTTTGATACATCATAACCCCCACCCACTTAGTCGCACGCTTTTCTTGCACTTTATTCTTTTCTCTTTTTCTCTTTTCATCCCTGACTCGGTGGTGCAGAACAAGAACGAAGTGCGCGATTTGGGGCCGATCAAGCATCTGGTATTCCGCATTTTGATTCTTTCTTTTTTTTTTTTTTTTTTTTTGTTGGCTGTTTAACCATGTGTTTAAACGAGAGAA
This sequence comes from Euprymna scolopes, assembly GCF_053919585.1. Classification (NCBI taxonomy): domain Eukaryota; kingdom Metazoa; phylum Mollusca; class Cephalopoda; order Sepiida; family Sepiolidae; genus Euprymna; species Euprymna scolopes. Next base: position 57,450,061 of record NC_136495.1, on the reverse strand, counting down.
AGAAAGACGAGGATTTACATAAATGTGCAAGACAATGAACTTGTGTGGGTTTCCCTGAATGGTGGGGGTGGAGCTAGATAGATAGAGCAAGGGATGTAGAGATGGGCTGAAAGGCGGGTTTTAAAAAATGTAACAAAAATCACCGAGACTCTTATCACTTGATTTCCCGACAGACTTGACCATCAATAAACATGTCGGCCGATACTCTCAATAGCGCTTCCTCACATTTTCTTCCCTCTATTTTTTCACTCTTATTGTCTATCTCGCTTGTACACTTTTTGTATTCATAATTCATCTCTCTTCCACACAAGCGCTCACACACACACACACACACACACACACACACACACACACACACACACACACACACACACACACACACACACACACATATATATATACACACATATACACACATACACACACACAGGCACGCGCGCACATACATAGTATGCGGTAATGTAATGGATCGTTCTACAAGTAAAGCCGCCTATTTCAACTCAAAAAGTTAAAGAGCTATGAAGAAGCGAGTGGTAGCATAAAAACGAGCAACCTTTTTGCTCCCTATTTTTTTTTTTTTTTTTTTACATAGTCACCATCATTCTCAATGCACCTTTGCCAGTAATGAACGATAGCTGTGCATGAGCGTCTGGAGCGAGCTTTGTCATACGTGAGTCGTTCCAAAAGTATAACCTTATATTTTTTTTTAATTCAAAAAGTTGAAGTGATTCAAAAACGGGAGTGGTATCATTAAAATGAGCGTTTTTTTGTGCTTCGGAATGTGCTCTCTATATAGTCACCACCATTTTCAATTCGGTTTTGCTATGAATTCAATGGCGCATCTCTGATTTAAACGCACGTCTATTACATGGGTTGCTTTCTTAGAGTCGCACATCGTCAATAAAGGCAATAGAAAGATGAAAAGTTCAGGTCGTGAATGCGTAAGTTCAGTCATCATAACAATGCAATTTGCATTGCTCTCTGATTCATTCGGGTGAAATTTTAAAATAGAAAGTCTTATATTTGGAACTAGCGTGGGTGCCCGACGTTGCCTGGGTGTTTGGAGGTGTGTGTTGAGCAAAAAAAAAAAAAGTGGTAGTCGGCAGGCAGGCTCGAACCCGCACGATAAGGAGGAAAAAACGTGAAAAAAACCCTGACGTCTTTGCTGTTGCGTCCATCACCAAATCGGAATTGGCAAAGGTTAAAATTAAGGCTATAAAAGAAAATATCGGCGAATAAAGCGACCCCTCACTTGTACAATTTTGTCCCATGGAATAAATGTTATTATCCAATTTTTTGAGATTTGTCGTCCGAAGGGTCGAGCTTCAAAACGATACTTATCTTGTGAAAATGCGTCGAAACGTTTTAGGCAGACATACAAACATACATACATACATTCATACAAACATTTAAACAGACAGGTAAGATTTATATCATAGAAGATGTCTCTCTTATATTAGTAAATAATGAGAATATGCTCAACTACGTTAGTAAGTATATAATATTTAATTATTTATAATACGATAGAATTTTATGCTGGGTAGCTGTATGTACTAACGTTTTCTTGGAAAATCGGAAGCTTTGAATACTGCGTTTTAGTCTTCTGTAGTGGCTAATAAAACAAGCATGCTGGAATAATTCCCAATATATTGGATGATGAAGCATTGGTTTAGATAACAAATTAAAATATGATTGTATAATAGTATAAAGAGATATATGATATTCGTCATCATCTAAAATTACGTAACAACAGGTGAACGTAAATTTATAAATCATGGTTTGGAATGTATTGTGATCATTGCCAAGAAAGTTAATTCTGTATGATAAGAGTAACAGCACTAAAATAATACATCTCTATTTTAGAAAAAAAAGGAAGATTCTTCATTCTAAGAGTTTAGCGATTATGTTCATCAACTGTCCTGAAGTGATATTAGCATCCGACAAAGCCAAATTATTAAGCAAAAACTTTGAATCAAACTCAACCCTGTGCGATCAGCTCTACCTACCTCCTCAATTTCTTCTGAATACCAAAAATAACCCGAGCTGCATTTTCCATGATGTTGGTAAACCTATCATGAACATTGACGCCAGACTGGATTATTGTCATGCCATATTAGTTGTCTGGCGTCAGTGTTCAATGTGGCATGACCATAATCCAATCATAGTACTTAAAAAAGCTACAAAAGTAACTAGGTCTCGCTTTTGCAAAGCTGTTCAAACGCTGCCTTAAAGGGAAATGTTTTCCACCAGCTTGTAAAACCTCGTTAGTTTTCCCAGTATACTGGTTATTAGTTTTCCGCATCTCAATTAGCTTTCTGTGTTTCATCAGTAAGTTGCTTAAATCTGTTATATAGAGAAAAAGTTGTCAAACACTTCAACAAGAACAGCTTCATCAGTGACAAACAATACAGTTTCTGTCCTGTGACATCTACTTTTACTGACCGTAATTTCACACAGGGTCAGTGAGTTTATATATCTAGGGCAATAGCTCTTGAGATATCGAATACATTTGATAGATATTCGTATAATTTGGATTTATCGAACCACTGTTCTTATCTTGAGTGTGATTTCACAACGTTTTGATCGATGTAATCTCCGACCTTCTTTCTTCGGGAATGTTTTTGTCGAACTCAGGAATTCGGATGGAATTTTGAATGGAACCCTTTATTTACTTCACGGAAGTAACATGCTTTGTTCCGTCAGCCATGACTGGATAGAGGTCCTAAATAATTCGCAATTGTATTTTCTTGATCGCCCACACTGAGAATTGAACCTTCAACTTCCAGGAGATTATCACTTTTTACAATTGATTTTTACAATTACTCTAACCACTGCGCCACGGGCCCTTGTGGTAAAACGTTGTGAAAATCACACTCAAGATGAGAACAGTAGCCCGATGAATCCAAATAACCAATCCTCCTCTAAAAAAATCAGAAACGTTACATTTGATAGAGTTTGGCATTAATGTATACTTCACGAGATTTCCAGCAATGAAATATCTGAAAATGTTTTTCAACCATCGAGTACTTTCCCCTTGATAGGTTTATGCAAGGAGTCGTTGATGAGTAGAAGCCTGGAGCTTAAGGCATCAACCCTGTCATTTCTGAACGATTTATCCTGGGCTCAAATCTTTTCCTGGTCATTATCAATGATTTCTTCGACATTTACGCTGACTACACTAACATATATGGCAACACCTCAAAGGCTAGCAATGACAAAATTTTCTTTGAATCACTCTCTTCCTACTTTGAGTGCGCGGAGCAAAAGAATTAAAGGTGACTGGTTAATTTCAACGCATCTAAAACCAAGCTTCTATAATTTCACCACAAACGCTTTGATCCACACTCCAATTGAAATACAGGGTCGGGTTATCCTTTCGAAGTACCATACTTTGAAAAGCTTCTGGGTCTGGTTTTCAGTCCTGATCTAAAATAGATGACTTACATCCAATATGTTTCTAAGATCTCTGAAAAAATAGTTGAATCATTCTATCGCTCCAGAACGTATCTCACTGCCGACGCAATCCTCTTCCTGCAGAAGAGCTAAATACATCCTAAAATGGAGTACTGTTGCCATAAAAGAAGTTGCTCATAGTACCACCTTACCTTGACAGGGTTCAAAACGGCTTCGAATCCTAGTAAGTGGCGTTCTTTTCTCATCCCTGCAACCTCTTTCTCACAGAAAGGGTCTATCTTTATCTATATATATGGAAATATGACAAGTGCTCGACTGAACTCCAGTCTATGGCTCTACTGCAAAACTTTCACCACAAACACTCGTCTAGCTATAACCACTGTCAAATATTTTCCCCATTTATGTCAGTGCCTAAATCTAAACGCAAATTCCATGCAAAAATTCCATGTAAAAATCTTCTTTCCTAGAACTGTCCGCCTGTGAAAATCTGACCAACTAACACTCATTAATCTTTATCCTCGAGTGGCCATCGGACTTTGATAAGTGGGCACTCCCTTGTAAAAAAGGATTTAAGCGTGAGTACGGGTTTCGATAATATGTATATGTTTGGTAAAATTCTAAACTATTGAACCTTTCATTGTGAATTATGGAATATGTAATCAAGGTAACAGGGTGAGTAACGTAGGTATTTTTTTGTTTATTGTAAATTATACAATTTAGGGATTTGCACAGAAATCATACACTTTAAAGAAAGGGAAATCATATACATGCAAAACTAAGGATATCTTTATCGCTTATATCCAATATGGGGTGGCTATTATAAGCATTATGTTTCTAAAATGTTTAAGCCAATTTAGTTATTTTGTGTAGTTATAGATTTTACATATTAAAATGGGGGTTATTTAGTACTTTCTAGTGAATTTTAAAACTGAAAAAATGTTAAGGACTTGATATAGTTTACAACTGTTTTGATTGGCATTTTGTGAGATTTATTTTTGTTTGTATCCGTCAGTCTAGAAGATTATGGGGTCGCACCTGTAAAAGATTGTGGTTGAATATCGCCTTCTGTATTTGAATAAGCCTATTTTCGATCTACCTTGTTGGTTGCAGACGTCGCAGGTGAAGGTCGATGCGTCGTGTTAATGGTCTGTTGGATCTTGTTGACTGGCCTGCCTGAATAGCCTATTGGTTTCAGTTCGTGCTGCGATTGACATTTTCCTAGTGGTCAGGTCTTTCGTTGCGGTTTGTTTTGAGTTGTTGCAGACGTTAGCTATGGGCTCCCGACTGTTAGGATCAATATAACATGATTTCATGTTGCGTTTGTAAACGCAAACATAGCTGAGGAGATTACGTGTAAAGATTGGTAATACTACATTTTCATAGCTAGAATCTCTCACAGATCAGTGAAAACCAACGTTCTCGCAATTGTCAGGCACCGAAACTTATTGAGTGATATGTTAGGCCTCAGCTGGAATGATGCTAAGGTTTGTTTGATAGCACTTAATGCTACACGACGAAAAAAAAGCATAGAATACTGGAAATATAGGAAAGTCTGATGTCACTCAGATTTAAATGAAAATCAGCTGTTTATCATGTAATGACTTGTGGGAGCAATCTGTCTGTATATATATAAATGTATAATTGTCTGTCTGTCTGTCTGTGTACATTTCCCTACCAACCCCTTTTTCTCACTTATTTTTTCAATTTTATGTTTTTATTTTGTCATTTCTTTATTGCCAGACATTCACTCGCTCTGTTAGACACTCCAACCACGAGATCTTTTAAGATTCTAGCCATCCTTTTAAGTGCAATGGTTTGTATTTTTCTTGTACTTGATTCACCGGGTATATTCGCTAAACAGTATTTGAAATTCTTTTTCATGAATATAAAAAACAAAACACGTGACAATTATTCTTGCTCGTAAGATTATACAAAAAACAAACAAAAAACATTATTTGTATTTCAGTTACATTGTACTATACAGTTCAACTAATAATAAGATGCAGGTATGTAACTGAAGATTTCCTTGGATAAAACACGCTTGGAAAATTCGTTATAACATGATGGTTAGTACGAATAATTTATAAACGTTTACTGTTTGTGAATATCTTATCTGTTGAAATGTTTACACGTTTTTTTTTGGCGATGTTCCATTTGAAGAATATGTTTTTATTTTTTTGTGAAATTCCAAATAAGATTATCATCGCGCGGTTACAATTACAGGTGAGAAAGTTCAGTTTTCATAATGACCTTTGCATGAACAATGAGTCCATCTAAACAAATAAGAAAACAACGAACAAGAAACAAAACGGTTATCAATACATACGGTTATAGATGCCTCTGCTAATGCATACATTTGCACGTTATCTGCTTATACACCGAAACAATCTACCTCCAAAATACATTATATATATATATATATATATATATATATATATATATATATATATATATATATATATATATATATATATATATATATATATATATATATATGAAGTGTGTATACACATATACACATATACGTGCATCGCCCGGAGACGTGGCCTTCTGGTTCTTATCTCCTGTAAACAAGATAGTTTCTAAAATTGAATTTGCTCTTACCATACAATATTTATCTGTTATGTGCTTCCATAATAGATTCGATTAGTGTTCCGTCTCCTTATGCTGTTGTCCTCGATTGAAAAAAGAAAAAAAGAAACATTGTCGTTGAGTGTGTGCCCAGCAAGAAGACATTCCGACTTAGTTACACGTATGGTCGCGCTGGTGCTGAAGACTGTCACACTGCAATATGGATAGATGGGGAGATAGCCGTAAGTACATGAACGCAGATAAACACATCGATTGTTTTAGAAATGATATCAACGCATTTTTGAATACAAGGTTTTGGTATGATTCGGTTATGACAATTAGTTCAATGCGCATTGTGGTAAGGACAACAGCATATGACCCCTTTTTAGGAAACATTAACCCTCAAATCTATAATAAATGCCAATGTGTAAGTGTTTGTATAAAAATGAGGAGCTGTGGTGTTTTATACAGCGAGGCAGCCTGTAGATGATTACAAATACTTCCTTTCTTAAGTTGAACATAATAAATAGGGCTGGGACAACACCATGTTCTTTTCATTGTTTTTTACTCTCGAGTGTGTATCTGTTGATGTTTTACCTGCTTTTTTATGTAGAGTGATGTGGTTCTCGGCTGATTAATTGTGTCTAACTGTGTCGGATATATACTCGAGAGTCAAAACAATGATAAGAATATTCTTTTGTCATAGCCCTAGTAATACAGACATAACAAACAGCCACTAACGTATGATACGAAGTTCTTTGTGTAAACAAATAGGGCATACGGCGTTTGACAACATTTGTCATTGTAATTACACCTACCTACTACGCAACAACGAGCTGCCGTAGGGGTTCGAAGTTTCGGCTGTTGTATAGGGGGTAGTGTTTCGACCCCACACTGAGGCAGTTGTGTTCTAGAAGGTTTGTTATATGACTAAACAATTTGTCTATGAACTACATTTTATTTCTCATGAGAGTTTGTAAGTGGTTAGGGTTAGGTTTAAGGTTAGAGTTTGTAAGTGGTTAGGGTTAGGGTTAAGGTTAGAGTTTGTAAGTGGTTAGGGTTAGGGTTAAGGTTAGAGTTTGTAAGTGGTTAGGGTTAGGGTTAAGGTTAGAGTTTGTAAGTGGTCGCGCATGTTTACAAAGTAAAAAAAAAATTATTTGGAGACACCAAATCCGCCGAGGAGGGAAGGAAAAAATGCTTATATATATATATATATATACATATATATATATATATATATATATATATATATATATATATATATATATATATATACTGATGAGCTGTGAAACAGCGAAACAGTACTGTATGTGGATGACTATAGTGCTCCTCACCTTGAGTTGAGCATATTGAGAAGTGAAAAACGAATTACCATTAGCATATAAGCGACGCTCTTTGTGTAAACAAATCGAGCGGAGGTATTTCGGACGATATCAAAACATCGTTAAACTCACTACTCGTTCAAGCAGCCGCCAATAGCGTAATGGTTAGAAGCCTTGACTGCCGTATAAACGGTCGGGTTTCAATCCTGGCTTGAGGTAGTTGCCTGTCTAGCCGCACTGATGAGCTGTGAAACAGCGAAACAGTACTGTATGTGGATGACTATATATATATATATATATATATATATATATATATATATATATATATATATATAAACATTCTGTTACCCCCCCCTCCTCGGCTGATTTGGTGTTAGTTCTGATCTGACATAGATGACTTACATCTATTATGTTTCCAAGATCTCTGGAAAAATAGTTAAATCATTCTACGGCCCCAGAACGTATTTCACTTCCAATGCTATTCCCTACCTGTGTGAGAGCCAAATACGCTCTAAAATGGAGTACTGTTGTCACAGAAAAAGTTTCTCCTAGTACCCTCTTATCTTGACAGATTCAAAAACGGATTCGAATCCTAGTAAGACACGTTATTTTCTTATCCCTGCAGCCTCTTCTTCACCTAACAGATGTCTATCTTTACTCTCTATTTCTTCATGATGTGTGCTCGACTGAGCTTCAATCTATTGTCCGCCTGCAATTATATATATATATACGCGTTGCTAATATTGGCCAATGTTGATTTAAAAATTCAGATATTTAATCCACTTAGATTTTAACCGACGTTAATCGGCCTTTTCTATACTTTAAACCTAATATCACTCGATACAATTTACTGTGCATTTTACTTTTCACTTTCCATTTTCGCTCCAATTCAGTTTTACCTCCATCAATTTCACCCGAAGATGATTCACAATCAGATCGAAAGCGTTCGTGATAGCTATGGGATTTTCATTAATATTTTCGATCTTGATATAAAAAGATTATACGGAAAATCGAAAAAAAATAAAGAAGAATCTCAAGCAAACTATCTCCGTTGTCTTCTCTTCTTCTATCTTCTTCTTCTTTTCTTCTTTCTTCTATCTTATATATATATATATATATATATATATAAATAAAATGAACTCATTTTTTCGCGTCTGATTTTGACATTAATAGGATTAAAAATCAAGATATTTCATGCAAATATAATATGCACAAACGGCAGAACAATATATGAGGTGTGTTATAGGCTTATTATTTCTCAATTTCCTCGATAATCTTAGATTTCTATACTTTTTCTGCTGAGAAGTCACGGCCAAAATCGGTTAAGATCAATGGAAGTGGTAAAATATTTTCTCTCTAATAAATTCCTCCTCCCCCTGCCACCACTTAACACCGTTTGGGGATCGTTCACAAGGAACAGTTGAGAAGAGAACACCGGTTTGGCTTCGTAGTTCTTTCATGTGAAGTTATTTAAAATCACTAAACTAAGCTGCAGTGCTCTGTAGCGTAGTGGTTAGCGTGCTGGACAATTCACATTATATTTTCACGTTCGCGCCGACCTACCGTAGTCGTTTTTTTTTTTTTTTTTTTTTTCCTAAACAACTGGAATGGACTTTTCTTGGTGACCGAACTGTTAACGTTGCAGATGTTTTTGTTTTTTTCACACTTTATTTTCCTACTTTTACTCATGACTCCGGATTTGATCCTTCCTACTTACCTACCATAACATTTTTTAAAACTCCCCCCCGTCCCGGAAACAAACACTCGGGCAACGCCGGGTACCCCCGCTAGTATTTAATAATGTCTGCTTGAATGAAAAAAATGTTGCCTATATATACCCATTTCATATCTAGCTATCTATTTATCTATATTACATAGAAAAATGAAAAAAATATGGAATTCATAGAAGAATGAGAGCATAGAAAGAAATATGCTTAAGGTTAAAGTAAAATGACTAGTTGTTAAAACTGGAAAAGAAAAAGACAAGATATTTCAATAAAAACAAAATACAATACATTTGTAACTTAAAATATTGCAGCATTAAGAATTTATATATAATGTTAAAGTGATTTTTTAAAAAGAAATTCTTAATTGTTTGATAATTGTATATATTGCATATATTATTTAGATACTTTTAAATACTTTTAATACGGCATAATCACATTGACACACCGGTTCCCGTCAGATCATCGAAGTTAAGCAACGTTGAGCCTGGTCATTACTAAAATGGGTGACCAATTTGGGAAGTCCAGGTGCTGTAAGTAGGAGGACGTCAACACCTCCCTGCAAAATTTTCAAAAACCTAACGTCGTCATTTCCCTTAACGGGGATATACATGCGACTGGGAACCGCTTGTTAATTTCATACTCCCATGAAACTTTCTCTTTCGGAGGAAGCCGGTTAAACCCTGAATAAGGTTGGTGCTGACAGCACACACATATATTATTCAGATTTTTCGGACTACCGTTCTTATTTTAAGTGTTGTTCTCATAACGTTTCGGTTGTTATGGTATTGAATACAAAAAAGAAAACATTATTTCAAAGCACAGCCTGGGAAAATCATGGATTATATAGAAAAATGCGAACATGAAAAGTAAAATGGTCAAGATTAAACTTAGAAAAGTAAAATGACTAGTTGTTTACACTGAAAAAGAAAAAGACAAGATATTCTAGTAAAAATTCTAATAAATTTATGATCTTCGGCGGGTTAGAAATGTATCTTGATAAGGACTTTCTTTTACTGGAAAGGGAAAAATGATTTTGTGCCTACGAAGCATAATCGCAAGAAAATGTCATCGGGGAAATAGGATATAAACTTTTTCTCTAGTAATCATCAATATGAGCTTTAAAAAGAAAAAAAACAGTTTTTTTTTCTTACAAGATTTAGTAATTTTCTGTTAAAAAGCTCTCACCTCCCCCTCAAACATTATATGCTAAAATATAGATGTAATTTTATTTCATCTTAACATGGATACTATGAACATGGAAACATTTTAATACAAATACTAGTTTCACCAAACTTTCACATTCATTATTCAACTTGGGTGCCCGACGTTGCCCGGGTGTTTTGAGGTGTATGTTGAGCAAAAAAAAAAAAAAAAAAAAAAAAAAAAAAGTGGTAGTCGGCAGGCAGGCTCGAACCCGTACCGCGAACGAGGAAAAGAAAGTGAAAAAACATCGTGAGGTCTTGCGCCCATCGCCAAACCGGAAATGACGTAGGTTTAAATTAAGACTAGACAATCGAAGAGAGGGGATGAATATCGAAAATATAGACGAAAAAAGGTTACCCCTTCCTGTAGAAAAGTGTCCAGTTAAGGATGAAGTAATTAATGTTTTTGGCCAATTTGTCGATATTTGTCGTCTGAAGGGTCGAGCTTCAAAACCATACCAATCTCGCGAAAATCCGTCGCCTTTGTCAAAAGTTTTAGGCAGACATACAAACATACATACATACATACATACATACATTTTTAACAGATTTGTGCCATTTATATTATAGAAGATGACTATACTGAAATGCGGTGTAAAAACACAATTGTACCAGCAGACACATAAAACTGATGGCTCCGCTTTTTAAAGTTTTACAATTAATTTAATTTAATCAAATTATTTTTTGTCACACTTGAAAATCTATTATTTACTCTTTAAAAACATTGGAGCAATATTAAAAGAATTCTGTTAGATTGGTGCAAAAATAATTTCGTTTTTTGACGTTCAACTATCTATATAAAAACGAAATTATTTTTGCACCGACCTAATACGATTGGTTGAGGCAGATTTGTGACCTATTTGCGTTTTTCTATTTTGAAGGACATTATTTATGAATCAATCATTATAAGACATTATTTATGAATGAATATTAGTTCGAAAATGTGGATACTTTCTTTTTGTTAATACTTTTTTTTGTTAAGACCTTTTCGATTATATAGAAAGAACCTTTGGGCAAAAAAGAAATAACAAAAATAACAAGGAAAAGTTTCTTGTTTTTTTTTGTTTTGTTTTGTTTTTTGACAGAATTGTTTCTTGATAAGGGGTGAACAATTGCTGTGAATTATAATAATTTGGACGAGAAATAAATCAGTCAACTTATTTTTTTATGTTTTAGATTGAAATGGTAGGGGGAGTTACTTTTACAAAATTCTTGAGATCTAAAACAGTTTGGTAAGGAGAGAAATTATGAAAACTGAAAACACTTCACAAATAAAAACCAAATAACCATGATAACAAGTAATTATAATGTTTGGCTAAGTACACGTGACGATAATGAACTTCATAGGAAAATATACGCAATACAAACCAAACTATTTTTCTTCACGCTAACAATCTATAACTTAAATAAAATTTTAAATTTTCTTGCAAAAATGTATCCTAACACATTAAATATAATTTCTGCACTTCATTTTATATTAGGAAGGATAATCATGTTGTAGGAAGTTTTTTTTCAGGATACCTATAGGGTGACCTCCAAAAACGGGCCCCAACTCTAATTAGGCCCCGTTTCTTAGTGTTTTGTCCGAATGAAATGAAACTTTGGTCATAACTAGTTTATTATATTCAAAACATCTCATCAAAACATTCAAAACATCTCATCAATGATGATTTATGGGAATGTATAAAAACATCCTGGAATAATATTTCACCTATAACATGTGAACGATTGGTTCTGTCTTGCAGCAAAAGATGCCATAGTGTGATGGAAAACAAGGGGCTTTTCACTAAATACTGAAAGGATTCTTTATTTTTTCATAATGAATTTCCCTCGTTCCTTAAATTTGGACGCGTGTAATTTAATAAAATTTATTCATATGTAAAAAAAAAAAAAACTAATATGTATTTAAATCAAAAATTATTAAAATTTTTTTTTCTTTAACTACCATTATTAAACATTTGAAAATTCACCAAAAATTTTTTTTCTTTTTCATGGATAAAGTTAGAAGCCATAAAAAAAAATGATCGATCGTTCCTTAACTTTTGGACGCTACTGTATATGGAAACAATTTTTTGTTTACTGTAAAGATTTAACGCAAATATTATGCAAGTATAAATCATGTAGAATATCTGTATGAATATAATTACACGTAATAGTTGAGTCTAGATGATCATCTCATAAGAAAACCAAAAAACTAATAGAGAATTAATTAAAATGAATGTTTAAAAGAATATGCAAATTATCTAGTTAATGCATTTCCACAACCCATATATAAGAAAATTGCATTTTCTTTTTAAATAAATAGAAAAGGGTTTTTAATATGAAAATCAATACGCATAAAAGAAAAACGAATTTATAGGTGTATATATATATATATATATATATATATATATATATATATATATATATATATATATAATTAACTCAATCACCATTGCCTTTTCTACTCTAAAATTAACTCAATCACCATTCGATTTTTCTTCTTCACTCATTTTTCTTAAATCAGCCCAGTCTTGACAGTCGTGTTTTAAATTGTTCCATTTCTTTTTTCTACGCACAACTTATCTTTCTTTTAATAATATTATTTGAACTCATTCCCTTTTTTATTGTGCCCATTTGTGAATTATTCCACGGATTTCTGCCTTTTGGATTACTTTGGACCATCTTCCAATTACGCGATTCCCTTAGATTTTACTTGTGAAAATGGAAATTTAATCAACTTTTTTGGATATTACCGTTATTGGTGTTGAATGCTTCACCAGACTATCCATTCATGTGAAATCACCTTTTTTCACCCTATTCCTTCTGTTTCACTGTTTGTTACCAAGTAAGATCTATGATTTACTTGTAGTTTCATTAAATACTTATCCAAGCAAAATCCGATCGTGCATTTTGCTAATTCTTACCCTCTGATGAGAAGGAAAGTATTTCTTCGAAACTCCGCGGATTAAGGACTATCCACTTATTTTGAGCTTACTTCTTTAAAATTAAATATGTTTTTTTTACTCTTTTTCAGAGTGTTTTTTAACATGTTTTATTAACTACTTGTTCTAATATATATATATATATGTGTGTGTGTATGTGTGTAGAAACGGTCCTTACCCTATGCGAATTTAACCGACTTTCTCCAAAGGGAAAGTTTCATGGGAGTATGGAATTCACAAGCGGTTCCCAGTCGCATGTATATCCCCGTAGTTTTTTGCAACTCTTGCAGGAAGGTGTCAACATCCCCATACGTACAGCGCCTGTAATTCCCAACTTGATCACCCACCTGGTACTGACCAGGCTCAACGATTCTTAACTAATATACATATATATATTTTATTTTATTATCGACATCTTATAATATTTATCCATATTAAAACCAAGCCGAAAACTTGGAGAAACTATGAAAGGATGCCCACAAGCTTCTGAAAACGAAACCATACAAAATATTCTTCAATATTCCAAATAAGATTTCACATTCTACATAGTTGCTGTCGTTATCCTTTAAAACTGTTAGTGCCAGTTTATTAACTTTTCAAGTATATTTATCAACATGACGAGAATCGACAAGTAGTATTTATTACGTTCAAAAAAAAAAAAGAAAAGAAGACAGTAAAAGTTGTAAGAAAAAGACCAGCTACTCGTAAAACATCGTTTTCTTAATGCGCTCTATTGAATTTATCACTTATGCCAGGGATGTTCTCTTGAGTTCTGAAAGCTGTTGTGATACTCTTATAGAATTTTAGAGTAATTTAATTTGAGTTTATAAAATAGTCACTTACATCCAAAGGCTTGTTAAACAACTCACGTATATATCTCCACCCCAACTGATACTGCCCTCTAATGGACAGTGTTTAAGAATTGGGATGGTTTAATGGTTTTAAAAGTAAAAGAAAAAGTGTCGTTGAGCTTTTAAAGTACCGTTGGATCTTACAAACGTTAGTATACATATTTTTGTTTTTCATCTAATATGTCCTCATTTTTTTTTCTCATATTTGTAAAAATTTATTTAGTTTCATTCTTTTTCTACTTTTCTTTTTTTCCTTCAGATTTTATTGTCTCTGCTTCACGTTGCTCTTATTTTTATGTTTCTCTTATCTTCACGTTTCTCTCCTTTCTTAACGTGCGTATTTTAATGATTTTTTTTATTACATTTCGTTTTTCGCATTTTCTTTTTGGTCCCCAAATTTATGGGAGAGCGGCCTATGTTTTCAGTGGCGTCCGTGCGTCCGTCCATGCGTCCGTTATTTTTTTTTCTGAAATGTTGCCACAAATTGTATTTTGTTAAATAGATGTGCACAGTAAGAAAGTTTTTGCTGTGAAAATTCCCATTGCGTCCCCCAGGGCTTAAAAGTGGTCAAACATGCCCACAAATGGTAAAAAAGATGACACGTTTTGCTCCATAACTTTTGATCCATCCATTAGATTTTTCTAAAACATGGCTAAAATGTTGAACGCGTTGTTTTTTAATATAAATCCCGTATGGGTGACTTTGGCAAAATTATGGTTCGCCTCCCCTGAAACTTTTAATGCTAAAAACGCTCCTTTTTGTAGCTCTTTTTTCATATTTCTCAACAAAAACTTAATATGTCTGACTATATAGTAATTTATAACGGTGGTCAACTCAAATATACATATGTTAAGGTCTGAAACTGCACCATTATCCATTTACACTGGGGTTCGGCGTCCACAGGGACTTAAAAGGGGTGCTAAATTTCGCAAAATGTCCTCAAATTACACTTTTTGTCCCATATCATTTGATCCATCCATTAGATTTTCCTGAAACTTAACCAACATGTGGAGTCTATTGTTCTTAATATAAACTCAATATGGGTGACCCTGGCAAAATTCTGGTTTATTTTGTTTTTCTTGTTTTATTATTCATATTTCTCTTGTGCTCATATTTTATTTGCTATTTCATATTATGTGTTTTTCATCGCATCTATTTTCCTTTTTTTCTCTCTTTTGATCGAACAAACTGAAATACTGGCTTTTTGACCTAAAATGCATTAAATATTCATGTTATTGTGTTATATCCGTTCCCTTTATAAAATTCAATCATGTTCTGCCGAGATAACAATGAATACAACATTTATTCTGTACAAAACAACCAAACCAAACCCCATGAATAAATATTTGAATGTATACGAACCTTGAAGAAAAACAGCTTCTTTCCCCAAATTACGGAATTCTGCATTAAAATAACCCGAAAGGAGTTGGTATATGTAAATACAAAACAATGAAATGAAACTTTTTTTCTTTTTGATTATATGTTTTTATCCTATCAGGTTTTCTTGGCATTTGTGTTTACTGCTCTTTCGTTTTCTTTTTAATTTATAATAAAAAAAAAATTTTTTTCACATTTTTCCCATTTTTAAAAAATATTTTCTGTTCGATTTTTTCTTCTATTTTTGTTCATCTGTTTCCACTGTTATTTTCGCGCCATTTTGTTTTATATTCCCATTTGTTGTTTTGTTGTTTTTTAAATTTTAACCTATCGTTTTTGTTTCGTTCACTTTGGGTTGTCGTTCGTTTTACACCTTCTTTTCTATGTTCTCTTCTTACGTACTGTTTATCATATTTCCATTTATTTCTTTTCCCTTTGTTTGTGTTTTTCTTGTTCACTTTCATTTACTGTATTTTCGCTCGTTTTATTATTCCCACAAATTCTTTTTCCCCCTTCTCATGTTTTTTTTTAAATTTTAAACGTTATATTTTCTTACGTCTTAGCAATCTGACCTTTTAACTGTTTAACTCCACCAGACAGCATGTTCTTGAACAATTATAAGGACAGCCACAGGGAAGGTAAGCAGTAGTTAAAAACTACTTGACAAACGTGGCTTTCAATATATAAAATATATAAAAATAAAAGGGAATACTATCGTACAAAGTTTAAACTTCATAATATTTTTGAAGATGAATTACACCAAAAACTTTAACTCATAGTAACAAAAACAGACGATTAATTTTAAACTTTAAATTCTTTTCTGATTAAAATAACGTTCGCATTTTGAGACATTGTTTGAAATTTATCAATCTATTAAAATTTTTTAAAAACCCAAATCGAAATAATTTTTCTTTAAAATAAAGTATTTATTAATATTAAATAAAGGAATGGGCATATTAAAAAAATTTCAATCTAATTCATAAAACTCACTATGTCTGTCTGTCTGTCTGCCTGTCTGTCTCTATATTTTCAATATCTCTACCGAAACTAAAACTTGCATAGCGGCGATAGGAGCCTCAAATGATTGGATTTTTTAGGGGCTGCTCTTTTGTGGGTTTTTAGTCGGTTCAAATAGTTTTAAGGTGTCAAAAATAGATAAAAATTGAAGAAATCCTTATACATTTTGTATAGTCACCATAGTTTATTTAAATCAGTTCATACGTGTGTCACTTTGGTACAGTGGTAACGTCACCAACTTTGAATGCTTCAGTTTTGCTTTCGGTTTCGTTTCTCGCTGAAGGCATCCAAATGCGTTTATTTTACTTTTCGAATCATGACTATAATTATATTTAGTAAATCTATACAGACTAAAATATCATATTTAAGCGTATATTACGACCGAGCAAAGATGGGCTGCCAACCAGTTAGTCATATATAATACTTATTTTTTAACATTTCTAGTACGACATATTATCTGAAAATATCCAACTTTATTTTATCAACCATAGCACGTAAGCTATGTGTGGCACGAGACAAGGTAGTCAGATCACCTGTAACTCTAGAGGCCTGCCTTTGGCGTGACCGACCCACATGTTACATTAAATGCCTTGGAAACGGTATCATACTGTGACAATTGGTCAGTCAATAGTATCTGTCTGAGTATGAAGATCTTTCGGTTAGACGTCTTTTTGTCTAAGTGAAAATTAAAGGGATACCTGGGCTGGCTCCTTCACTAAGGACTATGTCTTCGCTCTGGTGGCTCCCTTCGGGTGGAATCGTCTTCATCCTAAGACATTCTCGACTTTTTGAGGCAGGCACAAACCGACGCACGACACACAATTGATATAAATATATATATATATATATATATATATATATATATATATATATATATATATATATACGATCTATGACTTTTTCTTTTATCACATTTTTATCTCAATTTATCCTGAAGATGTCCTTTGAGACAGGGACGAAACGTTGATTTTTTAATGATTTCATTCGGTTTTTTCTAATTTTTTCTTTAAACATATATATATGTATATATATATATGTATATATATATATATATATATATAGCAAACATCTAAATGACTACTTTAAACACAGTTCCTGATTTCAAAAAAAGAAAAACTAAAAGGTAACTATCTCTATATATTTTTAAATCAAATTTATTATGTAAATTAAAAAAATATATATTTTTTCTACTCATTTCTATCTCTAACCTATATTAATTTTCTTATAAATTTTAAATCCAAACCTTTTATTTCAATTTTTCAGATTCATCTGCCTTACTTTTAATGCTAGGTTTATTTTTGGTGTCTTTTAAATTCAATAAAAATCCTCCTAAATTTGCTGATGAGGAGACCGTGCTTACCAAAAAAAACTATATATAATTGTTCTACATAACTTCATGTATACCAAAAATAAAAAGCACGGATTTCCGAAACAATCGTACAGATAATTGACTTTGTTGTTGTTCCTTCTTATGAAACTGATTTTTAATTTAATTAAAATTTGATTTTTAAATTTTAAATTTTTTTTTTAATTTTTAAATTATAAATCACATTACTTAATATATATATATATATATATATATATATATATATATATATATATATATATATATATATATATAGTGTGAAACTTTTCAAACGACATTAGGTTTGAATTTGTCCGAATAGTCTTGAAACAATTGTAACTAACGATGAACTACACTATTTGTTGCTATCAATCTATTCCTTGATGGCGCGATTTTGTTAAAACAATATATACATTGATTGAGATTGTCGGACTAACTTTCTCATCTTGGTTGTTATTGTCACAACGTTTCGGCCGTTTTGCCCTCCGGCCTTCGTCAGGTGTTTTGTATCGAACTGGGGAACCGTTTGTTAGGAGTTGTTAGGTACACCCGTAATAATAATAATAAAGGGTTGGGTTCGAGACTCCTAACAAACGGTTCCCCAGTTCGATACAAAACACCTGACGAAGGCCGGAGGGCAAAACGGCCGAAACGTTGTGACAATAACAACCAAGATGAGAAAGTCAGTCCGACAATCTCAATCAATGAAAACACCTCATCTCAAAAATACAGACAATTACAATATATATATATATATATATATATATATATATATATATATATATATATATATATATATATATATATATATATATATATATATATATATATATATATATACACACACACATATATTACAAATAAAATATTACAATATATTACAAAACAAATTACAAATCATAATTACAACTCGCGGGTCATAATTAATTTTCACAATTAGTTCTTTAAAACTAACTAGCCCTAACTAGTGCTGAGGCAGGGTGTTGCCCCTCCCCGCTCATTTACAGCGAGACAAAAATATACGTCTTACACCATGGCTTACAGTATGGAAAAAAAGAGGTCGAGGGAATCAAAATTGCATTATTGTTTACTTTTTCTGTATTACTCCGCGCGACCCAATCACCTCCCGGCAATGTTGGGGATGGGGAGAGGCCACGACGGCCCGTGGTACTATCAAAACATAGTGACACGCACCTACGATCATCATCTCGTCAGGCTTTTATGTTTGAAAGATGGAAACATTATTAACGGACAAAATTCCGCTTGACAAGACGCTTATATCGTTGAAAGCTCGTCTGCTCTTTTCTTTAAGGTAAATAAATAATTTGTATTAAATAATCTCATCTTTTATTTTCTGAAATTTCTAAGATTTCTTTTCCCGATTTGATTCATATGATTCTAGCTGTAATTAACATTTTTTATGCAAACAGACGATTTGCGGTCGTTGGCCAATTCATTTCACTCCTTTATTTGATCATTTATCCGTTAACAACCAAGTCTATTAATCTTAATTGTTTTTGTTTTAATATTTTGACATGCTGTTCAGATTATCACCCTCAAAACATATTATTTACGTTAACAGATAAAATAAAATTCCTCAAATAATGTTTGATGTATAATCATAATTTTCTCTACTTTCTGTCGCTTACAAAACAATTTGTGCAAATTAAACAGTTCATTTCTTTCGCACCGCGTGGCGTTTTTATGCACGGAATAACAGATTACATTTCCGAACATGTTCTGTCGGGATTATTTCACCAACAAGAAGAGGGGGCGTGTAAGAAAAGGCAGTGAGGGCTTGCAACGAAATGGTGACGTTGCTTACAAGCAGTCTTTTCTTTCCTTGTAAAGGTAACAATTAACAGGTAACGTTTGCCGAACATAGTAACGAGGTAATCAGTCTAAGAGACGCCAACCGACTAGCAAGCTAGGTAACTAGGTCCTTAACTAATCACTAACCCGTAGTGAGACAACTCCTTTTATACATACTAACTCTCAGTGGCGAGAATTCCAACGTGATTTCCAACGAGATTAAAATGTCTATTTAACTTAGTAGGAAATAGACACCCAGTTTCTCAGTAACGGCAAACATCAGTTCAGTGTCTTTTCTTCCCTCCGACCCACTCCCAGTAAGTCAAATCAATTTCAATTCTTACAGTTTTCATATAACATACTTATAGACATATGTCTTCGTACTCCGTTTATATTTAATTCATTCCAATTAAAAGTTACAAAGAAAAACTATTGTTCAGTGTATTAATTATCAAAATTAAAGTTTACCTGTTTCGAAGCGCGTGAAATATTCTGCATGATTGAGAGTTGCTTTACCGACGAGCTGGGTTTTCTCTATTTAGATTCTTTTTTTATAGATATAAAGTTGCACATGTGGAAAATTCTGTTTTCGAGTCGGACGAAATGGGAAAAAGAGAAAGTCGAATTTTGAATAGTAGAAGAAGAGAAAAAGTAAGAGAATAAGAGGGAGAGAGGAAGAAAGAGAGCGAGAGAGAGAGAGGGGTGGAGAGAGAGAGAGGGAGAGATCACAGGAAAAAAAACCCAATAAAGTTTGAGATTTGTCGGTATTGGTTTGTGTGTAGCGAAAGTGTAATTCCTATTTTTCTTTTTTTTTTTCAATCTAATAATTAATTTCCGGGATATATATTCTTTAAAAAATGTTTAACTAAACTTAATAGGATAACGTTGGCTAAATAGCTAGCGACACGTGCTGACAAACTGGGAGGGGGCTCACATTTTGAATGTAATCTGTTCCATTTAAACACTTTCATTAGAACGTTGGAACCTTCACATAGACCTCTATGCAAACTACTACTACTACTACTACTACTACTTTTACTACTACTACTACTACTACTAATAATAATAATAATAATAATCTCTAAGTTCGCTATCCTCTCCTCCATCACCGGCCCCACCCCAAAGAGTCATACAAAATAGCCGAGGAGGGTCAAGGAGGATTACAAGAGAGCACTGATCAGACCTTCATTGTACAAGCGGAAAGAGAGGACTGAAACTTTGGTGAGGCTTATTGCCACTCAAATTCCTGTGAAAACCAAACAAGGATCAGCAGCTGTTGCCATAAGGCAAATTCATTGGCAAATTTTACCGAAAGAGGTGAAGTGTACTGGAAAGCTGGGGAGGCTTGTTGCAACTCAGCTTCCAGGGAACACCACAGGTTATTGTCAAAGAGAGATCTCTGATGACCTGTGTGAAAGCTACTT